>NC_057724.1:69233125-69306872 GCF_004010195.1 Chiloscyllium plagiosum
GTGGGAAGGGAAATTGCGGTCTCTAAAGAAGGAGGCCATCTGGTGTGTTCTGTGGTGGAATTGGTCCTCCTGGGAGCAGATACGCCGGAGGCGGAGGAATTGCACCCTTCAGGCACTCTGTCTGTATTCCTGATGAATGGCTTTTGCCCGAAACATCGATTTTCGTGCTCCTCAGATGCTGCCTGAACTGCTGTTCTTTTCCAGCGCCACTCAACTCCCCACCCATTGAGTCTGTCTATCTCAGCCTTAAACTGACACAAGGACTCTGTCCCCACAGCTCCCTTTGGCAAGGAGTTCCAAAGACTCACAACCCTCAGAGAATAAATTCCTCCTCTTCTCAGCCTTAAATTGACACCTGTCAACTATCTAAATGCATGCGACAAGAGTGCGATGGAATACTCCCCACTTGTCTGGAGGGGTGCACCTCCAACAACACTCAAGAAGCTTGACATCATCCAGGACAAAGCAGCTTGCTACAAAAACAGCAATTGCTGGAGAAACTCAGCAGGTCTGGCAGCATCTGTGGGAAGAAGGCAGAGTTATTGTTTTGAGGTGGGGACCCTTCGTCAGAACTGTTAGCAGCTAGAAAAAAGTGGCACTTAATCTACTTTATTCTAAGACCACGTCCTTTGATCCGAGACTTTCAAATGAGTGGCAGCATCTTCTGACCTTTTACCTTAACAAGCCCCTTAAGAATCCATTCAATCAGATCCCCTCTCATTCTTCTGAACTCCAACGAGTTTAGCCTTTGATCATAAGACAATCCTTCCATGCCAGAGATTAGGCTTTGTGAGCCTCCTCTGAACTGCTACCATACACACTGTGATAGATAGCCACAGAAAAACAGGCTGAAAGGAGAAAGGGATTTGAGCTTGAAGCATCTCAAGGTATCATCACTGAAAGCATTCCACCGCTACAGTCCGCTTCTACCATATCTGGTGTGGTGAGATCAGAGTAGTGCTGGAAAAGCACAGCAGGTTTTCCCGATGAAAGGCTTTTGCCTGAAACGTCGATTTCCCTGCTCCTCGGATGTTGCCTGACCTGCTGTGCTTTTCCAGCATTACTCTAATCTTGAATCAAACCTCCAGCACCTTCGCCTATATCTGGTGTGCTGTAGACTAATTAAAAACCATAGAGTGATGCAGAAGGAAACCATTCCATCTATCGCATTAGGATTAAGTGACAGAGATTGTTACTGGAATTAGTCAAGAACTTCATAGTCGTCAGAGTAGATGATGGTCAAAGGAGTTAAGGAGATGGACATCTGCCTGTATTTGTCATTAATCCCAGTGTTCCTAAGACAGCCACATGAAGTCTTTTGATAGGTGCTGGCTATTAAGGACCAGTGACTGAAAGAGATGGCCCCACATGATACATTACACCAGTTGCTGGGTACTGGGCAGGTCACACTATATGGGATGACCACTCCTACTAGCTTTTTAGCTTGTCCTTTCACTCCAACAAAGTCCAGCGATTCTGCAGGTTTAAATTTACTGTGATTATTATTCACCCTTGTCTGTTGTCTGTCTCTTATACTCCTTATGTATAATTACAGTGAAGTTCAATTAAAAATAAAAACTCACCAAACATAATTGTTGTCATGCCGCCTATATTCTGCAATCTGCCTTCCTTTTTACGATCACCCCACCTCGGCTTTGGGATCCTCCCAGGTACATATGGACCCATTACAGAGCTCTCCAAAGCTAGGAACCCAGGCTTGTTGCCTCAGTTCACCGTCCCTTAGGGATGGCGTGCATTGCATGGTGTTCAAACAGTTTTGATAGAAATACATTCTTGTTCAGAATAGGTAGCAAAACATGATTTTTACTCAGCACTGATTGAGAACCTACAGTACCAACACGAGGATACTCAGAAAACAGCCTTTCATGTTTAACTCATGATTTAATGGTGACTTTTGCTCGGGGTGAAACTGGGGACTTATAAATGAAGCCTTTCTCTAAAGTGTTTTGAGACATTAGCATTACACACTAAAGTACTGTCTCAAAAAACAAAGGGTCTATAAAACCATTTTAACATGCAATATGTACAGCCCCTGGATATCTGTCAGAAAAGCTTCAGGCACAGGGAGGATTATCACGTGCTCCACACTCTAGATCAATCAGCTTTGGGAAGTGTAATTTTTTTTAAACAGAGACTCAGCCAATTTCACTTGAATTCAGTAAATGTTTATCAAACATTGTTAAAGGCAATTTTAATATAAAAGATAAGCAGTAACTATATCACCTCTCCTACACCAAGTAAAATTTACCCATTTCCCAATCCCCCGGGACTCAATTTTCCACAAGAGAGAATTATTATTTCAACACAGCATTTACATTACTACATTATGCCTTGACTTTGTTTCATTTAATTACTAAAGTGATTGGGAACATCCTTGGGCTTTGAAAGCAGGGCTTCCTAAAGTGGGGGTGGGGGCTCTGAGTGTGATCACAAGCCAAAAATTTGGAGATGTGAACTTCAAAGCTGTAATGGCAACCACAGAGCTTGGCTCTCCCCCTTCTCTCACTCTCACAGGTCCTCATTTAATCCTATTCCCCAAGAGTTGTCTCTCTCCTTTCCCCCAACTCTCACAGGTTTCACTGAAGGGACACAAACCAGTGCCAAGCCTCAAAGTGGGGTCACAGTGGGAACAATAGATTTGGGAAACACTGAGCCTCAACAAATGCTCGTTTTCACTTTACTGCGCTTCAGACAATTAAGACTGAACATTCCCATTCATGGGATGCAGGGTCACTTGCTGGCCAGTATTTATTGCTCAGCCCTAGTTGCCCTTGAGAAAGTGAATGTGAGTAGCCTTCTTGAATCACTGCAGTCCATTTGTTGGAAAGAAACCCACAATGCTACTGGAAAGGGAGTTCCAGGACTTTGACCCAGCAACTTGTGTAAACAGTGATAAATGTCCAAGTTGATCTGTTGCCTTGCCCTTCGTGATGGAAGTTGTCATGGGTTTGGAAGTTGCTGTCTACGGACCTTCAGTGAATTTCTGCAGCACATCTTGCAGATAGTACACACTGCTGCTGCTGATTGCCAGTGTGGAGGGACTGAATAGCTGCAAGTTCATAACCAATCAACAGGCTGCTTTAATATGTAAAGAACTGGGGATCTGAAACAGAAGTAGAAATTACTTGAGAAACTTAGCAAATCTGGCAGCATCTGTGGGAAGAAAGCAGAACTAATGTTTTGAGTCCAGTGATTCATTGTCAGAACGACTAGCAGCTAGGAAAAGGTGGTGTTTAAGTACAGTAAGCACCATTTTTTTTATCTGAGCTGCAAACAGTTTTGATGAAGAGTCACCAAATTCAAAATATTAATTTTTCTTCTTCCCAGAGATGCTGTCAGATCTGCTGAGTTTCTCCAGCAATTATTGTTTTTGCAACAGGTTGCTTTGTCCTGGATGGTGTCAAGCTTCTTGAGTGTTGTTCGAGCTGCACCTATCCAGGCAAGTAGACAGTATTCCATCACACTCCTGGATAGTGCTTTGTAGATGGTGGACAGGCTTTGGGGAGTCAGGAGGTGAGTTACTCACTACAGGAATCTTAGCCTCTAACCAGCTCTTATTGCCACTATATTTATATGGTTAGTCTAGTTCAGTTTCTAGTTGATAGTAACCTCATGATGTTGACAGTAGGAGATTCAGCAATGGTGATGCCAATGAAAGTCAAGGTGTGATGGTTAGATTCTCTCTTGTTAGCGATAACCATTGCCTGGCACATCACTGTTGTGAATGTTACCATATGGTCACATCTCGTTGCATTTGGACCTGGATTAAGAGGTTGTGAATGGTGTTGAATGTTGTGCATTTATCAGTGAGCATATATGATTTTATGATGGAGGGAAGGTCATAGAATCATAGAATCCCAACAATGTAGAAAGACGTCATGCAGCCCATTGAGTTTGCACCAACCCTCCAAAGAGCATCCCAAAGCCCTACCCTATCCCTGTAACCCCGCATGTCTAATCCACCTAGCCTGCACATCCCTGGACACGATGGGTAATTTATCATGACCAATCCACCTAATCTGCACATCTTTGGATTGTGGGAGGAAACTGGAACACCTAGAGGAAGCCCATGAATGTGCAAGCTCCACACAGACAGTTACCCAAGGCTGGAATCGAAACCTGGTCCCAGGTCCTGTGAGGTCATGATGAAGCAGCTGAAAATGGTTGAGCCAAGGACACTACGGTGGTAAACTCTTGCAGACATGTCCTGGCCACTGACAGGAGAGTCAAAAACACAGTGGAACAGACATCTGGATGTGGTAGTGGGGGATTTGAAAAAAAAAACTGGACTCATTTAAGAAACATCAGAAGGGCTTTTGCCCGAAACGTCGATTTTCCTGCTCCTTGGATGCTGAATGACCTGCTGTGCTTTTCCAGCACCACTCTAATCATTTAAGAAACATGTTGTGTGGGAGAATGTGAAGTATTCTGTGAATAAAGAAGTTGAGAAGTCTTTCCATCTTTTTGTTTATGTTGTAATCTTGTGAGGCATCACATCAACTAGTTGAACAACAAGTTGGCACAATTCAAACAAATGGGATTCAACTTGGCTTTGCAATTTTAAATGATTCCTCTTTTAAGTTTAGAGTTATTTTTCAAATTTGCTTGTACTCCTGTTTTCTGAGGTTAACCACAAACTGCTTGTTATATGTTGATAAAGAGCTTCCACAATAGCATATATGCAAAACTGCACAAGAGAGTTCATCAGTATGTGCAATGAATGTTGCATACTTTTTCCACATGAATAGCATGACAGACTGCATTTTAGTTAATAGTGATTTGCCATAAAAATGTCACAATTCAAGAGTATGGAGATTCAAATCCTACCATTTCAGTCAGATGTCAATGCTGTAATTTTGGTTCAAACCAACCTTTTAATGACACACTTGCAGCTACTTTATGTTGAAAGTTTTCAAGCATTTGCTGTTAATCCATATTTAACTGGCATAAACTATTGCATTTGTTGCAATTTTGAAGGATAATTTCAAAATCAAGGATGTGGCTTCCTTTGAACTGATGGGTGTATATTTGGCTTTAAGGAGATTGCATTTTAGGTCCTATCCTGCAAAGTTTAAAGTGACAGCAATAAATTAGAACAGGCACAACCTGGTTCAGTGCTCGTTTTCTGAATTTATGCTTCCAACAGTCCAAAGATATGCAGGTTAACCGGATTGGTTATGCTAAATTGCCCATAGTGCCCAGGGATGTGTAGATTAAGAGATATGCAGGGATACAGTGATAGGGTTGAGGGCATAGGTCTCGGTGGGATGCTCTTCGGAGGGTTGGCATGGACTCAATGGGCTGAATGGCCTGCTTCCACATCGTAGGAATTCTATGACTCTATAAACTGTAAGCTTCACGTATCGCACTGGAATTTGGAGGCATAAACTGAAGAGTTTTATTCTGCGAATAGGAATGTGGAATGAGGCCATGGTAACATGAGCTGGATGAAAGGAATGTCTGGGGAATGATAGCTGGGGATGTCTAACAGTTCAATATATAGAGCATTTTTTTTTCCAAAGGAAATGTTGTTACAACAATATTGGAAGTTGGGAAGTTGAGGGGGTCAAGGGATATCACTTGAACAAAGCCCCTAATTCAAACTGGTTTCATGGAATTCAATATGGTATTGAAAACTATTTTGATCTCAGGTGAGGTTAATATTGACCACCCGCATATCTTCAGCAATCGTCTTTTTTATTATGAATACCATTCAAATTACTCTCAAATGTTCAACCATTTCGGCTATAATTTGTCAATAATATCAGAGGACTGCCAAACATATTGCCATGTCAGAATGCAAAATGAACGTTGTTGTTAAATAGGAACAGTAATTGATACTCATCAAGAATTATCAGGTCTCATTATATCTTGGCGCTGGGTTGGCCACTTAGCTTAGAATTAGATTTTCTAAATTATAACCCTCTACACTGATATTCATGCTCAGCAGAGTGAAATTAAACAGAAAGGGATTTTCTCTCATTTTTTTTGGTCTGTCATAATCACTAGAACTAGATAATCTTATATTCAACCTCACAATTCCACTGTCAGCAACTGCTGTTAAACACCTGGGATGCAGCCTTCACTATTTTACTGGAGTACTATGTCTGACAACAAACAGAACTAACAATATCACAAATAACTGAAGCACAAAAGCATTGGAAAGTGAACAAAACGATAGGAACAAATCCAGTTATAGCATCAACCAGGACTTGCCACATAAACTTGACAAACTCATTTACCAACAATCTACATTCTATATTATGAAATACAGGACTATATTCTGTAGATGAGTTAAGATACAAATTAATTCCTGGTAATGATTCTATGCAAAAAAGCAACACTTTTGAAGAGAACAGTTATATATAACCACCAAAAATGAAGCATAGAGTATAACTGCATACATTTTTGTGTAACAGGTTTTATGTTTCATTAAAGTAAAATACTATTATATTTTCAGAACTCCCAGTGGAGCTCAATGTAAGGATCCTCTCCTGTAAATTGCATGAATTCCATGCTCTCAACCTGAATTTAAACTATTCTTTTTTATTAAAGGAAGATTAATCACATCACACTTTCAAAAAAATTCTGTAAAAGAAAGTTTTCCATTACAAAACTAATTTACTTTTTGATGTTTTTTTAATGGAAGTGAATTTTAAATTCATAACACCATAAAATAGGCTTATTATTATTTAAGAGAACTGTGTGACTTGGGTTTATTAAGCTTTTATACTCTGCTTCAGCAAATAGGAATCCACTTGTATCTTGCTTATTGTTTAAATTTGAAAAAAAACGTTTTCAACTGATGACCAGTCTGAGCAAAACTATGATCTGAAATATTGTCAGCAATTACAGTTCTTGCTACATATGCTTTTGAGAGATCCGTGGAGGTGAATGATAATATTCTTTGTTGAAAATATAATGGAAGACTTGCATTTAAAAAGCACCTTTAAAGACTATCTGACATGTCAAAGCACTGTCCAGCCAAGGAATTACTCTTGAAGTGCTATCACCTTTGAAATGCAAGGAACACAACAGCCCATGTCAATGTAACAACAGTAATCTAATATCAGGTCATTGGCTTTTGTCATGCTTATTGAAGGATACATATTGGCCAGAAGATTGTGATAACCCTGCTCTCTTTCACATAGCGGCAAGGTCCCTTTTGCATCCCTTGGAGAGGGAAGGCATGGTCTTGATGTAATCAGATCTCATCCAATTGACAGCACTGACAGTGTCATGGTGCTTCAAGTATTGAGTAGGGACATTATAACTTTTATAAAGAAATGGTTTAACTGTCCTTGGACCAATACAGAGGGAAAATAAATAAGTGGTCAACACAGGAGAATTGACGAGACATCCAGAAAGGCTGATGCATCACCTTTTGCAATACCATAAGTAATGGAGAGGGTATATAATAACCAACTTGATGAAGGGGAGAAGAGAAAGGGAAAGTGAGGACAAAGAAAGAGTGAGTGACTAAGATGAAGAATATTCAGAGGAAGAGAAAAGATTGTTAAGTATTAAGTGCTGGAGAAACTCTGCAGCTCTGGTAGCTTTTGGAACAGAGTTTTGACTCCTTGGTCATAAATCACAAAAAGCTAGCATCCAAGTTTAGTGGTTAATTGGGAAGGTGAATGAATTTTTGGCCTTTATTTCAAAGGAAATAAGAGTAGGGAAGCTTTGTTAGAACAGGCACTAATCAGGCTACAGCTGGAATATCAAGTACAGTTTTAGTTCCCCTACCTAAGGAAAGATATACTGGCATTGGAGGCAGTTCAAAGAAGGCTCACTTGGCTGACACTGAACATAAATGGAATGTCTTACGAGAGGTTAAATAGATTGGTGCTGTAGTTGTTGGAATTTAAAAGAATGCAAGATGACCTTCTTGAAACATACAAGACTCTCAGAGGGCTTGACAAGGTTAGTGTAGAAAGGTTGATTCCCTTTGTGGGAATCTAGGGCAAGAGGACAAAATCTTAGAATAAGGAATAAATCTTAGAACAAAAGCACATTTAAGACAGAGATGAGAAGGATTTTTTTCTCTCTTAGAGGCATGTGAATCTGTGGAATGCTTTACTGCAGAGGATTGTAGAGGTTGGGTCAGTAAATATATTCAATACTCAGCTGGACATATTTTCAATCTGCAAGGGAAGCCAGAGATATAGGAAAAGGGAGGAAAGGGGATATTGAGGATGATCAGATCATCCATGATCTCGATGTATGGCTGAGCAGATTCGATGGGCTGACTGGCCTACTTCTACTTCTAATCTTATTGTCTTATGGTCAATGGGGAAAGAACAGAGTTAATATCCTGTACCACTCTCCTTCAGAATTTATATCATTCATATTGACCTTGAATTCTGGTTTCTCCCACAGCATTTTGCTTTTATAAATATGAGATTAAGGCACACTAAGTCAGATGACCTATTCAGTGCCATAACTATTGCTGAGTTAACTTGTGCAGCCTCTCCAGTCATGTGTTTTGGATCTGGTAGTTGAGTGAATGGAAGTCTTTTAAGAGCACAACCGGTTGGATTAATTCAAGGAATGCATCTTTAATATTACAGTATATATTTATCACAAACTTTGGGTGCCATGTTTGTTATAGATGAGCAGCCACGCTTGTGATGGGCATGTAGTTATGTACAAGTCAACAAAGATTTGACTCTCATCATCATCCCTACAAAAATCAAGAATCCCTTATTCAATAATCTGAAAGGGTGAAGGATACTGACAGAAACACACTAAGTATCTATACTTTAAAATAGTAACTTTAAAGCAGCAGTGATCAAAAGGGATAAATACTATGCTAGCCTTATGTAAATTCTGGCCCAATCTATTGAATTCTTCCTTAAAGCAATTTTTAATTTCTCTTCAGTGAGTTGGCAGCTTTGCTGGTGTAATTGTAAAGACTGTGCAAAGTACTTTAAAATGACTTTTAAAGCCACATGAACACTCAATACAAATATATTTGTAAAGTAAATACAAATATGAACACAGATGTCCTGATAGGCGATATGTCCCTTTAACTGTTTGAACAAGGAATAGAGGTCCTTAAATGTTCAGAACCCTGACGATTCTGATCAATAAGACAAGAGGAACCAATTAAACTGGAAGATATGCAATATTTTAGAGTTAACAGAGAGTTCCAAAATATATAAGTGGTATTGAAAGAGTGAAACACCAAAACCCTCGCCCTGAACTGTACTTTTTTATCCAAGTCAACCTTTTATTGACTTGTTTTGGAAATGTTGATGGTACAGTGTGACTGATAAATTTCGGAGAACTGAAGGCACATTGTCTCTCCCTTCACCCCTTGCACCTCATGACCTGTTTTGACAGTCAGGAATAGGCAGGGTTGAATTGAAAAAATTCTGTTTTCTGCCGGCATCCAGCAGGAATTTAGGAAACCCAGACTGTGAATTGTCAATTCTCTGTATCGGTACCGAAGGGGCGCTAATGGATGGATGGCCTGCAGTGCAGAACAAACCACTATCCCCCCAGACAGAATAAAAGAACAAATACAAGCATAGCATACCTTAAACACCCTTACAGTTTCTAATTCTCATTTTTCTTAAAAACAAAACCCATAATTATTCTCGTGGTTTGCTTGTAAAAGCAATCAATCTATGAACTAACTTTGAAGGTTGATGTATTCACATTGGTAAAAGCATCACAAGACTTCAATTAATTAGACAACAACATCTCTTATTCACATACACTGCTCCTCTAGGACCATTACAGAGATGATTTCATGATACACAAATGGGGAAGCTATTCTCTTGCAAGCTGTACCCCTGAGAATGTTGGTTCTTACAGTGAGAGCAGGCCAGTGGGGTCACTCAGTCGGCAAGCTTCACTGTGATAGATTGGACAAACAACGTTTCTTGAACTTAAAACAAAGGAAGATACATCCCTTCAAGTGAATGAATGATTAATTTATCTAATCTCTCAGATCAAATCTAAGGAAAAACGTGACAAAATTTAAACCTCCTAAACAGTGACAAAATTCAAATCTGTCTGAGATCTCAAGTTTGCCAAAGTACAATTAACAGACACAAAATAAAATTAGTTTGAATGTACAACCTGTTCCAATACAAAACAGATCCATGGACTTTTGTATGGTTTGGGGTGGTAAGGAAGCTTCAGATAAATTGGCCTGAGTAGAAATGTCCCTCAACACCACCAGAGACCCTCCTTTGTTCTCCAAATGTTCAAGTACACACTGAACTCAGTATCCAAAATTAGAATTATTGTGACCAGAGTACTAATTCACCATATCTGCACAATGAATTACTTAAAGTCGTTTGTTTCGATGGTACATTTGCAAACGCAATAAACTCTGCATAATTTGTCTCAACCTGACTCAATTGGCTGCACTCACATCAGAAGTTACGGCTCAAGATAAGAAATTTAGACTGCTGCAAATAGTAAGGAAATTCTACAACATTAGAGATATCATTCTTTACATTTACTGTGACTCTAAACCAAGGCCCTGTCTAATTGTTGAGAACACATCAAAGCTCTCGTGATGCTATTTAAAAGAAAAGATAGTTCAGAAGAACAAATAATAGGAGCAAGAGGAAACCATTCATTATCTCTCCTCAATCTTCTATTCAGTAGAATCATGGCTGATCTTCAGCTCATTTCTGCTTTCTGACAATCCATAAACTGCTCAATTCCATTTCAAGTTAATGATATATATATATCAATTGCTGCCTTGAATGTACACAATGGCCAACTGAACCTCTTCAGTTCTCTTAGGTAGGCACTTTGAAAAGGTTCAGCACAACTGTTTGAGTGAAGACATTTTATTTTCATCTCAATCCAAAGAGGTCAATCTCTTATCCTGAGAAGTTTCCTCCTAATCGTAGGCGACTCAGCCAAGGGAAACAACTGTTGGCATCAACTGTGTCAAACCTTCCCAGAATCAATGAGATAATCTCCATTTCTTCTAAGCTCCAATGTGTATTCTATTCGATTCAGGCACATACCAGTCTGTCTCGTGACATTGCCAACATTCCTTCTTTAATATTTGACACAACTGAAAACAGATTAGTGATCATGGAGTTGATTTTTGTTTTTGAGACTTTATCAGCTATCTATGTACCTTCAATCACAACACTTCAATCATTGTATGCTAAGGACTTTCAGACATTTCTAACATTGCAAATCTTCAATTTCAATGTGCAAAGAACATCTGAGAATGACTCCAAAATGAAAACCATTGTTCTATTTTAAGCTTCTTCTAATGTTTGCAAGTGGGTGTGCATTGTAACATGTCAACTTACCACAAAATATATCTTATGGCTTTTACCATAAACCATAAACATTAAGTCAATACTAGACTATGAGCTTACATTCCCTATCGTCGGAACTATAATGAAATGCTTGGCTGCCTGCCAGGTTTACTGTATTTCAACCTTGGCATGCTCTGGCTGAAAATTTCATAACTCAAAACAGGAGTCACCAAAACACATCTTGAAATTACAGTAAACTTAAATAAAATTTCCACACTATATAGATCAGAACTAAAAACATTCAATGCGTACAAAGAACTAAAGCCTTGCAACATGCATTTTAAAGTTGCAGTTCCACAGTAAAAGTTGAGATCAGTGCATGCGGTTTGCGTATTTCTCCCCTATTCTCCCCAGAGTTTAGGCTGTGTGTGATTGAAATCCAAGTGTGGATGGTTGTTGGTACAAGTACATGAACATAACACTACAGAAACTGATCTCTCTCTTCAAAGCAAAATAGGGCAAGTCGCTGAATTTGCTGGGAGGTCCCTTTTGTTTGTAAAGCAAGTCTAATTATATTAACTGAAGCTAAAACAGATAACTTGGCATAATTGAAGGATTTAGGGCTAACATTTTCAAACAGGCTATGAGTCTCCTCCAGAAATATCACTACTCAGCATCTAGCCTGCAGCAAATGTTCACTTCTTTCAACATGTTGTTACATGGGGAAAATGGATCACATTAAAAGGAAGAAGCTACATTTGCAACATTTCATTCAAGTTATCTAAGAATGTGAATGAACAGCTTTTAACGTGTAAAGTGTAATGATCATTGTTTTGACAGAATGCTTGCAACTTTGTGCAGTTACCTTTCAAAAGCAGTGACATAAAAGACCACTTAACCCTGTTTTGATACTAATAAATCCTGGTCAGAGTACAAGGAAATCGTCCCTGTGTCCCTTTTAATCATACAATTACTGCTGCAATCAGCCTTTGTCCCTCCTTGGCTTCGTCCTCTCCGAATGCTTCTGTCACCTTGCATTTCCTCTCTAATCCCCAACTGTTATGACACTAGGACTCCTACGGTCAAATGAGGAGGAGATTACACAAATTAATGCCATATTCTTGGAACTTAGAAGGTTTGAGGGTAACTTAATCAAAGTCTTCATGATTTTAAAGCAAACATAAAGGTAGATTGGGGAAAATTGTTTTCACTGGTGGGGGATCTTGTACTGTTTTATTCCCTTCACATTGAATTTGGGAGTCATGGACAAGTCCAGCATTATCTAGATTTCCTTCTCTGAAGAACATTAGTAAACCTGATGGTTTTTATCACAAGCAAACATTGTTTCATGGTCATTGTAGCGTAAGGGGTTAGGCCTGACTGTGTGATATACTGGAGAGACACAGTCTATATCATTCAAGAAAGTGATGCAAATATTACATGATTCTGCTCACTCTCTCTCCAGGGATTAAGCCACAGTAAGTTTTTTTTTAACTTGACAGACTCTGTAAATATTCTCCAGCAGCCCCATGACTCCAAGAACATTACTGCAACTAGCTTCAATTCCAGATTTATTAATTTTTGCAATTGAATTCAAACTCTACCAACAGCCAAGGTGTAATTTGAACTCCTGTCCCTACAGTATTAACCTGCTCCTTTGCATTACTAATCTTGCGACATTACAGGTCATTCGGCTATAACGTGCATTTCGGTTACATGAATTCGCTATTAACACAATTGATGAATTGGGGACACTGTTTCTAAAGCATGACGTTTCAAAGTATATATTGGTTATAACGCAACTTCTGCCCCATAGTTTAAATGGTGCCATCATTACACAATTTTCTTATAACATGGGTTTGCACGAGAATGGAACTATCAAGTTATAGCAGAACTGACTGTAGCAAGATACCACCACGCGTGTTCCTTGGGGCTTCTGGAGGCAGTCCTAACACCAACTCATGGCTGCTGCCATGGAGGCGGGTTTCAGGTACCAGTGGTGTCTGCGTCTTGTGCAGATTCAGGGAGATGGTGGTAGAGGAGAGTTTGGGTCCAGTATGAGACCCAGCGACATCAGCAGCAGCTGCATCTGTGAGGTCAGTCCAAAGCCGCCTCATGGCGATGGTGGAGTCATGTTTGGGCTGGTTCGGTACCCAGCAGCATCGCTGGCATCTGCATTGGCAGGGTCCAGTGAGGACTCATAGTGGCGAAGGCGATGGAGGTGAGATAGCGACTTTGGTTCTAGCGGCGGGTACAGTAAAGTGGACTTGTGCTTGGCCACCAGGCCACTGGGAGAAAGTAAGTACTGCAGATGCAGGAGACCAGAGTCAAAAAGTGTAGCACTGGAAAAGCACAGCTGGTCATGCAGCATCTCAGGAGCAGGAGAGTCGACGATTTGAGCATGAGCTCTTCATCAGGAATGTGCATCGCCACTGGCCGTGACAGAGCACTTGTCAAGAAAGACTGTAAAGGTGGACACTTTCTTTCTTTCTTCATTTTTCTGCCTTAATATTCAATGATTTGGTTTATTTTTCTGTGTTTTAAGATAGCGCCAGGAAGTGGCCACATTATACAACACTTCTCAGTGTATTTTGTAACAGGATACACCTGACAATAAATAAATCAAATAAACTTCTCCGGGATGTGGTGGGGGCAGATTCTAAACTTAGAAGTCAGATCTTTCAGGTGTGAAATGAGTGAAACACGGGGAAGTACTGAGGCTGGTAGCAATTTGTAAAGCTCTTTAACAAGTTATTATTGGCATCCAAAGATGCAAGGTGACTGTGGGCATGTAGAGTTGATGACCTTAGTCCTCCTGTTCTTGGGTTCCTCAGTTTTCCTTCTGCCTGTGGATAAGTTCTTAGTTTTTGGAAATTTGTATGCAACAGCTGCTGCCTAGAAACCACAAACAAAGACACTCAACTCCACAAGACCCAATTATTATTGGGTAAGTATATGCGTAAGCAGACATCACAGAGTCAGGCATAATGTGGTCAGAATGTAATGCAATTAGATCTATGGGAAGTCTTCAAACCACAGATGACAACGCGAAGGAGAAAGGAAGTGCAAAGATAACAATTGGTGACAGTAATTGTATCCATGGTATTACTGCTGTAACAATTCCCTGTGTGTTGCAACCAAATCTTTGCAAAATTTTGTGTACATTGGAAAGGTCTAACTCACCATGAATTAATCACAACAGACTGAATTTTCTTCCCAATGCAAACTCCATGAGGTTGCAGTCACAAGAATGCAATAAGTGTTTTAATTGATGTTCATTATAATTTAAGGCACTCAAAAGGAATTTATGATCTCATGCCACATTTTTACTGTGTCAGTGTAACAGAATAATCTTGAGGTAACAGGAATATTTAGAAGTTATTTTGTGGTCTCTCTCTTTCTGGATGTGATTCACAATGATACAAGTGAAGTTCCCCAAATGTAGAATCTGCAGTTTAACTCTTCGGGAGATGGGATATCACAAACTTAGAATTTGAGCAATGTATAGCAAAGACCATAAGGAGGCCACTTGGCGTCTCATGCAAGTGTTTGTTACTTGCAAAAGCTATCAAATTAGTTTCACTCCCCAGTTCAAGCAGGACAGAGTGGGAAGAGCAAGAAACAGGGCGGGATTACTGTGAAGCAAACCAGGAAGAGAGTGTGCAGATTGGTCAGGATTACCACAGTACAGACTAGGAAGAGAGTGTGCAGTTGGTCAGGATTACCACAGTACAGACTAGGAAGAGTGTGCAGTTTGGTCAGGATTACCATAGTACAGACTAGGAAGAGTGTGCAGTTTGGTCAGGATTACCACAGTACAGACTAGGAAAAGAGTGTGCAGTTTGATCAGGATTACCACAGTACAGACTTGGAAAAGAGTGTGCAGTTTGATCAGGATTACCACAGTACAGACTAGGAAAAGAGTGTGCAGTTTGGTCAAGATCAATGTGAAACAAATGGGAGGAGTGTGTAGCAGGTCAGGGTCAATAACATGAAAAAGAATACAATTAAACTGTGACATCCCAGGATGGTCTCCATTTAATTACTGTGACAATGGAAGAGCATTTTAGCTGGCGAGCCCTTGTTTTTGAAAGAAGGAAGATTTTTTATGTAATAGAGTTATTATTGAATAAAAGGAATAGAAGAGCTGTCCCGATCCGCTGGAGTGTACATCCTGTTCCAGGTGAGAAATCCAGGATATTTTCTGTGCCCTGGATAACTGTATGTGCAGGAAGCTAATGTTTCAGATTGTGAGAAGCAGCCAGTGTCACTGTGGCACAGCTACAAGATTGCGAGCATATTGGACATTTGGTTTATAGGAGCACTCCCCTGCAGCTTAACAATGTACATTGATAAGGACAGAATGAGTGAAGATGAGGCAGTCAAAAAGCAGGTACTGCAGATATCTCCTGAGTGCATTACATTCTCCAACCAATATTCAGTTCTGATTACGAATGTAAGTGGTGGCATCTGTGGAATGCAACCAGAGTTATGTGTAAGACACCACATCTGGCTTAGCGTTACGGAGGGGTACAATAACTAGGAGAACATGAGTAAGAGGCAATTTGAGAGTTAGTGCAACAGACAGCTCTTTCTGTGGTCACAGATGTGATTACAAGGTTGACTCCATGGAATCAAATGAAGGATATCAGTGAGTAGTAGCTGACCACTCCACGAGAAAGGCCAAACAGTCACCAATCATGGCCCATATTGGTTCAACCAACCTGGCTAAAAACAAAAAAAATTGATGTTTCCTGCAGTATGGATTTAGGGAGCAAATTAACAAGCAGTACCTGAAAAGTAGTAATCTCTGGATTGTGCCTAGTGAGGTTTGAAATCAGAGGATAAAGCAGATGGAAGTATGGCTGGAGAAATTGGTCAGGAGAAAAGCCTTTGGCTTCTTGGGGCATTGCTTTCTGTTCTTGGGAAGGTGGGATACACACAGACCAAACATGCTGCATCTAACCAGATTCAGTACTAATTTTCTTACAGGCTGATTTACGAGTGGTTTTTAGGAGAGTTTAAATTAGCTTGGCAAGAGTGAGGTAACCAGGAAGTAATATTAGAAAGGTGCCAATAATATTGGGAGAGACATATAGTACCACAGTAGGAAGCAATGAGGTACGAAGTGGCTTCAACATTGGATGGAAAGTTTAAATTAGGGCTTTGGCAAAAATGAGAATGCCATAGGTGTAGTGGTTAAAATTGGTGAGTGCACATGTGAATAACCACATGGAAATATGATGCTGTGGCACTACAGAGACTTGGCAGGAGTTGGGACTAAATACTCCAAGGCAAGGTGTTTGGGAAAGGGAAGGAAGAAAAGGGGATGAGTGACATTATTTCATGAGCAAAGATTGCAGTGCAGAATCTATTTGTAGTGATATAGTGTCATACAGCACAGAAACAGACCCTTTGGTCCAACTTGTCCATGCCAAACAAGTTTCCCAAACTAAACTCGTCCTACTTGCCCGTATTTGACCCAGACCCCTCGAAACCTTTCCTATTCATGTACCGATTCAAATGTCTTTTAAATGTTGTCACTGTACCTGCATCTACCACTTCCTCTGGCAGTTCATTTCACACATGAACCATCCTTTGTATGAAGAAGTTGCCCCTAAGGACCCTTTTAAGTCTTTCTCCTTTTAACTTAAAATTATGCCCTCTAGTTTTGAAATCCCACCCAAAGGAAAAGACCATTGATGTTCACCTTACCTATACTCCTCATGATTTTATAAACCTCAATAAGTTTACCCTTCAGCCTCCAGTGAAAAGTGTCCCATTAATGCCATTCTTGAATGGGATTTTCTATCTTTACCCAGTCTGGCCCACTTGTGACTCCAGATCCATAGTAATGTGACTGTGTTGTAAGTGCCCCTAAGGCATTTAGGAACCATCAAAAATGTTGGCCTAACAAACACGCAACCCGTGAACAAATAAAAACAAACAGACTTAGCCTGGGTAAAGTGGACTCAAAAATGAGCAAGAAAATCTATAACTTTGAGCTTTACTGAACGGTGGCTCAGTGGTTAGCACTGCTCCCTCAGAGCACCAGGGACCCGGATTCAATTCCAGCCTCGGGCGACTGTCTGTGTGGAGTTTGCACATTTTCCCGTGTCTGTGTAGGTTTCCTCCGGATGCTCCAGTTTCCTCCCACAGTGGATTCCCGTGCTAAATTGCCCTTAGTGTTCAGGGATGTGTAGGTTAGGTGAATTAGTCAGGGATAAATGAGGAGTAATAGGGAATAGTCTGGTTGGGTTACTCTTTGGAGGGTTGGTGTGGACTCATTGGGCCAAGTGGCCTGTTTCCACATTGCGGGGATTCTATGATTCCATACTTTTAAAGAAAAAAACAGTCAGGCGCAGCAAAGGAGGGGTTGTCAATGATGGGCTGCCTACATTTGATTACATTCCAGTTCCCCTGGAAAACTCCCAAGACCACTGCAGTATTACTGTGCAATTCCCGACCTTTCCATTCCTCTGCCACAGACTATCACCATTCCCTTTTGACCAGACTCTACAAACCAAAGACTCCAGACGCTGAAAATGTGTTGCTGGAAAAGCGCAGCAGGTCAGGCAGCATCCAGGGAACAGGAGAATCGACGTTTCGGGCATAAGCCCTTCTTCAGGAATGAAGGGCATAAGCTCTTCTTCATTCCTGAAGAAGGGCTTATGCCCAAAACGTCGATTCTCCTGTTCCCTGGATGCTGCCTGACCTGCTGCGCTTTTCCAGCAACACATTTTCAGCTCTGATCTCCAGCATCTGCAGTCCTCACTTTCTCCTCAAAGACTCCATACGACAAGACAACTATTCCACATACCAGCATAATGCAGCCACAAATGACAATAAGACATAGGGGCAGAAGCATTTCGCCCATCGAGTCTACTCTGTTACTCCATGAGATCATGGTGGGTCTGGTAATCATTAAACTTCACACTCATCATTTTCCTGAAACCCTTACTAATTAAAAATCCATCTTAGCCTTGAACAGCCTAACCTCGGCAGCCCTTTGGAGTAAGGAATTCCACAAATTTTCTTCCTTCGGAGGGAAATAAAATGCTCATTTGTCTTAACCCAGTGACTCTCACTCAGTTATGATGTCATTTGGTTGTAAACTCTCCCACAAAGAGAAAGAACATCATCCTTGTCAAGTCCCCTAATAATATGCTTCAATTAGGTGTCCTCTCATTCTTCTGACCTGCCAATAGCCCAGACAGAATCCAACTGCTGATCCTTGTGACTACGCTCGGTTAGGACAGTTGGCTGGCTTGTGATGCGGAGTGACTCCGACTACAAGGGATCAATTCTGGCCTCCTCAAACATGCCGTTCCCCAAGGCATGGTGACTCTCAGGTTAAACTCACCACCAGTCATCTCGCTCTCTGTTATTAGAGAGCAGCCCCATGGTGCTCTGGGGACTTTGGAGACTACTCACTTTGTGTCTGCCCTATAGATGCCTTTAGCCATCATTGTGCTCTTGTGCAGAGCTTTCCCAGCGACTACCGCATGGCTGGAGAAGGGCTGCAGATGCTGAAGATTAGAGTCGAGAGTGTGGTGAGGCAACAGCTGAGGAGCAGGAGAGTCAACATTTCAGGCAAAAGCCTTTCATTAGGAGAAGGACTGTAGACTTTCAGTGGGGAAGCTGACAGAGAGCCCAGCAGCATCCCCTGGGAGTAGTTCTGGGCCTGACCAGTTTAGGCCTGTACTCTCTGGCACTTAAGACAATGATCTAATTGAGGTATCTAAAACGCAAAAGGGCTTTGACAAAGTAGACAGAAAGAATGTTTCCTCATGTGGAGCAATCTGGAACATGAGGTCATAGTTTTAAGATAAGGGGTAACAGACTTAGAGCAGAGAGGAGGAGAAATTACCTCTCTCAAAAGGATCATGAATCCGTGGAATTCATTACCACAGAATGTGGTGGATGCTGGGATATTGTGTAAATTTAAGAAGTATATAGACACATCTTTAATTAATAACGGGTTGAATGGTTGTAGAGAAGTGGTGTTGAGATTGAAATGAGATCAGCTGTGATTGTATTAAATGGCAGACCAAGCCTGAGGAGCTAAATGGCCAATTCCTCTTGTTCTTATGTTCTTACATTCAATAAAAAATTTTGTTAGTCATTCCCATAAAGCCAAGTACCATCTCTTCAAAACAAGGTGTGAAGCAGCCATGCCTCTCCCCCCATCCCTTTATTACTGAAACCCTTCAGTTCTGTGCCAACTGGTCCTACAAGAGAGAGGGAAGGAGGTCAGTGTGCTTCAATGTGGTTGGGTGAAGTACCTTCTCCAGCCATGCTGTAGTCGCTGGGATAACTCTGCACTCGAGCACAATGATGGCTAAAGGCACCTACAGGGCAGGCATAAAGTGAGTAGTCTCCAGAGTCCCCAGAGCATCTTGGGGCTGCACTCGAAGAAACAGAGAGCGAGCGATTACATACAAGAAGTATGTGCAAGCAACCAAATGTGGGTGTGAGCCTTGCAGCATTGGTAATTGTGTGAGGTTGAGACGGAGCATATGAATGATCAGTATGCATCCCGATTGCTAGAAATAGTAGACAGGTGAATCACTGAGGTGCACTGAGCAGTCTGTAAAGTCAGAGGTGCATTTGGTAAGAGGTGAAACTTGAAGTTGCAATTTTTGAACTTGACCATTGAACCTTTTCTGATCCATATCTTCAGGGCCAGACTGTTGGCTGCTGATCTGTTGAGCTGTTTTCTCCCAATGTCCGTAGACATTCCTTTGGTCCCCTGCAGAAAGATTAAGTTCAGTTTAGGAGAACCTGGGAGTCCTCTCTCTGGTCCACGATCCAGCGTCTTCCTGAGTAATGAATGATTGCACTCAGATCTAGACTCTGCAGACAAGAAAACATCTTCTGCTAGTTGGAAACGTGCCTGGCAAAAAGGAAGACAGCCGTGATTGTTGAGGACAATCATCTCAGCCAGACGATATCACTGCAGGAGTACATCAGGGTAGCAGTCTAGGCGCCACCATCTTCAGCTGCTTCAATCATAAAGACAGAGGTGAGATTTGCCCAATGTTCAGCACCACTCATGACTTCTCAGAAAGTGAAGCAGTCCATGTCCAAATGCAGCAAGACTTGGACAATAGCCAGGCTTGGGTTATAATGTGGTAAGCAATATTCACATTACACACGTCCATGCAATCTCCAACATGACAGAGTCCAACATGAATTAACACAGCTCCAACAACGCTCAAAAATCACAGCAACATTCAGGACAAAGTGGCATGTTTGATTGGCACCTCAACCATCACCTTCAAGAGTTAATCCCTCCATTACAGACACACAACAGTCTATACCATCTACAAGGTGCAGAGCAGCAACTCACTCAGGCCCCTTTGACATCACTTTCAAAACCTGAGACCTCTACCACTAGAAGGACCAAGCCTGCAGAGACACAGTAACACCACAAGCTGTAAGCTCCCCCCTTCCCTGGCCACATATCAATGTATTTGGACCTACATTGCCATTCCTTCAATTTCACTGGGTCAAACTTCGAGCACTTATGCCCTAACAGCACTGTTGCTGTCCCCAAACCACAAAGAATGCAGTGGGTCAAAAAGATAGCTCACTCCCACCATCTCCAGGACAATTCAGGATAAGCAATAAATGCTGGTCCAGCCAGTGATGCCCACAACCTGTGAATGAACGCACAAGTTCTTTTCTTCTCAGCCACTTTCAACTGCTGCTAAATGCACTTCCCCTTTCAGAGGTGCAGCTGACCTTAAGTCATACATTGGTTTTATTTGATGCGAGCCTCACAATGCTAGTCATCCTGA
The DNA here is from genome assembly GCF_004010195.1 of Chiloscyllium plagiosum. Lineage (NCBI taxonomy): Eukaryota > Metazoa > Chordata > Chondrichthyes > Orectolobiformes > Hemiscylliidae > Chiloscyllium > Chiloscyllium plagiosum. Next base: position 69,254,193 of record NC_057724.1, read on the forward strand.
TGGCCAGTCAGCAGTGGGTTTAACATTGGACAGCACACTGCAATCAGAAATCAAAAACAGAGACAGCTTGCACTACTGCCGTCAGGCATGAGGTAACTGCATATCATAATCCCAGCAATTACTAATGGGTCACATCCAACTTTTAATTGCTATTATTCAATATGTTCCAGGCCTATGATCCCAGGATCTGCGCACTGTATAAAAGTTTATCTGGTGAGGATGAGGTGTCCCTTTTTCAAGGACAGATTCTGAGTGCATTCTCCAAGTGTCCACACCGTGTCCTTGTTGATGCACAGGATCTTCTGTAAAGTAGGTGAAGATTCGCCACCAAGCAAGGTTTTGTAGAACGTTAAGTAGTAGTTTGGAACCTTATACTCTAATTGTAATAAGAAGGCCATCAGTGTCATCTTGTTGTATGATGTGACATGTGGGGACCAACTGCTGGTGACTTGTGGTTGGGGAAGAGTGCTGCTATTCTTCTTTCCATGCTAGATCAGGGGATCTCCCATCATCTCTGGTGGGAGTCAGCCCTCAAACATGCCTAATATGTAGAATAGATAAGAGAAACTGTCTACAAATCACATTACCTCCTTGACACATTAACCATTATGAACAAGAGATAGGAGGGACCCATGTGTCTCCATCAGAAGACCATGTCAGACTGCTATCTGCCCAAACTGCTTCTGCCCCCTTTGCTTCCTGATGTTCCACCCAATAACTGCATTATATTTCAGAGTGACCAGAGCTTCGGCTTCAGGCACAGATTGACCCTTTCACATCCATTACCATGTACAACACCCGATGAAGTGCTTATGCCTGAAACATCGATTCTCCTGCTCCTTGGATGCTGCCTGACATGCTGTGGTTTTCCAGCACCACACTCTCAACCCTGTACATAGCCTGTCATAGCTCGGCTCCACTTATATATTGTTGTCTTCAGTTGAGCTCTCATGACGTGAATGTACCAGACATTCTATGGATTGTCGAGATCATACCATCTGGAATAAGATGTTCTGATTACTAATCAGTCCCACTTCCCAAAAAGAAAAATTGAATCACTGAATGTTGCACCAGGACATTTCATTCCGTCCATAGTCTCTATTTATTCTTTGCAATTTTTTGGACGTCATGCTCATCGTAAGCCCTCTTTCTCTGTCTCATATTACCCACCCAAAAGGGTCCTTGAGTTTTAAATGCCCTCCTTTTCCACAGCGAAGGCATGTGTCTACTCTAAATCCGAACCAACTCCTCTTCCTCGCAACCTTTGCCTTTCCAGTCTAAGATACAATGATAAGTTCAGTGCTGCCAAATGAACAAAAACCAGTAACCCAAGCATGCACTTCCTCACTTGTGCAACAAACTCTGGTTAATGCACGAAAAGAATGTTTCTGTAACATTTACGAGTGCATTGAAAAATTATCTTGTCAGATTTCTTTCCCAACCAACAGGCCACATGAAACTTTGCACCTTCTTGTTTCAGCTGTGACCACTGGAAACCAACAAGGAACCTCTTGTTTCCTGTTCATGTGACATCAAAACAACAAAAAAAATCCATGCCAGGAAATGCTAAAGCCGGAGAACGGTTCAATTTAATGGCATCAAACAAATGATTGTGTATGGATGAATGGTTTGAGCCAAAACAGATCAGTGCCATTACCTGCTGCCAAATCAGCTGATTTGCAGGGATGTTCTACCCAGCCGATGAGCTCCATGCTGAAGTTGCATGAAAGAAATCGACTGAAGTTCTCAGAGAAGGTGACTAAAGAAACTTGAAGCAGGTGGCACTTGAACCTAGGCCTCCTGGCTCAGATACTACTACTACTGTGCCATAAGAGCCCCTAAGGAAAGCTGATGACCTAGACCAGATTTGCTAAACAACCTTGGGGCACCATGATGACTCAGTGGTTAGCACTGCCACCTCACAGCACCAAGGACCTGGGTTCAATTCCACTTCGGATGACTATCTGTGGGTTTGCACGTTCTCCCTGTGTCTGCACATTTTCCTGAGTTTTGTTCCATAGTCTAAAGATGTGCATGTTAGGTGGATTGACTATGCTAAATTGCCCATTTTGTCCAGAAATGTACAGGCTAGGTGGGTAGAATTAGGAAATGCAGGGTTAAAGGGTAGGGGGTTGAATGTTAGTGGGATGCCCTTCAGCGGTTGGTGTTGACTTGATGGGCTGAATGGCCTGCTTCCACACTGTAGGGACTATTTGATTGTGTGAACCTGTTCAAAGATGTTATGACACACCTTTGGATGAGGTTAGACTTGAACTTGGGCTTGGGCTTCCTCCAGTGTACCAGATGAGCCCCAGACGGGGACTGAAGCTATTGCTGTCAAGATGTTGTTGATTGTGTAAAAGATGGCTACATGAATACAGATGGGGCAGACGCATTGCATCATTAATTGGGGATGACAATGCTGAGGATTGTCGAGTTAAGAGCACTATGTTTGTAATATTTCCCCGTTGTTAATAAATCTAAAACCTGAGTAACAACTGATTTTTGGACTCCCTCCGTCAACAACACCTGGTGCCTGGTCAAACAATGTTTCAAACTAGAATCTAACGATTCTGCTGGATATAGTTTTTCAAAAGGAAATGGGAACTTGCACGTCCTACTTCAACAACTGCAGGGATTCTAATTCTAAAATTCCATCTCTAAAACTAAATCCTGGTGCACGGGGTTAACTGGGGATATTTAAAGTGGGCACCTATTCTCAAAGAAGAACAAAAAGCAAAGAAATTTCTAGCACAGGAACAGGCCTTCGGCCCTCCAAGCCTGTGCTGATCCAAATCCTCTATCTAAACCTGATGCCTATTTTCTGAGGATCTGTATCCCTCTGCTCCCTGCCCATTCATGTATCTGTCTCGAGACATCATAAATAAGTCTATCGTGCCCACCTATACCACCTTTGCTGGCAACGTGTTCCAGGCACCCACCACCCTTTGCATAAAGAACTTTCCACACACATCTCCATTAAACCTTTCCCCTCTCACCTTGAACTCATGACCCCTAGTAATTGAATGTCTTGATGCCTTTAGAGGGTGATGGTCACCAATGGAGGATACAATGTTTTACTTTCAGCTCCAACTCCATTTTGATTTCGCCTTTTCACTTTCTCTCTACTTGCCCTTCACATTTGACACTTTGTATTGTCCATAATGGGCTTGACATCTAAATAGTGAATTGGCTACACAGGTGATTTTACTGGCAGTGAATAGTAGTTAATAAAAAAAAATGCAAAAGAAAATCATGGCAATTTTGGTGGTGGGAAGGTTGCTTAGATATGTGTGATGATACTTCAGAGTAGATAAAGGAAAAAATAAGGGCATAAAGTTTCTGTTTTCCTAGGTTTCAAGCTCAAAGAACAAGATACAAGTTGAATTTTGGCAAATAAAATGTTAATGGTGGGGTGTGGAAGGTGTTGTGGAAATTGGGCTTTGGTTTTCAAGTGCACAGACCTGCATTCCCCATGGGAGTCAGTCTCAATGTACGCGTATGTCTTTAACAAGTGCCATCAGGATCTGTGTTAATTTAGCATGCTACACTGGACTTGAACTTGAAGAACATCAAAGTGGTTGGTCTGTTCCAGCAGTCTTACACGGGTCTTTGCACCAAACTGAGCAGATGCCAAATATGTAGCTAATGCCAAGACCTTAAGGCACTGTACTGGAAATGGGATATTGGAAGACATGCTCTTACTTTTTAAGATGTTTCAAGCCTATAAATGCTGACACTCAGAAAGACATAGAATCCCTACAGTGTGGAAGCATGCCATTCGGCCCATCAAGTCCACACTGACCCTCTGAAGAGCATCCCATCCAGGACCACCCCCTGCCCTATCCCTTTAATGCTGCATTTCCCATGACTAACCCACCGAGCCTGCATCATCCCAGACACTATTGGCAATTTCCCATGGCCAATCCACCTAACCTGCACATCTTTGGACTGTGGGACGAAACCCACACAGACACAGGGAGAGTGTGCTAATTACACCCAGTCAGAGAGTCCCTGAGGGTGGGATCAAAACTGGGTCCCTGTTGCTTTGAGGCAGCAGTGCTAACCACTGAGTCATCGTGCTGCCCTCCACTGAGCCACCCTGTATACATAGTTATACTCACGCAGAGAATATATAAATGTAGCATTCTGATAGTGAATAATTGGGAAAAAAAACACTACTTACTTTAATCACAAGGTGATTAGAGTATAAGAATAAAAAAAAGCCTTGTTATAATTGTATAGTAGTTTGGTGAGACTACACACTGGAGTCCTTTATGCATTTCTGGTCTCCATACTAAAGGAACTACACACTTGCTTTGGACATGGAACTGCAGAGGTTCACTAGATTGATCCTTACGATGCGAAGGCTATCCTATACTGAGAGGCTGAGTAAATCAGGTTAATTTTCTTGGATGTGCAGAAGGAGGACAGACAATCTCATTAATACATATCAGTTTCTGAAAGGGCATATTACTGAGACATTGCTTCCCCTGGTCACCAAATCCAGAGCAACGAAGCACTGTTTAAGGATTTGGGGAAGATTATTTAGGACTGAGATTAGGAGAACCAACTTCCCTCAATGAGTTACAAATCCTTGCAATTTTCTACAGGCAGTTGAGAATGTGCCATCATTGAATACATTTAAAGCTAAGATGGACAGAGGTTTACTCTCTTAGGGAACCAAGGAACATAGCAAGGAAGCTAGAACTGAAGCCCAAAATAAACCATGGTCATATTGAGTGGCAGAGCTGACTCAATGGGCCAAGCAGATTTCTCCTGTTCGCTTTTCCTAATGATCTGTTCATGGAGATCCATGGTCTATTGATAACTATGACTTAGTTGGAGGTTAGATTCGACAGTTATTGTTGATGCTTTGTTGTATTTACTCATGTAAGCACTCGTAAATGGGAGCGGTGTGAGGCTATTTTGTGAAAAATGGAAAAAAAAAATGAGAGATGGACCATCCAACAATGTAATGCAACAATTTAGTGGATCCTTGTCTCCCAAGGTGGTCATCTGTTGCACCTGTGAGACCGCTCAAGTTCATGACTTATCTTTAAGTGATCTCACTGATGGAATTTGGAATTGTCACTCAAGTGGCTGTGATATTTTCTCCCCCAGAATCTGCAAACCATCCTAAGTCAAAACATTGTTCAAACACAATCATTTTTCCTTATCCTTAGTGCAGAAACAGAAAGGGAAAGAAAATGTCAAAATCCAGGGAGTAGAGTAATTCAAAATGCTTGACGTATATTTTCACACAAATCTGATAACAAATCTTTAACTCAATTCAGGGCAACTCTTTTTTTTATTATATTCAATCAAGCTTGTTAATTCTGAAAAATACCAAAGAGGTTCTGTTATTTCACTGAAGGTGACCCAATAAATGCAATTTCTTTGGCTGAGCTTGAAGTGGTCTATATGGAAGAGTTCGCTTTCCTGCACGAATTTGGCTGACAGTTATGGGTTTTGCAATGTAAAGAAACTGAAGTCTATTCAGCCAAGTTACTTTCTTTTTCTGCAACAATGCAGGAAATTCTTCCAAAGTTCAGCTGCAAAGTGTTCCAATTTTTTACCAGTACTGGGGAAAATAAGAGTAGTGAAGTCACCAATGTCTGGCTTGAAGTGGCTCGTTCTCATTCCAGGGAATCTCATAGGGTGGGCTTTCCAATAAGTGATAAAACACATAATTTGTCTGAAAAGCAGCTGACTATTAGCTAGTATGAAACTCAAACATACTTTGATGCAACTAGCAATTAAATGCACCAATAATACTATATTTTACAAAGTAAACTTAAGGAAGAGACCAAGGACCTAGGGATCTAATTATTAGTATGTGAAAGGAAACAGTAATCTAAGCAAAGATTTGAATAAAAAGTCATTGAATTTTATCGTGATCGCAACATTTAGATTATGAAGGAGGCCTTTAAGGAAAACAAAGCTCTTGAATATATACTGTAAGGCCTGAGACTTAACTGTTTGTAACTTTATATATCTGTTAGCAGAAATGATCAATACATAAACAAGTTTACATCTAGTTATAAGTATCTAAAATATAAAGCAATTCAAAATCTAACAACTAGTGTACAGTTGATTTTGTTTTATTTGTAAAAGTGCAATTTCCAATTCAGATTGGTAAAATGCAGACACCACTGAGGCTTCATGCGATTTCAAAAAGATAAATTTGAGGTTAGCTAAAACAAAATGATTATAGTGCACAGAATAGACAGATAAATCCTGATTGATATAATGGAATAGCTTTGGAATTCCCTCTTGAACATCTCTGTTGCCCTTAGTTTTTCTTCTTTCATGGGATATGGGTGTTGTTGGCAATGCCAGCAATTGTTGTCCATCTGTAATTACCCTTGAACTGTGTAACTTATGAGATCATGTCAAAAGGCAGTTAATCATCAACTGCTTTACAGTGGGTCTAGAGGCATGTGGACGCTAGATCAAAATATTATTGCAGATTTCCTTTGCAAAAGAACCACTGCCCTTTACAACAACTGATATTGGTTACATGGCCACCAACAATATTAGCTTTTCATTCCTTTATATTTAGTCTTTGACCAACTACTTTCTCTCTCTCTCAGCAGTGTCAATTTTTGTCATTGTTTGATTCTGTTCCATTGGAGCAGCTAGAGATGTTGAATGTAAAGTATGCTGTAAAATGTAAAATGCATTGTTGTTATTTGTTATATATTTTGAATTGCCTGAACTGGTCAGAAAAATTCATCACTTGCTCATCTCTCAGCAGCTCATGATATAGAACGGATGGACCAACTATGGTTTTAAAAGTAGCAGATAATATCAGAGGTGACTGTTGCAAATGAATTTGCTGTGCTGCAAACTTTTGGGACATGATTTCAACTTCTTTGAAGCCACCACCACCAAGTATCCAGGCTGAAACTGTTGAACAGATGGAAATCATCTTGACCCTTATGATAGATGCAATTGGAGTGAGTTACCAGCATTACGAATGCATATGGGAACATGGTTTACTTTTAAAAAAGGGCAACAAATATCTTTCATACAATCCCTACAGTGTGGATACAGGCCATTCAGCCCATCGGTGCACACTGACCATCTGAAGAGCACCCTACACAGACCACTCCCTATCCATGTAACCCTGCACTTCTCCCGGCCAACCCACCTGAGCCTGCACATGCCTGGACCCTACATAGAACATAGAACATTACAGCGCAGTACAGGCCCTTCGGCCCTCAATGCCGACCTGTCATACCAATCTGAAGCCCATCTAACCTACACTATTCCATGTACGTCCAAATGCTTGTCCAATGACGACTTAAATGCACTTAAAGTTGGCGAATCTACTGCCATTGCAGGCAAAGCATTCCATACCCCTACTACTCTCTGAGTAAAGAAACTACCTCTGACATCTGTCCTATATCTATCACCCCTCAATTTAAAGCTATGCCCTCTCGTGCTCGTCATCACCATACTTGGAAAAATGCTTTCCCTATCTACCCTATCTAACCCTCTGATTATCTTATATGTCTCTATTAAGTCCACCTCTCAACCTTCTTCTCTCCAACGAAAACAGCCTCAAGTCGCTCAGCCTTTCCTCGTAAAACCTTCCCTCCATACCAAGCAACATCCCAGTAAATCTCCTCTGTACCCTTTCCAAAGCTTCCACATCCTTCTTATAATGCGGTGACCAGAACTGTACACAATACTCCAAGTGCAGCCGCACCAGAGTTTTGTACAGCTGCAGCATAACCTCATAGTTCCGGAACTCGATCCCTCTATTAATAAAAGCTAAAACACTGTATGCCTTCTTAACAACCCTGTCAACCTGGGTGACAACTTTCAAGGATCTGTGCACATGGACACCGAGATCTCTCTGCTCATCTACACTACCAAGAATCTTACCATTAGCCCAGTACTTGCATTCCAATTACTCCGTCCAAAGTGAATCACCTCACACTTGTCCGCATTAAACTCCATTTGCCACCTCTCAGCCCAGCTCTGCAGCTTAACTATGTCTCTCTGTAACTTACAACATCCTTCGTCACTATCCACAACTCCACCGACCTTAGTGTCATCTGCAAATTTACTAACCTACCCTTCTACGCCCTCATCCAGGTCGTTTATAAAAATGACGAACAGCAGTGGACCCAACACTGGCTCTTGCGGTACATCACTGGTAACTAGACTCCAGGATGAACATTTCCCATCAACCACCACCCTCTGTCTTCTTTCAGCAAGCCAATTACTGATCCAAACTGCTATATCTCCCACAATCCCATTCCTCCGCATTTTGTAAATAGCCTACTGTGGGGAACCTTATTGAATGCCTTACTGAAATCCATATACATCACATCAACCGGTTTACTCTCATCTACCTGTTCGATCATCTTCTCAAAGAACTCAATAAGGTTTGTGAGGCACGACCTACCCTTCACAAAACTGCTGACTATCCCTAATCAAATTATTCTTTTCTAGATGATTATAAATCCTATTTCTTATAACCTTTTCAACACTTTGCCAACAACTGAAGTAAGGCTCACTGGTCTATAATTACCTGGGTTGTCTCTACTTCCCTTCTTGAAAAGGGGAACCACATTTGCTATCCTCCAGTTTTCTGGCACTATTCCTGTAGACAATGACGATTTAAAGATCAATACCAAAGGCTCGGCAATCTCCTCTCTGGCTAGGATAAATCCCGTCCGGCCCAGGGGACTTATCTATTTTCACACTATTTTCCCACCTAATCTAGTAGCCTGTATCTCAGTATTCTCCTCGACAAAATTGTCATTTTTTAGAGTAATACTGTCGAAAAATTTTCATTTAGTGCTTCCCCTATCTCCTCTGACTCCACACACAACTTCTCACTACTATCTTTGATTGGCCCTAATCTTACTCTCGTCATTCTTTTTTTATTCCTTAAATACCTATAGAAAGCCTTAGGGTTTATCCTGATCCTATCTGCCAACAACTTCTCATGTCTCCTCCTGGCTCTTCTGAGCTCTCTGTTTAGGTCTTTCCTGGCTACCTTGTAACCCTCAAGCACACTAACTGAGCCTTCACATCTCATCCTAATATAAGCCTTCTTCTTCCTCTTGACCAGAGATTCCACTTCCTTCGTAAACGACGGCTCCCGCGCTCTACAGCTTCCTCCCTGCCTGACAGGTACATACTTATCTAGGATACTCAGGAGCATTTCCTTGAATAAGCTCCACATTTCTAATGTGCCCATCGCCTGCAGTTTCCTTCCCCATCCTATGCTTCCTAAATCTTGCCTAATCGCATTGTAATTGCCTTTCCCCCAGATGTAACTCTGCCCAGTGGTATACACCTATCCCCTTCTATCACTAAAGTAAACATAACAGAATTGTGATCGCTATCAACAAAGTGCTCACCTACTTCCAAGTCTAACACCTGGCCGGGCTCATTACCCAGCACCAAATCTAATGTGGCTTCGCCCCTTGTTGGCCTGTCTATATACCGTGTCAGGAAGCCCTCCTGCACACTCTGTACAAAAACTGACCCATCTTTAGTACTCGTACTATAATGTTCCCAGTCAATATATGAAAAGTTGAAGTCCCCGATGACAACTACGCTGTCTCTCTCACTCCTATCGAGAATCATCTTTGCTATCCTTTCCTCTACTTCTCTGGAACTATTCGGAGGCCTCTCCTTTCCTGTTTCTAACCTCAGCCCATATTTCCTCAGTTGACGAGTCCCCAAACATCCCTTCTGCAACTGCAATACTGTCCTTGACCAACAATGCCACACCTAACCTGAACATGTTTGAACTGTGGGAGGAAACTGGAGGAAACCCACGCAGAGACGGGGAGAATGTGTAAACTTCACACAGACAGTCACCTGAAGCTGGAATTGAACAGAGTCTCTGGTGCTGTGAGGCAGCAGTGCTAACTACAGAGGCACTATGTCACCCCAAAAAATGCTTTAAAAATCGTAAAATAAAAAATAATGATTATTCTCAATATGATTGACTGGTATAACATTTTGACACTGGACTGCAACATGTTAAAACACTCATCACGCTTTTGTCCAATATAAGACCAAGCTTGGGTGACATGGGCAAGTTGAGCTGAAGGGCTTGTTTTCATGCTGTAGTTCTCTACGACTCTAAGAACTCTATAACAATTTCATAGAATCCCTACAGCGTGGAAATAGGCCTTTCAGCCCTACAGGTCCACATCGACCCCCCCCAAAGAGTATCCCATCCAAACACATTCCCTATTACACTACATCTACCCTTAACCTACACATCCCTGAACAGTATGAGCAATTTAGCATGGCCAATTCAACTAATCTGCACATTTTTGGACTATGGGAGGAAACTGGAGCACCCAAAGGAAACTCACACAGACACAGGGAGAATGTGCAAACTCCACACAGATTTGATTTATTACACTCTATCAGTTTGATAAATCAATGTATTTAGTGCAGTAAATTTATACACATTATGTCCATCTCTTTAACACAAAGGCAAAATTTCGACCCACTAAGAGTCAGGATTATGAGTGATGTTTAGGAAATGCAGCTGAAGCTACAACCAGATCTGTCATTAAATTGTTGATGGGTGGAACAGGATTGAAGGGCCAAATGGCCTATTCCTTCTCCTAGAGCTTACGTTTGCGTACACAAACATGTCTGGATCTAATACATGTCAGCTGCCAGTAAGGTATATTGGACGACAAACTACAATCTGACACAACACACTACCATGTAGGAAAGCACTAACATATTCATTCAAGATCATATTCAGGAGACAACTTGAAAACTAACACTATGCACAATTTGAAGAATATATATTTTACCACCTGCAGTTAAATGGCACACATTGGGAAATCAGAGGCAGAACTCTGCTACACTCTATGGCCTGGTTCCATTGGAAGGGAAGTACTGTATAAACATGCACAAGTACTGACAATCAAGATCCCACTCTGCTCCCGGCTCTGTTTGCTCATGCAATGCTGGATATAAGATCTTTTTATTGCATTTAGAGACAGGTGGAAGGGTTCCTTAACGTGCTGGTGCCATGAAGAAAAACAATGGGCAAGTGGAGAAAGGAAACCTTCTTGGAGACAAGTTCTTAAATTTTAGATGGCTCACTCATCACTGAATTAGTACCTTACAGACAGATATGATTCCACTGTGGAAACAGGTGATCCTATCCCCCGTGTGTAAATGATCCTCGATATTAACAATATCACCAAGGACAGCAAGGGTGGCAGAAATGCCAACCTCCTTCTGCAACAGTATGATGCTTAGATTCAACCCAACCACTTAACATAGAAAATAGGATCAGAATTCGGCCATTTGGCCCTAAAAGCCTGCTCCACCATTCAATATGTGCATGGCTGATCATCCTACTCAGTACTTTGTTCCTGCTTCAGCCCCATACCCTTTGATTCCTTTAGCCCTAAGAACTATATCTAACTCCTTCTTGACTCAACTGCTTTCTGTGGTAGAAGATTCCACAGGCTCATCACTGCCTGGAGAAATTCCTCCCCATCTCAGTCCTAAATGGCCTACCCATCTATAGTACTAAGATTGCGACTCCCTGGTTCTGGATTTTCCAGTCATTGGGAACACCCTGCATTAACCCCTCTAGTCCTGTTCGAATTTTATAGGTTTCTGCAAGATTCCTCCCTCATTTTTCCAAACTCCAGTGAACATTGCCCGAAACATTCCAGTCTCTCTTCACATGCCAGTCCTGCCATCCCAGGACTAACTGTAACCTAAATCGTAAACGATGACCAATTTATTAGTAGCCAGTGCCAGTTTGACAGATTTGCAGGACAAGGCTGATGCTCATTGCACAAGCCCACCCCCACCAACACCAACACACACACACACCTCCTTTCCTCACATCAATCTGACAGTCTTGTCAATTCTCCAGAAATTAAAATGCCAGCCAACCCCAGGCATACTAAAATAAATAGTGCTGCGGAGGAAGGGTTAAAAGCAGTAATTGGGAGGAAGGGTTAAAAAGCTACTGATCCAGCATGGAGATTGGAGGGGAGAAGCAATACCACGCAACCTCCAAAAATACGTCCAACCAGAACTGGCGACCTGACAATTGGATTCAGACGCAAAAGCCAGAAATGGAAGAACTATGTGATGTCTCATTGTGCCAAATCTACACTCAAATCTGATAGAACCATTAACAACTTCAACAATATCAGATAGATAGTTAGGATTTATGAATGTGCAAATTTTATCAATGTCTGAAATTAATAATCCACCTTAACTTAATTAAATGCAACTTCTCAGCACATTGTTTGTAAAAAAAAATCCAACCTTATAGACTTGACCATAGGTGCCATTGCCAACCACTTCGACCAACTCAAATATCCCTGCAGGGTCCTGCGGAAAGGAAATTACATGTAAAACTAATGTTAAAAATGACCTTTGTTAACAAGCATGGAACAAGTTTCCCAATCCCAGCTCATCAAAAGTTCTCTATCTCCACCTTCCCATTCAAATGGAAAAGGGAGTGAGCTCTCTGATAGCTCCCTCAATGTTGAGAATTGTCTCCTGCAGGGTCACTCCTCAGCTACACCTATTCCCATACCCTGCAAACAAACCTCACCTGGACTGTCATGTGCTGGCTTGAGGAGGCAGCCAGTTAACAATGAGGAGCGACGAGGTACAATAATCCGGACAAGTTAACTCCTCTTGACTATGAGAGAGCACACTTCAAAGAGAGTGAGACCAAACGGACCGTCTCCTTGCAGTGTCAATCAGCCCCATTCATCAGGGAATATTAAATCCGATATCGCTACTCCTATTTTGTCATCCACAGAACCCACTTACATTTTCCAGAAACAGATTCTTTTTCAAAAAAAAGAGACGAACTCCAGGCTGCAAAATCAAAGTTAACCATCCAACTGTGTGAACTATTCAGTTAAAATCAACTCACCCGCAAAGAGGAAAGATGAATGTTATCGAGACTTCTCGCTGGAAAGTCCTTAGCCATTGTTGGGTCACTTTTAAACAATTAAAAAGGTTCCTTGAAAAACGACCAGAAAACTTTCCTTCCCTCCCCCGCCCCCTCCCCTGCACCTCTGTTAAACGCTGCAGGGTCACATCGGTGCTGTCAGTTCCCAATGTCTCGCCTCCTTCTCGTTTCTGGCCAGCTGCAGACTCACTAACAAACACAGGAAGCATCGACAATCCACCAAGCAACTACAACCCGGAAAACACTGTCAGAGGAAATGAACGGGGCTGAAGAAATCTTAACAGGAACACAAGAAAACACACACTCAGAACATTCATGACATCTTCCGAGAGAGAGAGAGAGAGAAGATCTGAAGGAACTGACGCAAGGAAATGCAACAGCCCCTTGTACCGAACTCAACAAGTCATGTGTGTCAGGGCAGGTGTAATTTGTCAGGTTAAGTTCCACCTATCTTACTGTCTCTCCCTCTCTCACACAATCTCTCGGTTGGTGAACTGAAGTACTGACTGTACCTGAATGGGGTGGTTTAAACCGATTTCAAAAAATGACAAGCCGAACTAGAAGATCAAAATAACAGAAAAACCCAATAAGAGGGTGCCCACTGCCCCCTCTCCAGCTTTTAATATGATCCTGGTTGTTCCTTCCATGCATTGACTCTGTCTATATTTCCCATTGCCTCCAGAAAGCAGCCAACATAACGAAAGACCCCTCCCACCCTGGTTATATTCTCCTAAACCATCTTCCACTGGGCAAAAGATGTAAAAGGTTGAAAAAATGTACCAACAGACTTAAAAACAGCTTCTTCCCCGCTGTTATCAGACTTTTGAATGGACCTCTCATATATTAGAGTTGATCTTTCTCAGCACCTTCTCTGTAGCTGCGACATTATTTTTTGCATTCTCTTCTATGAGGAGAAATTGAGGACTGCAGATGCTGGAGATCAGAGTCGATAGTGTGGTGCTGGAAAAGCACAGCAGGTCAGGCAGCATCCGAGGAGCAGGAGAATCGACATTTCAGGCATTAGCCCTTCATCAGGGTGGCGTTGATTCTCCTGCCCCTCAGATGCTACCTGACCTGCTGTGCTTTTCCAGCACCACACTCTCGATTCTGTTCTATGACCCTGATGTACTTATGTAAGGTATGATTTGCCAAGATAGCCCACAAAACAATGTTTTTCACTGTATGTCGGTACATGGGATAATAATCAAATTAAATCTGACATTCACCCCACTAACCTGATTCCCAATGTCCCAAGACTCCAAAAACTTTATTAATCCCATCCTCCACATACACAAGTATTAACCATCCAAAGTTGTCAAGACTGGAGTTCCAAAGAATTATAATTTGTAGCTAAAAATACTCTCTTTATCTCAGAATTACATGGGGCTTTTCCCAGGACGTCTTACTTTGGTTTTGAAACTGGGAACGCTTAATATAAAGAAAGGAAAAGTTTTGCATTCATATCGCACCTTTTATGACTACAGATTGTGGATGTCCCAAAGTACATTGCTTTTGATGTGTAGTCACTTTTCACCTGTGGGAAATACAGCAGCTAGTTTGCACAGAGCACCTGCCTCAAATTGCAACGAGACGTTGGCAGGATCATCTGTTTTATTTGTCATGTTAATTGAGGGGTAAATACTGCCCAGAATGCCCAAGGCCAATTCCCTGCTCTCTTCAAAATAGTGCCTGGGATTGTTTGTGCTCATCTGCCATGGCAGACAGAGGTTCAATGCCTTGTCTGAAGGATGGCACTTCTGATAGTGTGGTACTGAAGGATTTTGTGCTCAGATGGTCAGTAATTAAATCTATATTGGAAAGAGACAGAAGGAGAGGCTGACAATCATAGAATCCCCATAACATGGAAGCATGCCATTCAGCCTATCGAGCCCATACCAACACTCTGATGAGCATCCTATCTAGACCAATCCTCTACTGTATTTCTTTAACCCTCCATTTCCCCATGGCTAACCCACCTAGCCTGCACATCCCTGGAAACTGAGGGCAATTTCCCATGGCCAATCCACCTATCCTGCACATTTTTGGACTATGGGAGGAAACCAGAGTACCCAGAGGCAACCCATCCAGACAAGGGGAGATTGTACAAACTCCACATAGATACAGTCATCCGAGGGTGGAATTGAATCCTGGTCTCTGGTGCTCTGAGGCCCATGTAAAGGGTGATAGTCATTGAGAATTCTATTTCCGCAAAAAGCTAAGACATTGAGATAACATTAAAACTCAGTGTGAAAGAGACCTGACTGGGGTAAAAGAAAGCATAATCTCACCTAAAAACAAAGGAAATTGTTCAGAGCAGTGAAGGGGATACTTTTTCTCACCTTAAGGGTTGTAGTTTGTGAAAACACCCAAACCAGGAGTACTTGGTTAGAAGTATTCAAAGCTGGGAAAATTTAAGCTGTAGCTTGGTTCAGTTTCCAAGTAAATAGACTTCATAAACTCACAGGTCAGGAACTGAAAAGGTGCAGTTAATCAAAACTTCAGATTGAACACGAAGGAATATGTCTCAGGATTTTGATAAACTGTAAAGTGATAGTGTTAGAGAGTAGATAGAACTTTATTTTGTTGTATATTTTGAAATTGTTACAACATGGAGTAACCGAAGCGCAACCCACCCATACCCCTACATTTACCCCTTACCTAACACTACGGGCAATTTATCAGGAGAATATTTCTCAGGATTTTGATAAGCTGTAAAGTGATAGTGTTAGAGAGTAGATAGAACTTTATTTTGTTGTATATTTTGAAATTGTTACAACATGGAGTAAACCCCTCTGCTAATTTAAACCTGACACGCAGAGAAGCTCACCTCGTGCCATAAAATGTTACATTTCAAGAGGTAAAGAACTATCCCAGAAGTTATTCAAAGTAAAAATTAACAATTTTATTCTTTAAGTCTAAAAGAGAACATTAAACAACAATTTACAACTTCGTTCTCTTAAACCTATCTTTTACCTCCCATTCGACAATACTGGTCCGATAAAAATAACCCAAATTAAGATTTACAAAACAAAAATCACGTTTCAAAATAGTCAGCTTGTTGATTCTCCTTTGTAGGTTTTCCTCTATAGATTTTTCTCTAGGTTGGCTTCGGTGTTCTGCTGCACAGATTTCTTATGGACAGGTACCTATTCGGCTAGAAATCTATACTTGTTAATGTTCTTGGCAGCTCTGCCCCTAACTGTTCAAAATGCCTGGTTTTATACCCCAAAACATTGAATCATTTCATTGGTTTTATGTCATCAAAACATTAAATTCAATTCAGTTGGAATTTGGTCTTTGGGGCATGATATAAAGTGATTGACTGAATTTGAACTTGTTTTTGTTCTATGGCAACACAACTCCAGCTATTTATTTCAACCAAGTGTGACATTTCTACCTTGTTCAGCACACTCTGTTCTTTCAGTCAGTCCTTGCCAGCTTCCTTTCTCTCTTAAAGTTACTGTATACACCTACACCTTCATAACAAAATGTTTCAACTTGCGTTATATTTTGACAAAGAGTCAGTTAGACTCGAAACGTCAGCTCTTTTCTCTCCTTACAGATGCTGCCAAACCTGCTGAGATTTTCCAGCATTTTCTCTTTTGGTTTGCATTATATTTAGATGGTCTCGTTTGTTTAGTATTTCTTTTGGATTGTAAGTTTGTTCACTGAGCTGGTGGATTTGTTCTCAGATGTTTCATCACCATGCTAGGTAACAGCGTCAGCCAGCCTCTGATGAAGTGCTGGTGTTCTGTCCCACTTGTTATTTGGGCGGCACGGTGGCACAGTGGTTAGCACTGCTGCCTCACAGCACCAGAGACCCGGGTTCAATTCCCGCCTCAGGCGACTAACTGTGTGGAGTTTGCACTTTCTCCCCGTGTCTGCGTGGGTTTCCTCCGGGTGCTCCGGTTTCCTCCCACAGTCCAAAGATGTGCAGGTCAGGTGAATTGGCCGTGCTAAATTGCCCGTAGTGTTAGGTAAGGGGTAAACGTAGGGGTATGGGTGGGTTGCGCTTCGGCGGGGCGGTGTGGACTTGTTGGGCCGAAGAGCCTGTTTTCACACTGTAAGTAATCTAATCTAATCTATTTATGTGTGTTGGTCTGTTGTGGTGGGTGTTTTCACTTCTAGTCCTTTTTCTGAGAGGTTAATAAATGGGGTCCAAATCGATAGGTTTGTTAGTGGAGTTCCAGACATCCATCCTGGGACAGGTTAAACAAAGACATGCATGGGAATTCCTAGAAGCCTGAAATTCAAACTGGAACTCCATTAACAAACATATCGATCTGGACCCCATTTACCAATGTTTCCGACAAAGAACTGGAAATGATATCACTCACCACAACAGACCAAGACACATAAATAGCAAGCGGGACTGAACACCAGCATTTCACTGGAGGTTCACTGATGACGTTAACTAGCATGGTAATGAAACGTCTGAGAACAAATCTACCAGCTGAGTGAGCAAACTTACAACCTGATCCACAACCTGAGCTACAAATCCTCCCTAAAATTGCATTATTTCTTTTGTTTTGGTATTCATACAAAACAGACATTTATGTAGTTTCAGCGAAAGGCTACCAATTTAAATAAAGCACCAAATATTTTATCTGTTAAGCAGTTTTTTATTCTGGAATTTGACTTGTCCAGTATTAACATCATCTGAGACCATAACACAGTTTAGAAAGGTAAAAGACAACATACAGCTCACTCTGTCTCACTGAAATGTTGAAAGGAGTCAGAACTACAGTATTTCAACCAAATTGCAAAATCTAAGAGTCACTCCATCTACAAATGTCACTGTTCCATTATCCACTTGTCACGAACAATTCAGAGACTGATTTCATTTGCCCTTTTTTCCCCAGACATTTATGTCAAGAACAAAGAGTCTTACAGCACAGGAACAGGCCCCTTGGTCCTTCAAGCCTGTGCCGATCCATATCCTTTATCTAAATTTGCTGCTTATTTTTGAAGGAACTGTATCCCTCTGCTCCCTGCCCATTCATGTATCTGTCTAGATACATCTTAAATGACACTATCGTTCCCGACCATACTACCTCTGCTGGCAATGCATTCCAGGCAACAACCACCCTGTGCATGAAGAACTTTCCACGAATATCTCCCTTAAACTTTTCCCCTCTCACCTTGAACCCGTGCCCCTTATTAGTTGAGTCCTCCATTCTGGAAAAAGCTTCTTGCTAGCCACCCTGTCTACACCTCTCATGATTTTGTAGGCCTCAATCAGGTCCCTCCTCAACCTCGTTCTTTCCAATGCAAATAACCCTAATCTATTCAACCTCTCTTCATAGTGAGCACCATACATACCAGGCAACATCTTGGTGAACCTCCTCTGCACCCTCTCCAAAGCATCCATATCCTTTTGGTAATGTGGTGACCAGAACTGTGTGCAGTACTCCAAATGTGGCCGAACCAAAGTCTTATACAACCGTAACATGATCTGCCAACGTTTGTACTGAATACCTGGTCCACTGAAGAAAAGCATGCCATATGCCTTCTTGACCTCTCTACTGACCTACATTGCCACCTTCAGGGAACAATGGACCTGAACACCCAGATCTCTCTGTACATCAAATTTCCCCAGGGCTTTTCCATTTACTGTATAGTTTGCTCTTGAGTTGCATCTTCCAAAATGCATCAGCTCGCATTTGTCCGGATTGAAGTCCATTTGCCGTTTCTCTGCCCACCTCTCCAATCTATCTATATTCTGCTGTATTCTCTGACAGTCCCTTTCCACTCTTTGCGACTCCACCAACCTTAGTGTCATCTGCAAACTTGCTATGAGGCAACTTAAACCTTCCTCCAAATCATTTATGTCTTTCACAAACAACAGTGGTCCCAGTATGGATCCCTGTGGAACACCACTGGTCACAGTTCTCCATTTTGAGAAGCTCCCTCTCACCACTACTCTCTGTGTCCTGTTGCTGAATCAGTTCTCTATCCATCTAGCTGAAACACCCTGGACCCCATGCGACTTCAGCCTACCATTGGGAACCTTATCAAATGTCTTTCTAAAGTCCATGTGTATGACATCTTAATTCCTTCTCTCATCAATCAACATTACCACCTCTTCAAAGAATTCTATTAAGTTTGTAAGACATGACCTTCCCTGCACAAAACCATGCTACCTACCACTGATAAGCCCATTTTCTTCCAAATGGGTATGTATCCTTTCTCTTTGCATTTTCTCCTATCACTGATGGCAGACTCACTGGTCTATAATTACCTGGATTATCCCGGCTACCATTCTTAAACAAGGGGACAACATTTGCAATTTTCTAGTCCTCCAGGACCTCACCCATGTTCAAGGATGCTGCAATGATATCTGTTAAAGCTCCAGCTATTTCTTCTCTTGCTTCCTTCGATAATCTGGGATAGATCCCATCTGGACCTGGGGACTTGTCCACCGTAATGCCTTTTCGAATACACAACACTTCCTCACTCCTTATGCCAACTTAACCTGAAGTAATCAAACATCTATCCCTAACCTCAACATCTGTCATGTCCCTCTCCCCTGGGCGAATACCGGTGCACAGTATTCATTATGAATCTCACCCATTTTCTCTGACTCTATGCATATCTTTCCTCTTTTGTCCATGAGTGGTCCAACCCTTTCCCTAGTTACCCTCTTGCTCCTTATATATGAATCAAAGGCTTTGGGGTTTTCCTTAATCCTGCTCGCTAAGGATATCTCATGACCCCTTTTAGCCCTCTTAATTCCTCATTTCAAGTTGATCCTACATTCCCAGTACTCTTCCAAAGCTTTGTCTGTCTTCAGTCACCTAGACCTTATATACGCATCCATTTTCCTCTTAGCTAGTCTCACAATTCCACCTGTCATCCATGGTTCTCTAATCTTGCCATTTCTATCCCTCATTTTCACAGGAATATATCTCTCCTGAACTCTAATCAACCTCTCTTTAAAAGCCTTGCACATATCAAATGTGGATTTCCCTTCAAACAGCTGTTCCTAATCTACATTCCCCAGCTCCTGTCGAATTTTGGTATGGTTGGCCTTCCCCCGATTTAGCTCTCACTGAACTATCTCCGACAGGATGACCAGCAGATGGGCAAGGGAATGTGGAGGCTGTTTGTGAAACTGCTGACCCCAGAACACATTGAGGAACTCCAAAGTGGTTACACAGGTTGGAGAACTTTGAACCCCCTCTTTGAGTCTCCAGTGGACTGGTTGGAAACAGTCAAAAGGGACATCAAGAGGTTCTTTGGCCTCAAAAGGTGTTCAGAAGGTAAGAGCGAGATGGGGATAATTTTCAAAACTCCAGAAAAACCTGCAGAACCTACTCCTGCTGCAGACAATGGGGGGTCACTCTCCAGGAGGATCTCCAGGAAGTGAAGAGCAGCAAGCCTCACTCTATACCCTTGAGGCCTCGGAGATTATCTGACAGTCCAGAGTTCACTCTGTGGAGCAGGATGAGACGTGTTTAAGTTTCTTAATCCAGAAGGTGCACAAGGAGAACTCTGAGCTCAGCAGCCTGAAGAAAATGGCTCAGTCATGTCATCTCAGTCTGACATCCTGAGGATCAGCAAATCCTTTTATGCTGAACTGTATGACATGAGGCCCACAGACCGGCCTCCAAGTCATTCCTGTCCTCGATCAGAGAAATCTTAGACAACAGCATGTGGGAGAGGCTGGACCAGCTGGTATCTCTGGTGAGCTGGCCAAGGCCCTCAGGTCCTTAGAAAAAACAACTCTGGAAGTGACGGCTTATCAGCTGAGTTATATTTATGCTGTTGGTCTGACTGGCGGGTAGCATGTGTGAATCCGTGAGGAGAAAAATCAGTTCCTTCATCTACAAGTGGAAGGAAGAGAGGGAGGAAATTAGAAATTGGTGATCAATCTCCCTGCTGAATGCAAATTACAGCATCCTGTCTAAGGGTCAGGTCTGCTCTGGGATCAGTGACTCACTCCAACCAAGCTAGTGCCATCCTGGGTAGGATGATCTCTGAGAGCCTCGTGCTCCTCAGGGGTAGGATCATCTACATGCAGAACAGATGGAGGGGTGGACGCCTGCCTCATCAGCTTGGACCAGGAGAAGGCCTTTGACAGGATATTGCACACCTACATGTAGGACATACTTTCCAAAATGGGTTTTGATGAAGGAATCTGCAATTGGATCTGACTGCCCTCATCAACATTGTTAGTGCAGTGTCAATCATGATGGGAATCAGAAAGCTTCCTGATCTGCTCCAGAGTCAGGCAGGGCTGCTGACTCTCTCCTGCATGGTTGGTATGTTGTATAGAGCCTTTTGCTGAATCTGAGTCCGTCAGGAAAGATTTGAGTCAGGGAGGGGTGACTATTCCAGGAATGAAGGCCGGCAGGTCAAAGCCTTCCTGTACATAGATGATGTTACTGTTTTCTACTCAGATCCATTGTCAGTGTGCAGACCCGTGAGCATCTTTGACCAGTTTGAACAGGCTTCAGGGCCCAAGGTAAAATTGAGGCAAGAGTGAGGCTATGTTCTCTGGGAACTGGCCTCACCAATACTCTATCCTTTCATCAACAGGACAGACCATCTGAAGATGCTGGGAATATGGCTGAGGGCTGGGGCATGAGTGAAATCTTGAGAAGGAGCCAAGGTCCCTGTCTATTTCAGATTAAAAACTTGGTCGTTAGGTGTGAAGTATTCTCGGTGATGTTGATTGTGGTTGAGCATACCCCCATACCCACACACTGCAGTCACCTGAACAATCTTCCATTTCATTTGCAGGTCAAAGATGGACTAGGGGTGGCATGGTGGCTCAGTGGTTAGCACTATTGCTTGACTGAACCGGGGACCTAGGTTTGATTCCAGCCTCGGGCAACTGTCTGTGTGGAGTTTGCACATTCTCCCTGTGTCTGCGTGGGTTTCCTCCAGGTGCTACGATTTCCTTCCACAGTCCAAAGATGTGCAGGTGATGTGAATTGGCCATTCTAAATTGCCCATAGTGTTCAACAGTGTGATGGTTAGGTGCTTTAGTCAGGCGTAATAGGTAGCATAATCGGGTAGGGAGTGGGCCTGTGTGGGTTACTCTTCAGAGGGTCGGAGTGGACATGTTGGGCCAAATGGCCTGTTGCCACACTGTAGGCATTCTATGAGATAAAATTTTAGCTAAAATGGGGTGGGGGGGGGGGTTTGGGGAAGAATGTATTGAACACCACTCTCATTCTGATGGCCCCCTTTGTGTGTAGCTACATCAATCCATGCATAGACCCTCGGTACACAAACACCCACGTATGGAGTTTCCACCTCTCCTGAGTGATATGAAGGATGGTTCTGGCCTCGTTGCAGTGGAACACTCTGAGGAGCTGGACTGTTCTATATCACCTGTCCCTCATGGAAAACTTTGTAAAGGAAACTACCTTTGACCACAAGTCTATCAGGAAGTGGTCAGCATGTAACATCCTCAAGGCCCTTTGGGTAAAGGAGAGGGTTGACCCTGGTGGGTGGTTCCCTGAGCAGACAGTCAAAGCCATTTGGCAGAATGTCTCATTGCCAGAACTTTCCAACAAGCACCAAGTGGTAGCTCGGCTGATGGTGAGAATCCTTCATGTACGCCCGGTCTCGCTCCCTCACCGCACGCTGCCCTCAAGACATCTGTTGGGTTTGGGGGGTGTTCAGAGGAGGTTGACACTATCACACATTTCCTTCTGAAATGTGCCTTTGCAATGGAAGTCTGGCAAGAGATGCAGACGTTTTTGTCAAGGTTCCTCCCCAGCAACTTCATGATATAGGATTCTCTGCTCTACGGTCTGTTCCCTGGGACACAGATCAAGACAGACATCGACTGCGCCTGGAGGACCATCAACTCAGTGAAAGATGCCCTTTAGTCTGCCTGAAACCTGATGGTTTTTCCAGAGCAAGGAGTTGATCTTGATTGAGTGTTACAGACTGGCCCATTCCAAGGTGCAGGACTATGTGCTGAGGAAAGCACTAAAACTTGGGGCAGTTGCCGCCAACGCACAGTGGGGAAAGGCCATCATCTAAGGCTTTTCTGCCAAAGTACAATGGGGGTCCGTTCAGCTACCAGAACCTCCCAGTTCCTCGAATGTATGCAAATATTGTCCTGTATAAGGAAGAAATCCCGTAGATTATTTGCAACTACAGAGAATGCTAAATTCCAATGTTTGTTTGTTCTTCATGAGCAAAGGCTGTACAGAAACGCATCAGCGACTTTGTATGTATTTAAAGATTTTTTATGAATAAAACATATGTTTTCAATAAAGTGAATCTCTTATTTCTTACATTTTGTAACACCAGTTCTTAATCTCATATCATGGAGGAGAAGGCTTGAGGTGGGATTATAAAAAGCTAGCATCCAAGTTAAACACATAATAGGGAAGACAAATGGACTATTGGCCTTTATTTCAAAGGGGAAGGCAGTAGAAGATAGGGAGGACTTGCTGAGACTATCTAAAACACAAGTCAGACCACACCTGGAATACTGAGATGGACAAGGAAGGATACACTGGCTTTGGGGACAGTTCAAAGAAGATTCACTCATTTGTCTCCAGGTATAGAGGGATTGCCTATTGAGTAGAGATTGAATTTAAACTCGCCTTGTATTGATTAGAGACTATATGAATGAGAGGTACCCTCACTGAAACATATAAGATTCCTTGACAGGGTAGATGCAGAATGGTTGTATCTCCTAATGGGACACTCTAGGACTAGAGGAAATAATCTCAGCGTAAGAAGTCACACACTTAAAACAGAGATGAAGAGGACTTTTTTCCTGTCAGAGACAAGTCAGTCGGTGGAACTATTTACCGCAGAAGGCTGTAAAGGCTGACTCATTATATTTAAGGCTGAGATAGACAAAAGTTTTTTTTTCAGTCAGGAAATCAAGGGTTTTGGGAAAAAGGCAGGAAAGTGGAGTTGACAATTAATCAGATTGTCTGCACACTAATGGAGTAGGGGAACAAACTTGATAGACAGATTGTTCTGCTGCTTTTTCTATGTCTTATGCCCTAGAAGCAAGTCAGATAATCTTTAACGGAAAAGACAATAAAAACACATGATGAACACAATCCAAAGATGTGCAGTTCAGGTGAATTGGCCATGTTAAATTGCCCATAGTGTTAGGTGCATTAGTCAGAGGGAAATGTGTCTGGGTGGGTTACTCTTCAGAGGGTCGGTGTGGAGTTGTTGGGCTGAAGGGCCTGTATCCACATTGTCGGGAATCTAATATAATCTAAAAATGGCTGTTGAGCTAGAGATGCAAGGATCTCAGAGCAGGAGCAGTCTAGCCAGATATGGTCACCACTAAGAAGATCTATAATAACCAAGAGAATGAGAGAATATGGAATCCATGAGGGGACAGCCATGGATTTCATATTTTCTGCCTTCAGTTTATGAGGGAAGGATTATCCAGACTTAGCTGCAGCACAGTCCCAGGCTTAGCTACCATAGAATTCTCTCAAAAAGTACCATCCTTGGTACAGAGTGGGTTGTTCCTTGCTATCTATGCTGTGACAAAAAAGAAATCCTGTTAGTTCTGATATTGTCACTCCAATTTACAGATACCTCTCCATTCTCATTAGTGTATCTGAGTCATATCTTCTGAGTAGTGAGGGTGTAGCTCATTGTTGCATGGTAACAAAGGCTTTGTTTTTGTAGGCAGTGGTGATGGAATGGAGCCATTATTGATGACTTATACAGTATCCCATTGACATTTCTGATCATATGGACTGGACTGTCAAGATTATTAATCCAAAACCATACAAAGCCTTCTCCAACGAACTCAGGGCAATTGAAGAGGGCAATTGAAAAATTGTTAGTGAGACGGACAGGATTTAGTCAGAAAGTGAGAATATTAAATTCAATGGTAATTCAGGTACCAAAAACAAAATAAAAGGGAGGGAAAGAATGCGAGCATTAAGTCAGATAGATAAAAGAATAAAAGCAGTTACAAAGCAATCACTTCCTCTAACAAACTAATCCTGAAGCAACCAGCCTCATACATTTTAAAAAATGTCACCATTCAGTGCATGCAAGGCTGGGCATAACTCAAGACGTCGCACTTTGTTACATGGAATGGATGAGACCTAGCTTTCCTCGCTAATGTTAATGATGTTAGCGACGAAGTAAACAACTTCATGCCATCTTATGGATTCAATGATAAGACTTTGGGCAAAGGTAGAAAAGCTGATATGACACAGAGCAATTCAAACTGTTACATCATGATTTTTGCACTGAACTATGCATGTCTGTTTGGTAGACCGACTGCATTCTGAGCATGGTAGTGTAATGGTAACGTAACTATTAGCAATCCATTAGGCCCAACTAATGCTTGAAAGGTATGAAGCAAAAGTGAGGACTGCAGATCAGAGTACAGATTAGAGTGGTGCTGGTAATGCACAGCAGGTCAGGCAGCATCCGAGGAGTAGGAAAATCGACGTTTCAGGCAAAAGACCTTCTTCAGGAATGAAGCCTGGGCATTTGCCCAAAACGTCGATTTTCCTGCTCCTTGGATGCTGCCTGACCTGTTGTGCTTTTCCAGCACCACTCTAATCTTGAAAGGTATGAGTTCAAATCCCAGCCTAACCCTAACCTTGAAGTCTCCGCAATTATGTTGTTGTAATAACCCATCAAGTTTACCAATATCCTTCAGGGAAGGAAATCTGGCACCCTGACCTGGTCTCAGAATGTGACTACAGGCCTGAGACAATGTTGACTCCAAACTGCTCTCTGACACGGTGTAGCAACAAGTCAGTCACATCAAATTGCGACAGTAGTCACATTGCAAGAATGCAGCTCACTGCCACTTTCTGAACGACAAATAGAAATGAGCTAGGTATGCTGGCCTTGCCAGTGTCAGTCTTATCCCACAAATGAAGTGCATAAAATTCCAAAATAGATGGATAGACTCGTTACAGGGAGGATATTTTCCCTGGCTGGGAAATCTAGAACAAAGGGACACACAGTCTCAGGATTCAGGGTAGGCTGAAACCAACCAACCTCTACTTATGACACTTTCAACACAATGTCTAACATTAGAATTGATTCTGAAATTGAACAGTGTTTGCTGGATAATCCTGAAGGTATGTAAAGAATTATGCTGAAAATCAATTTAAATTGTCAGTCAGTCTTACAGTGTGGTACATTCGCATGTCCTAGACCTTTTATATCGGTGAATGCAATGAACCCCATTCTTTGAAGACAGAAAGAATATGAACATGCTGCACCTCTTCTTACTCAGATGAGGAAACATGTCTTCACACCCAATCTTTACAAACCTTTTGGTGTTTCCCCCACTTGGTGTTCACCTCCCTCGTGACAGGGTTTCCGGCCTGGTCTCCCAGTGGCTCCCGGCCTGGTCTCTTGACCTGGTCATCTGGCCTGACCTCCTGGTTGCTCCCACCCTGGTTTCTTGGCCTGGTCTCTTGGCCTGATCTCTTGGCCTGGTCACCCGGCCTGGTCACCCAGCCTGGTCTCCCAGCAGCTCCCAGCGGTTCCTGGCCTGGTCTCCCAGCCTGGAGTCTCAGTGGGTCCAGGCCTGGTTTCTTGGCGGCTCACGGCCTGGTCTCTTGGCCTGGTCTCTCGGCGGTTTCCGGCCTGGTCTCTTGGAGTCTCCCGGCAGCTCCCGGCCAGGTCTCTTGGCCTGGTCTCCCGATGACACCCAGCCTGGTCCCCTGGCGGCTCTCGGCCTGGTCTCCCAGCAGCTCCCGGCCTGGTCTCTTGGTCTGGTCTCCTAGTTTAAACTGCAAAATACTGTAATGTTAACTATTACCTATTTCTTTATTTTTCTACTATTTTGTGAAGTAATGTTTAACTTTTTAACTCTCAGTTCTCTTACTTCTTTGTACACAACATAATTTTGTATGTAAAAACGGCTCCTTGTGTGGTGACATTATGCGCTTTTCACTGTAGTCCTGTACTTAAGTAGACGTGACAATAAAATCTGAAATAAAAAAAAACCTCCTTATGGAGGTCGAGAAAGTGGTAGTGGTACAGTTTAAAATTTTAAAGTGATCAAGGGGTGTGGGGAGATTGCAGGCATATGACATTGAGATAGAGGATCAGCCATGACCATATTGAATAGCAGAGCAAGTCAAAGGGTTGAATGACCTACTATCAGCTCTAGTTCAATGTTGTTATGAATAAAACAAAACCTGACAACAGGAAGCAGTTACTTCGACCACAAAATTCAAGCCAACAAATACGGTTTGAGTGTGTGTAAAAAGTTGTTATCGTAATGGTATTTAATTCAAGGAGTCAAGGTATGACACTCATTTCCGTTACAATTAAAGTAGGGTTGACACTAAAAATACCGAATATTGTTTTTTTATCTCCTTTTGAATGCATTCTTATATCTGTTCCTCTCTCACAATTAGTTCTCTTTGTCAAAGATTGCTGGCTGTGGAATTTGAGGCTCAATGTAGGCAGGGCTCATTTTCAGTTTCTTGCATTTTTATATTTTAGCTTATAGCAAACAAAATAAAAATCCCAAAACCAAAATGCACGAAATGCTCATGAGACAGAGTGCTGAATTGTTAGAGGCAGCTCAAGGTCAAAGCATTTCTAAGTGTATGGAGCAAGCATTTCTAAGTGTATGATTCAGTTATGTAAAGCAAAGACTTGAAAACATAAACAGCACAAAGACGAACAAAAAGGCAGAGAGTAAGGTGCAAAATGTTTGAGAAAAAAAAAGCCAAAAAGGAGAGTTAGTGGAGAAAATGTAAAAGAAGAAAATCAAATTTAGATAGTTTCGCACTGCTGCTGAATCTGACTCTACCCCATTTTCAGACATTCCATTCCCTGACTACTCACTGAGTGAAAAATGTTATTCCTCACGTCACTTTTGCTTCTTTTGCACATCACTTTAAATCTATTCCCTCTTGTTCTCTTCTCTTTTGTAATGGGAACAGCTTCTCCCTATCTACTGTCTAGCCCGCTCATGATTTTGAAAATCTCCACCAAACTTCCTTGCAGCCTTCATCTCTCCAAGGAGAACACTCCCAACTCCTTCAATCTATCCTCATCACCGAGATTTCTCATTCCTGGAATCATTTTTGCTGATCATTTCTGCCCTCTCTCCAATACTTCACATCTTTCCAATAATGTGGCACCCACACTGCACACGATACTCTCACTGAGCTACCACAGTGTGTTGTACGAATTCAAAATCACCTTCCTGCTCTTGTCCTCTATACCCCTATTAATAAAGCTGAGAATACAGTATGCTTTCTGAACTGCTCTCTCCACCAGTCCTGCCAATTTCAATGATGAATCTGTATGGATGTATACACACACATACACACACACACACACCGCCCTCTTTTCCTATATCAGCTTGAAAATTGTACCTCCTATTTTATATTCTCCTTTGATGTTCTTCAGCAGAGTAGGATGGTCCAGCCGGAGCTTGTTCTCTCCTTCTCCTTTTTGCTCCCTCTTCTGTCCTTTCCATTTCAGACAGTGGGCCCGGAGTATAGCGAACACAGCCAGTGGATCCAGAGCACAGTGGGCATAGCCAGTGGGCCCAGAGCACAGTGACACAGTCAGTGGGCCCGGAGTATAGCGAACACAGCCAGTGGATCCAGAGCACAGTGGGCATAGCCAGTGGGCACAGAGCACAGTGACACAGTCAGTGGGCCCGGAGCACAGCCAGTGGACCCGGAACACAGTCACAGAGCCAGTGGGCCCAGAGCATAGTGGGCACAGCCAGTGGGCCCAGAGCACACCGAGCACAGCCAGTGGGCCCGGAGCACAGCCAGTGGACCCGGAGCACAGTGACAGAGCCAGTGGGCCTGGAGCACATTGAACACAGCCAGTGGGTCCATAGCATAGCGAGCACAGCCAGTGGACCCGGAGCACAGTGACAGAGCCAGTGGGCCCGGAGCACATTGAGCACAGCCAGTGGGTCCACAGCATAGCGAGCACAGCCAGTGGACCCGGAGCACAGTGACAGAGCCAGTGGGCCTGGAGCACAGCGAGCACAGCCAGTGGGCCCAGAGCATAGTGG
Organism: Chiloscyllium plagiosum; assembly: GCF_004010195.1. Lineage (NCBI taxonomy): Eukaryota > Metazoa > Chordata > Chondrichthyes > Orectolobiformes > Hemiscylliidae > Chiloscyllium > Chiloscyllium plagiosum. The sequence continues at coordinate 69,283,136 of NC_057724.1, forward strand.
ACACAGCCAGTGGGCCCGGAGCACAGCGAGCACAGCCAGTGGACCCAGAGCACAGTGACAGAGCCAGTGGGCCTGGATCACAGTGAGCACAACCAGTGGGCCCAGAGCATAGTGGGCACAGCCAGTGGGCCGGAGCACAGCAAGCACAGCCAGTGGGTCCACAGCATAGCGAGCACAGCCAGTGGACCCGGAGCACAGTGACAGAGCCAGTGGGCCTAGAGCACAGTGAGCACAGCCAGTGGGCCCAGAGCATAGTGGGCACAGCCAGTGGGCCCAGAGCACAGCGAGCACAGCCAGTGGACCCAGAGCACAGTGACAGAGCCAGTAGGCCTGGATCACAGTGAGCACAACCAGTGGGCCTAGAGCATAGTGGGCACAGCCAGTGGGCCGGAGCACAGCAAGCACAGCCAGTGGGTCCACAGCATAGCGAGCACAGCCAGTGGACCCGGAGCACAGTGACAGAGCCAGTGGGCCTGGAGCACAGCAAGCACAGCCAGTGGGTCCACAGCATAGCGAGCACAGCCAGTGGACCCAGAGCACAACGAGCACTGCCAGTGGGCCCAGAGCACAGCGAGCACAGCCAGTGGGCCCAGAGCACAACGAGCACTGCCAGTGGGCCCGGAGCACAGCGAGCTCTGCCAGTGGGCCCAGAGCACAACGAGCACTGCTAGTGGGCCCAGAGCACAGTGAGCACAGCCAGTGGGCCCAGAGCACAACGAGCACTGCCAGTGGGCCCAGAGCACAGTGGGCACAGCCAGTGTCCGGAGCACAGCCAGTGGGCCTGGAGCACAGTGAGCACTGCCAGTGGGCCCAGAGCACAGTGGGCACAGCCAGTGGGCCCTGAGCACAACGAGCACAGCCAGTGGGCCCAGAGCACAGCGAGCTCTGCCAGTGGGCCCAGAGCACAATGAGCACTGCTAGTGGGCCCAGAGCACAGTGAGCACAGCCAGTGGGCCTGGAGCACAGTGAGCACTGCCAGTGGGCCCAGTGCACAGTGGGCACAGCCAGTGGGTCCGGAGCACAGCCAGTGGGCCTGGAGCACAGCGAGCACAGCCAGTGGGCCAGGAGCACAGTGGGCACAGCCAGTGGGACTGGAGCAGAGCAGCTCAGCTAGGAGAAGAAAGCGTGACTACCTGAGCCAAGATTAATGGTAATGGCCATTTTATCTGGAGAATACAACAGGATAATGTCATTATTATTAATGAACTGATCTGTGGTTAGTTGTGTGTGCTCTGTGTAATTTATTTTTGATTCACTGTGTTCATATTCAGTATGAAAATAGTGCAATGTGATTTACTTTCAAAAAACCTGTAGTGATTCATATGAGCTAAATATTAGTCATGACATCAAGAGATCACTACTGGCCATCTTTAGAGAATAGAATCATTTACCTCAACGGTGGAGGCCAATGAGACTTCTCAATTTAATGTTAGCATCTCTATCTGACTATAGGAACACAAGTGTACAAAAGCAGGAATTTGTGATAAACCTATCTTTAAAAAAGACAAAATTGACTCAGACTCATTCGGAGTATTGAGCCTAAATTCTGGACACTACTCTTCAGGGAAGTTGTGAAGGTTTTAGCAAAAATGCAGAGAGGATTACCAGAAGGATTCCACAGATGATGAAGAACTTCATTAACAGAGAGAGATTGGAGAAGTTGGGGCTTTGAAGAAGAGAGGTTGAGTGGAGATGTGGTAGAGGTGAGCAAAATCATGGAGGGTCTGGATTGAGTAAATGGGAGAAAATTCTCTCATTGGGTGGAGAAATTGAGAATCAATTGTGTACCAATTTAAGGTAATTTTCAAAGTAGAAATGGCAACATGAGGAACAACGTTTTTTGAAGCAGCAAATGGTTAGGAGCTGGACTGCATTGTTTAGACTTGTAATTGGCACAGATTCAGTTGTGGAATCCAAGAGAGCATTGGATTGTTATCTGAATTGAAAAGAATAAATTGCAGGACTATGGGAAAAGGGCAGGAATGTGGGACTTTGGTAAGTTATCCTTCAACAGAGCCGAATGCCCTCTTTCTGTGCATGAACTGTTCTGTAATGCTTTGAAAGAATGTTTATCTCTCTCTGTCTCTATCATTTAATCAAAGAAGCTTGGTTGGAAACTCCTCTCTGGAAAATGAACAGTTAAATAACACTCGTTAATCACAGTGTGATAGAGAAAAAAGAATCAGGTAAAGGATGAAAAAGGAACAAAAAAAGGGAAAGTGTAAACCTTAAAACAGGATAGCAAAGGCTTTGTTTGTTATAGCTCAGCATTAGTATTGCCTCTCAGGTATGGAGCAGGAAAGACTCCTGCTTCAAAGTCCCACACTAAGCTTTGAAGCACATGATCCAGGTTGACACCTCAGTATATTGCCAAGATGAGCTGCCTCAGCAGACCTCCCATCTCTCTGATATTAAAACAAGGTACCCTCAGGTGGGTGTAAAATTGACCAAGATGTTGTTTCAAAGAAGAGTTCTTCTAGTTATCAAAGTCAACACTGACCTCCATCCAAAAGGACCAATAACAAATTATTTGGTTGTTTTTGACCTTGCTATCTGTGAGGTCTTGCTGTGCCTGAATTGGTTGCCAGGTCATTACAAACAGTGACTAACCTTATATTTCAAGGTGGGGGAAATGGATTAAGAGGCAAAAACCATTTGTTGGCACAAAGTAAAATACATGGTAGGCTAGTTAACAAGGTTAGATCATGTGGTATCCAGGGAGAGCTAGCCATTTGGATGCAAGTTGGGCTTGGAGGTAGGAGATGGAGGGTGTTGGTGACAGAAGATTGTTTATCAGACTGGAGGCCTGTGACCAGCAGTGTGCTGTGAGGATCAGTGCTGAGTCCACTGCTTTTTGTCGTTTATATAAATAATTTGGATGTGAATACAGGAGGTATGGTTAGTAAGTTTGCAAATGACACCAAAGTTGGTAGTATAGTGGAAGGTGAAGAAGGTTATCTCAGAATACAACAGAACCCTGATCAGATAGACTGAGGAGTGACAAATGGTGTTTAACTTAGATAAATGAGAGGTGCTGTATTTTGGTAAGACAAATTAATGTTCGGGTCCTGGGCAGTATTGCCAAACAGAGAGACCTTGGGATGCAAGTTCATAGTTCCTTGAAAGTGGAGTCACAGGTAGATAGGATAGTGAAGGCAATATTTGGTATGCTTGCCTTTATTGGTCAGTACATTGAGTATAGCATGTCAAGTTGCGACTGTACAGGACATTGGTTAGACCACTTTTGGAAGACTGCATTCAATCCTGGTCTTCCTGCTATAGGAAAGATATTGTTAAACTTGAAGAATGCACAAAAGCCCTTTAAGGATTTTGGTGGGGTTGGAGGGTTTGAGCTTTATGGAAAAGCTGCCTAGGCCGGATTATTTTCCCTCAAGCATCGGAGACTGAGGGGTGACCTTATAGAAGTTTATAAAATCATGAGTGTAGGGTGGGTAGCCAAGGTGTCTTCCCCAGGGTAGGGGAGTCCAAAACTAGAGGGTTAAAGCGATCGGGGAAAGTTATAAAAAGGGACTTGAGGGGCAAGGTTTTCATGCAAAGGATGATGCGTGCATGGAATGACCTGCCAGCGGGAGTGGGAGAGGCTGGTACAATTACAGCATTTAAAAGGTATCTGGATGGATACATGAATAGGAAAGGCTGAGAAGCATATGGGTCAAATTAATTCAGGATATCTGGTCTGCATGGACGAGTTGGACCGAAGGGTCTGTTTCTGTGCTGCACATCTCTGATAACCGTATAAAATAAAACATGTGCAGAACAAAGTGGGTAAATGCTAGTAAAAGCCTACAGAACTAGGGAGCCTTTTGAAAGCAGAAAGGAATGCTTGCTTGGATGAGGGCAAAGTAATTTCATGTAAAATTGAGAAGAAAAGCAGGCAAATGAAATTAGAGCATGTCATGCTGAGGATGTTTCACCGAGGTAATTGGAGAGGGACAAACAAAGACAGCCAGGAAATAAGAATACTTATGAAAGAACTGAAAGCCTACTTAATTGCAAGATGGATGTTAGCCCAGAGAGGGACAAGATTATAATACTCTGGAGTGGGAAAAGAGCAGGAATAGTAGAAGCTGGAAAATCATGAATAAAACGTACTCCCTGGAGTTCTCGAACTGGTGGAAAAAAAGTACATTAGCAGCAAAATATATACAGACTGAAATCTCTCATTTATTCATCACCCATAACCTGAATGACTTGAAATAACATTACGCTGCCGAAAACAGCAATCCTGTCAAAGCTTAGCACTGGCATTCAAATGAGTAATTCGTGAATGGGGGCTTCTGGTGCTGCTGCAGGAGTCTGGAATTTCAGAAGGGAACTCTCTTCTCTGCCTGGAGATTTCTCCTTGGGCAGAAGGAACGTGGTTCTAAAAATGTGTCCAAAGACATTCCCATTTTGGCAAAGTCAAGGACCCAAGGTGACCCCGGGTCTTTTTTCAATAAACGAAAACCTAAAAGTAGGTGTAAATGGGTATAAATAGGCAGCTGAAATGCTGAACCCACTTGGGAATATTTCTTCTGAGTTTTGACATTAACATTTTAAATCATTGACAATTATTCATGGAAAACATCCTGCCAGTGGAGACACTTGGTGTCTTTATTCTTTCATGGAATGGGCATAGTACTGACAAGGACTGTGGGAAAGATATTGTGAAACTTGAAAAGGGTTCAGAAGAGATTTACAAGGATGTTTTCAAAATGTGTCCAAAGGATGTTGCCAGGGTTGGAGGGTTGAAGTTAGATGGAAAAGCAGAAGAGACTGGGGCTGTTTTCCCTGGAGCAAAGGCTGAGAGGTGACCATACGGAGGTTTATAAAATCATGAGGGGCATGGATAGGGTAAATAGACTAGGTCTTTTTCTCAGGGTGGGTCAGTTCAAAGCAAGAGGTTTAAGGTCAGTGGAGAAAGATTTAAAAGGGACCTGAGGGACAAGTTTTTCCATGCAGAGGGTAGTGTGTGTATGGAATGAGCTGCCAGACGAAGTAGTGGAGGTTGGGATAATTACATTTAAAAGGCATCTGGTTGGATAAATGAACAGGAAGGGTATAGAAAGATGTGGGTCAAATGCTGGCAAATGGGACTAGATTAGTTTAGGATATCTGGTCAGCATAGACGAGTTGGGCCAAAGGGTCTGTTTCCATGTTGTACATCTCTATGACTGCATTTGTTCCCCATCTGACTACTATTGAATTGAGTGGCTTGCTATTTCAGAGGGAAGATAATAGTCAACCACATTGCTGTGGGACTGAAGATACATGAAGGCCAGACCAGGTAAAGACAACAGATTTTTATCTCTAAAGGACATCAGTGAACCAGATTTTATAGCAGTTGGTGATCGTTTCATGGCTACTATCACCGAGATCAGTTTTATATTCCCCAGTTTATTACTGAGATTTAAATTCCACAGTGCTGTTTGATCCAATTTTTGCAGAGCCTGGACATTTGGAATGTTAGCACCATGCCACTGTTTTCACTAATTTGCACTATGAGTGTGACTTATAGCAGGATAATCCATTCAATGGAACTGAAAAAAGGAGAGTAGAAATATTGAGTAAGTACAGATAATATTCCAAACAACAGCTAAAAATGTCACTACTTAGAGACCTGGATAATGATTTCTTCCGACAATGTCTCAAAGTTTGGTCACAAATGTTGAGGTATCTCCTTCTTATGAGGTATCATTGCCAATATGTTAATGTATATTTAAAAAAAATTGCTAGTTTTATTGTTGCATCATAACATATGATCTGGGACTGTTAAAGACTTATGATCCACCTCACCTCAGATCATTGAAACATGACACTACATTGGAAGCATGCTCCTCTGCTGTAACAGTTTAATGTGGAGGTGTTGGTGTTGGACTGTGACAGACAACATCAGAAGTCACACGACAATGTAACACAAAGTTGGGTACTTTGATTTTGTAACAGTTTAATGTTAGCCCAGACACTTATTTGCCTGACGAATGTAATTTCTATAAGTAATCAATAGTTGTAATGAAAGTCTATTGGTTTCTTCAATATTGTGATATTTCTGCCCAGTTTATATAACAGGTGATAAGCATTGCCATATCAGCCAAAGTAACCGGTTGGAGGCAAACTCATGTCATGTGCATAATACTTCAAAATCTTCGTGGAGAATATTTGGAAAACTAATTTAATGCTGACAGGAAATAGCTTTGGGCAACAGACAATTCAGTTAAAGGAAGAATTTCTCACCATAAAGTTGCATAAATGTCTTTGAGAACTGATCATTGAGGCACGGTGGCTCAGTGGTTAGCACTGCTGCCTCACAGCACCAGGGACCTAGGTTCGATTTCAGTCTTGGAGTTTGCACATTCTCCCTGTGACTGCGTGGGTTTCCTCTGAATGCTCTGGTTTATTCCCACAGTCCCAAGATGTGCAGGTGCTGTGAACTGGCAAAGCTGAATTGACCATAGTGTTCAGGAATGTGTAGGGCAGATGCATTAAACTGGGGAAATGTAAAGTAATAGGGTAAAGGAATGAACCTGGGTGGGATACTCTTCGGAGGGACGGTATGGACCTGTTGGGCCGAAGGGTCTGTTTCCACATTGTAGGGATTCCATGATTGTACAGCTCTGTAAATATGCCATAATCCATGAAGAAACCTGTGCAGATAGGTTAGGACACAATTCTGGAGCAGGGGAAATTTGTTTCCACCCCTCCCAGCCCAGAAATAGAGATATCACCACAGTGCGTCAAGCCACCCCTTCTCCCTTTTTGTTATAGTTTATTATATCTGTTCAGACAAACATGATCCATCAAAAAAATCTTCCTCACTGGGAAGAACTCAGCTCTTAAGCATTTTGTATCAACTGGGTCAGATATGTTGCAACATATTTCCAGCTCAAATGAGATTTGAGTGCAAGCTTTCTGACCTGGATAATACCACGGAACCACAACTGCATGGGATATATATTCTCTCCATAATCCAGAACAACAAGACCAATTTTAGAGGGTTAGACATTTTATAAGCAATATGTTATGGCGCACTTCCATAACAGGTGGGATTTAAACACAGACCTTCTTGCTCAAAGATAGGCACAGTACCACTGCACACAAGATCTCTTATTCCTCTTCTTGTGGAGATTTTCCTCAATGACCTATTCAGCGATAAAAATCACACAACACCAGGTTATAGTCCAACAGGTTTATTTGGAAGTACAAGCTTTTGGAGCACTGCTCCTTTGTCAGGTAGCTTGTTACGACATGGGGTAAACCCTCCTGCTTAATTTAAACCAGCAACACAGAAAAGATTTATCACATGCAGTAATCTGTGAAATTTGGAGAAGCCAAGGACTATTTAAAGTAAAGATTAACAGCTTTATTTCTTAAAGTATAACAGAGAACAATTAACTAACAACTATTTACAACTCCTTCCTCTAACCTATCTTTTAACTTCCCTTCTATAATATAGTCTCATAAAACTCCCTATTAAGATTTATAAAACAAAACCTCTTATCTCAAAAACCAGGCAGCTTTCATTTCTTCTCTGTATACCTGTCTTCTTTACTTCTTGGGGATTCTGCTTCACAGGTTACTGATCGATAAAGTTACCTTGCAGAGAGCCACTTTTCCGGCAGTCTTTACTTGCTGGTGGCTTGGCAGTTCTCCTCCCAACTGTTCAACATTTCCCTGGTCTTATACCTGCAAAGCATCGGATTGTGTCATTGGCTTTTAAGATTGTCAATATACTAAATTTAAACTTGAGCTGAAAATGTGTTGCTGGTAAAGCACAGCAGGTCAGGCAGCATCCAAGGAACAGGAGAATCGACGTTTCGGGCATAAGCCCTTCATCAGGAATCGGGCATAAGCCCTGATGAAGGGCTTATGCCCGAAACGTCGATTCTCCTGTTCCTTGGATGCTGCCTGACCTGCTGTGCTTTACCAGCAACACATTTTCAGCTCTGATCTCCAGCATCTGCAGACCTCACTTTCTCCTCGATAAATTCAAACTTGATTGGAGTTTCATATTTTTGGGGGGTATAATTTAAACTGATTGGCCTAATTTGAATTTCTGTTTTTGTCTCCAGGCAACCAGCTACCCCAGTAGCTGGACCACCACATTATATCTTTTTCAGAACACTTGGTGCTGTCAGGACATTCTGCTAGTTTTTAACTTTCTTAAAGGTACAGTACACCCACATCTTCAAAACACCTCCCCCCTTAAGAGAAAATGAACCATCATAATGAAAAGGTGGCTTCCTTTTTTTTTTCTTTTTTTTAAAACACATTTCCCTAACATACAGATAGTTTTAATGTCAGGTCATCTTAACGTCTTCCCATATACCTATAACATTTAGATTAGGTTATAATACTTACAGAGTGGAAACAGGCCCTTCGGCCCAACAAGTCCACACTGACCCACCGAAGCACAAACCACCCAGACCCATTCCCCGACACCACAGGCAATTTAGAATGGCCAATTCATCTAACCTGCACATTTTTGGACTGTGGGAGGAAACCAGAGCACCTGGAAGAAACCCACATGACATGGGGAGAATGTGCAAACTCCAGACAGAGAGTCACCTGAGGTGGGAATTGAACCCAGGTCTCTGGTGCTGTGAGGCAACAGTGCTAACCACTGTGCCACATTAGATAAGCATAAATCTGATCTAAACTTTATCAGTTAAATCCACAATAACGCATCTGCGATTACATTCTTACAACCCGTAACATTTTAAAATTAAAAGTCTGTAACATAAGTCCGCAACGAAAACGTCTCATATTCTTGTCTTTAAAGATTCTAAGAATATAAGTAAATTGTGATCCGTGTACACAACTGTTTCTGACACATTGTTCGTGACATAAACATTAACATGATGTAAGGCCAGTACCAAACTCAATAGTTCTTTTTCGATCATAGAGCATTTCCTCTGGCGGATGTTGACCTTCTCCGAAAAGTAACCAATAGCAGTTCAATCTTCCTGTAGGAGTACAGCTCCAACTCCAATGTCACTAGCATCAATGGCAACTTTAAAAGGTTTTGAAAAGTTTAGGGCAGCTACAACTGGTTTGGTGGTTAATATTGATTTCAAATTGTCGAACGCCTCCTGGCATTGTTCTGTCCACCAAAACGTTGTGTTCTTTTTCAGCAAATCGGTTAACGGTGTCACGACACTGCTGAAGTTTGGAACAAACTTCCGATAGAATCCGTTGAGTCCTAAGAATTGAAACACCTCTTTCTTCAAGATTGGTTGTGGAAATTCCTTGATGGCTTTCATCTTTGTGTGCCGTGGGGTCAACATTCCATGACCAATGTTATGTCCCAAGAACATCATCTCTGCGTTTGCGAATTCAGTTTTATCTAAATTTGTTACCAGTTTTGCTTCTCGTAGTCATTCAAAGAGCTCTGCCAACTGTACCAGGTGATCTTTCCAGGACTTACTAAAGATCACTGCATCATCCAAATAGACTGCACAGTTTGTTAACCCAGCCACAACTCTGTTCACGAGTCTTTGGAATGTGGCGGGTGTATTCTTCATTCCAAAGGGCATCACTTTAAACTGAAATAGCCCATTTGGGGTTACGATCGCAGAAATTTATTTCGCCGTCTCTGATAAAGGTATCTGCCAGTTGCCACGCATTAAATCCAACTTGGTGATGTAACAGGTTTGTCCGACTTTCTCGATACAGTCCTCCATTCTGGGAATTGGATATGAGTCTAATTTTGTAATGGCGTTGACCTTCCGATAATCCACGCAGAATTAGATTGGATTCCCTACGGTGTGAAAACAGGCCCTTCGGCCCAACCAGTCCATACCAACCCTCCGAAGAGGAACCCACCCAGACCCATTTCCCTCTGACTAATTGACCTAACATTATGGGGCAATTTAGCATGGCCAATTCACCTGACCTACACATCTTTGTGGGAGGAAACCAGAGCACCCAAAGGAAACCCACACAGACACAGGGAGAATGTGCAAACTCCACATAGACAGTCACCCGAGGCTGGAATCAAACCTGGGCCTCTGGTGCTGTGAGGCAGCAGTGCTAACCACTGAGCCACTGTGCTGCCCCAATTGTTGAGTTCCGTCCGGTTTGCGAACTAAGACTGTTGGTGAACTTCACTCATTCTGGCTCGGTTCAATGATGTCCTCGTCGAGCATGGTCTCCTCCGCCACCTGGCCCGATCTGGCTTTGAAAGGATTGAGCTGATAGAGGTGTTGTTTTGTCAGAGCAATATTCCCTATGTTTACTTGAGCATTAGTCCTACCCATCTGACTCTTACATTTGTCCTTATACTGCAGTAACAAATCTTCCAACAGCGTTTTATGCTCCTGAGACAGATAGCTTACTAACCTATCCCATTCCTCAAGGACTTCTTCATTTTGAGGCACATCAACATCCACATCATCTGGATTTGATTCCTCACTCTGCAGGGCAGTAACTAACACCTGTTTCTCCAGTTCTTTCTCTCTGGTATAATACGGTTTCAACATGTTCACATGACATACCCAATACCTTTTTTTTCTTTTTGGCATCTTTACTAGATAGTTCATCTGACTCAACTTTTTCTCAATTTGTTAGTGAACAGCAAACCTGGCTTTGAAAGGTTCTTCTATCATTGGCAACAACACGTAATCCCCTCGGGAAAACATCCGAGTCTCAGAGCTTTTATCTGTTACCTGTTTCATTCTATACTGTCCTCTCTTTAGTTGCTGTTCAGCTAACTCACCTACTTGATTTAATCTCTCCCTCACCTCTGATACACAATCTAAGTGTGAGATCTCCGAATTTGGTCCTGTCAATTTTTCTTTAAATAATTTCAAAGGACCTCTCACTTCGTGATTGAATATTAATTCAAAGGGAGTGAACTAAGTAGATTCATTTTGGGCATCTTTAATAGCAGACAATATGAATGGGATACCTTTATCCCAATCATTCGGGTAATCCTGACAATATGCTCTCAACATGGTCTTCAAAGGCTGATGCCACCTTTCTAAAGCTCTCTGGGATTCAGGATGATATGCACTGGATTTAAAGTGCTGTGTGCCTAAGCTATCCATAACCTCCTTCAACAGCCTAGCAGTAAAATTTGACCCTTGGTCTGACTGAGTCTCTCTGGGTAGCCCATACCATGGAAGAAAACTACTAACTCCTCTACTACCCTTTTTGCCTTGATACTCCGGAATGGAATTGCCTCCGGAAATCTGGTAGACACATCAGAGAACACCTCTGGCACACCCGGACCAACCAACCCAACCACTCTGTGGCTCAACACTTCAACTCCCCCTCCCACTCCACCAAGGACATGCAGGTCCTTGGACTCCTCCATCGTCAGACCATAGCAACACGACAGCTGGAGGAAGAGCGCCTCATCTTCTGCCTAGGAACCCTCCAACCACAAGGGATGAACTCAGATTTCTCCAGTTTCCTCATTTCCCCTCCCCCCACCTTGTCTCAGTCCCAAATTCTAACACCTGGCCTGGTTCGTTACCCAGAACCAAATCCAGTATGGCCTCACCTCTTGTTAACATCCATTATGGTTAACAAGTACTGGTTCCCACTTTTAGTTCTCGGGTGGGGCCCTACACAATCAACTATAACCCGTGTGACAGGATCTTCAAATGCGGGAGTTGGCAACAAAGGTGCTGGCTTTATTCCCACCTGTGGCTTACCTACCATTTGGCATGTATGACACGTATGGCAAAAGTTAACCACATCTTTGTGCATTCCAGGCTAATAAAAATGTTTTTGTACCTTAGCCTGAGTCTTTTGTACCCCTCATCAATGACCTCCTACAGATAATTGATGTGCTACCCATAACACCTCCTGTCTGTATGCTACCGGCAACAAAATCTGGTGCACTTCGGCCCATTTCTCCTTTGCACTAAATTGCCATGGTCTCCATTTCCAATTAGGATTCTATCTTCAGATAATAACCCTCCAGAATATTCTCTGCCTTCTTTTTAGAGTACGCATCCACATATATATCTTTTATCATCTTGTCTTGCTGTTGCAAGTCCCTGAGCCTTTCAGTGCGAAACACTTATGTCTGAACCTCTGCCTGTTCAGGTTTTTCCTGCACCACTACATCAAACAGGGTGTCTGCTAACTGAACCTCAACTCCTTCATCTTTCTCTTCACTTTTTGCTTCGTGCTGTGACTTATGATAGTGGGATCTGGTTATCACACAGTCTGAAAAAATAGCAGGATATTTCTGTTTTAACCCCACAGTTTCTTGGTCCTCCTTGGGCTTCAATCCCTCACAGGCCAAAATTCGAGCTGGAAGCTTGTTTTATGCATCATCATGTACTCATCTGCTAATTCTGCTGCCTTTCTCACTTCCTGAACTTTTGGTACCTCCACATGAATTGTTACAATCTCTGGAAGTGAGTTTTAAATTCCTCCAGCAGAATAATCTCTCTTAGAGCCTCAAAGGTCCTATCTATTTTCAAAGCATGGGCACATTGATCAAAATGACTATATTTAATTATTTTGAAATCAACATAAGTTTGACTTAGTTCCTTCCTTGTGTTTCTGAATCGCTGCCTATATGCTTCTGGTACCAACTCATAAGCACTTAAAATAGCCTGTTTAACCTCTACATAATCTCTTGACCCCTCATTTGACAGTGCGGCAAATACCTCAGTAGCTCTGCCTATTAGTTTACTCTGAATTAGCATTAACCACAAATCCTTGGACCACTCCGTCTGCCTCACCAATTTTTCAAATGAAATAAAGAAGGCTTCAACATCTTTCTCATCAAAATGTGGCAGAGTTTTTATAGATTTGTATATATCACTACCTTCCCTTTTGATCTCCATCCTATTAACTTGACTTTGTCTCTCTTTTTGCTCAACTAAGAATCTTCTCTCTTTCTTTTTCCTGTCTCTCTCTTTCTCTCTCCCTTTCATCTCTCTCTCTCTTTCTTTCTCATTTTTGTCTCTCTCTCTCTCTTTCTTCTCTCTCTCTCTTTGCTCACCAAGCACCTTCTCTCTCTCTCTTTTTCTTCCCTCTCACTTTCTCTTTCTCTCTCCCATTATTTATCATCTAACTCCATTTTCCTCAATTGTAATTTAAGTTTTTCCACCTAGACTGCACTTGCCTGTTTCCCTGATACATCTAAATATTTGAGGAACCCCCTTACAATTTCAGCTTTACTTTTGTCCTTGGTTAAACCCAAATCTAACTTATTTACTAATTTACTAATCTAACTTATTTACTAATTCTAAAAGTAAGGTCTTTTTCTTCCTTTCTAAACTTTCTTGGCAAATTTGAGAATCATTTTCAAATCCCAAAACATCTTTAACAATTTTAAAAGCCATTTCTCTCACTTTTAATTTAATCAATCACAAGTCTCTGAAAGTAAACAAATTGTCTCACCTACATTTTATTTAAAGACCTAGGCCACTAACCTGCAGGTGTTTAAATCTGCTAGGAATTTCTGTACCCCCAAATTTATTCAAATTTGTCTAAAACAGTTCAAATCCCGGATGTGCCCCCAAACTATTATGACATGGGGTAAACCCACCTGCTTAATTTAAGTAAGCAACACAGAAAAGATTTATCCCTTGTGGTAATCTGTGAAAACTCAAGAGGCCAAGAACCATTCAAAATAAAAATTAACAACTTTATTTCTTAAAGTATAACAGAGAATAATTAACTAACAATTATTTACAACTCCTTCCTCTAACCTATTTTTTTCCTACCCTTCTGTAATACTAGTCCAATAAATTTCCCACTTCAGATTTACAAATCAAAACTTCTTATCTCAAAACCAGGCAGCTTTCGATTCTTCTCTGTATTCCGGTCTTCTTCTCTTCTTCTTAGAGATTCTGCTTCACAGGTTACTGATCGATATAGGTATCTTTAAAAGAGTTATTTTTGGGCAGTCTTTCATGCTAGTGGCTTGCCAGTTTTCCTCTCAACTGTTCAATTTTCCCTGGTGTTAGACTCCCAAACCATCAGATTGTGTCATTGGCTTTTAAGATTGCCAATATGCTCAATTCAAACTGGATTGGAGTTTGGTATTTTTAGGAGGGATATAATTTAAACTGATTGGAATTTCTGTTTTTGTCTCCAGGCAACCAGCTACCCGAGCTACCCCGTAACTGGACCACATGTTACATTGTATCTTATTCAGAACACTTGGTGCTGCCAGGACATTCTTCTAGCTTTTAATTCTCTTAAAGATAGAGTACACCTTTATAACAAGCTAGTGTGAAGGTGGTGGGCTTGAACCTGAGTCTTCCTGTTCAGAGGTAGAGACAATACCACTGCACCATGAGCCCTATAAGTAATACTTCACTAGCAAAACCTAACTTTCAATCTCTGACTGATTGTGGGATCTAGTATTATTGAAGGTGGCCGCTAAAAGCCAAGCATGTGGCCTTGCCTGAATTCCTACTCTGGCACAATCTTACCATCCCACAGTCACTCATGTGGGTTCTCATGATGTGCTTTGAACTCTGGGGAAGATATTGCAGGCAGCAAACAAATGTTGGTGCTAATTGGCCCAGAACTCTTGGTGGAGATTGGAATGCTATTTCTGGTGACCTCATAGACAGGCAAATTCAGCTATTGGCTGCCTCAGTCCTTGGTGGTTATTAGATTCTGTCAGGCCTCCTGCATGAAAATACCTTAGGTTCCATGACAGTACTGTGATTGGAAAGTGAGTCTCCCAATAGACAACAAAACTCCCGGCCATGATGTGAGGCATTGCGGGGATCAAATTAATTTAGGCCTTTGATTGTCTAAGCTCTCCACCATTAGAAATTTTCTTTATATCATGTCTAGCTTTGTTGTAGACTAATAGATAATGATTTATTGCTATTATTGATCACAACTCATTATCAATGAATCATGTAACAAAGTGAATTAAATGGATCATAGCCTTTTATTTCTATTAGTTCCTGTTTATTAATGTTTTCAATAATTTTTGATGCCTGATGTGAACCATTCACTCTTTTTATATGAACAGATGTTGGTTGTTATTGGCAGCTGGTTATTTCAGCTCCAGGACATGTCTGTAGGATATCCTCAAGGTTATGACCTGAGTCCAATTCCATTCAGCTACTTCGTCAATGACCTTTCATCAGTCATAAGGGGATGTTTGCCAATGATTGCACAATATTCAGTTTCATTCGCAACTCTAAGTGTTTCATGTCCAAATGAAACAAAACCTGGACAATATCTTGAAACAAGTTCCATTCATACCACACAAGTGTCAGGGAGAATTCAACCATCACCTCATGACATTTAAGGACATTGTCATCCCTGAATACTCCTCTATAACATCCTGGAGGCTACCATTGAATTGAACTGCGTTAGTCAGACAAACACAGTTGCTACATGAGCAGTTCGGATACTAGGAATCCTGCAACAGATAACTTAGGTCCTGATACCCCAAAACCTGTCCATTATCTCCAAGGGTAAAGTGAGGACTGCAGATGCTGGAGAGTCAGAGTCGCAAAGTATGGTGCTGGAAAAGGACAGCAGGTCAGGCAGCAGCTAATGAGCAGGAGATTCAATGTTTCAGGCATAAGCCTTTCATCAGGAATGTAGAGGGAGTAGAAGGGATCTGAGAGATAAATAGGGATGATGGGTTGGGGCTGGTGGGAGAGGGGAGACGTTAGGTGGGAAGACGATAGGTGGATGCAGATGGGAGGTAACATTCACGAGTGTGATGGAATATTCCTCACTTGCCTGGATTGGTGCAGCTCCAGTAACACTCAAGATGCTTGATACCATCCAGGACAAAGCAGCCCTCTTGACTTGCAACAGATTCACAAGCATGCAGTCCCTCCACCACCAATGCTCAACAGCAGCAGTGTGTACTATCCACAAGATGCCAACCAGAAATTCATCAAGGTTCCTTCAACAGCACCTCCCAAACGCACAACCAATTCCATCTAGAAAGACACAGGTAGAAAATATATGGGAAGACCACCAACTACAAATCACATGCTGTACTAACTTGAAATGTATTGTTGTTCCTTCTATGTCACTAGGTCAAAGTTCTGGAACTCATTCCTTACTGCATTATTGGTCTGACACCACACCATGGACAGCAATGAATCAAGAAGTCAGCTCACCCACTACCTTCTGAACAATGTGGGATTAGAATGTAATAAGAGCTGACACCACAATGCTGCACGGTCTGAGATTACAATGTTGTGGGATTTGGGATTACAAGGCTGCATGGGCTGAAACAGCAATGTTACCTGTACCAGGACTGCATTGTTGCATGATCGAGAATTGCACTCCTGCTGATTTGGGATTGCTTTGCTACTTAAATCTAGCATCACAGGCAGGATCAAGAATTACAATACTGAGGGCTGTGAAAATTCAGCTCTTAATTTCCTGAACTTTCTGAAATTGGACTTTACTATCAGTGCCAGTATTTGTAATGTCATCACGGATGCTCCAGTGCACCACCCCTAATCTAATAAATACAGTCCTGCAGTCTGTAATAGGGGGATTAGGCGCAACATCAGGAATGTGAGATAGAGACTGCCTCGTCAGCACCCTGACCACAAATATCTCCCATATTACACTGGGTGATGGCTGACACATTGCTTTTTTTGTCAACCACTGGCAAATTCCAAATATTGAAACTTTTGTACAATTTTAATCTATAAGGATGCACTATTTTGAGAGATTCCAATATAGTGGTTTCCTGAATGGCTTTCCAATAGTTACAGCTATGGCTAAGAGGTTTTGAAGATGACTTAATTGCATGCAGCTGCAGATTTTTCATTAGATTGAATATTTACTTAAAACCTACATTTTCAGAAAGCCGAGCAACACCATCACTGAAGATTAAGAGATGGGTGATAAATATTGACAACACGGGTTCTGAGAGAGTGAGATTTTTATTTAAATATTCTTTAATGGATCTAGCATGAAAGCTTATTTCCCTTTCCTAAATCTTGACTAAACGGAACTATAGATATTTTTGAGCAATTTCCCCAAGTCCAATATTTGTAACTATCAACAGTTTTTCTTCCCCCAAACATTGCTGTAATTACAGAAACTGTTTTGGTTCAATTCTGCAACTGTGGAGACATAATTTATGAGAAGTACTCGATAACACACTGATATTTGCCAAATACTGGTCTAGCGCTGAAACTTTCTAGACAGTTCAAATACTTTGCTGCTGTTCCCATCAGGCATTCCAAGTTTGGAGCACCAATTATATCTGTGGTGCTTACAGAGTTTTGTTTTGCCAGGAAATCCAAAAAGGTGCGCAAATAAAGGAATGGGGAATTCACCAGCTAACGGCAACTGAAATCAACTAAACTGAGAGAACAGGTTGGAAATGAACAGTCTTAGTTTTATTGGAGATGAATTCTTTTTAAATCAAACATTGTGAGGAAAAACATAATGGTGTGCCGGATTGCTCATCGACTCCAAACTTTGATGTTGTGTCAGACAAGGACCTTCTTGTATCTCAGCCAGAGAGAAAAAAAAAATTGAAAGTGTTCATAATTGCAATGAAGGAGAACGCTTAGGGAGTGTGATATCTGGCACAAGTCCCGACGCACTTCTCAAGTTAAGACGCTGGCTGCCTGTCCAACCTCTGAGGAGGAAGTCTTCAAAGGAACGGAAGCTAGCTGGCAAATAACAGCAGCTGTGTTCTTTCATTCCAAGTTGGTCTCGAGCCATATCCAGTGAGAAGCTGCAAGAACCATCCACACTTTAGCAGGTATACTCTCCTTTTGTGTTTGAGAATTAAGGGGTTATCATGATTCCCCGTGAAATTTATCCGAAATTTTCAGACTAGCTGCGTCATGCCTTAGGAATGAATGAACAGGAATAGGGCATTTAGATGGCTCAGTGGTGAGCACTGCAGTGACACGGCACCGGGGACCCATGTTTAATTCCAGCCTCAGGCAATTGTGTGAAGTTTGGGCATTCTCCCTGTGTCTGTATGGGTTTCCTCTGTGTGCTCCCGTTACCTCCTAAAGATGTGCAGGTTAGGCGGATTGGCTGGGGAAATGGAGGGTTACAGGGACGGGATGGGTCTGGGTTGGACGCTCTTCAGAGGGTTGGTGTAGACTCGATGGGCTGAATGGCCTGTCTCCATATTGTGGGCTTACATGATGATTTGACCTTCAAGCCTGCTCCAGCATTCAACAAGATCATGGCTGAGCTGGTGGTAATCTCACCTCCACTTCCTTATTTTCACCCCAGAAAACCTTGCCTCCCTCGTCTATCAAATACCTAACTCAGTTTGAATCAATCTAAAGACATGGCCTTCTAGGCTTTAGGGGAGATAATAACGCAACCTGCTAACCATTTGAGAGACTGTCTGAAAAGGGAGTCCTCTATTTCTTAAGCAACATTTCCTAATTTTCTTCTCCCCCACAAGTGGTGACGTCCTCCCAGTTTCTGTTGTTTGTGTATTTTGCCCTGAAGAGAGTTTGTCTTAAGGTCTTGACATGATCTGAATGAACACTGTTAGGATTCTGTCTGGCTGTTACTTTACTGTTAGTTTGCAGGCTGTACATGTATAAACAAGTTGGTTTACTGTGACTAGTTGTGTGGTTTAATTAAACAAAATCAGAGTTAATCAATCCTTAAGGAGTGCTTAATTATTAGGTCATTATCATTAACATGATAATGTGGAATGCATCAAGCCCTCAAACTGTTGAATGGAAAACAAAAGAGTTTATCCTAAAAGGTAGAAATGATGATTGACAACTTTCAGTCATACTAAAGTGTATGAGAAACCCTCAATATCCTTGTTCACCACTGCATCAGTGAGTGTTGAAAACACAGCAAACTGGGGGAGGAGTCTCCACAAATATCCCCATCCTCAATGATGGAAGAGCCCAGCACATCAGTGCAAAGCATAAGGCTGAAACATTCACAGAAATCTTCACCCAGAAGTGCCAAGTGTATAATACATCTCGGCCTTCTCCAGTGGTCCCCAGCAACACAGATATCAGTCTTCAGCCAATTTGATTTACTCCGTATGACATCAAGAACCACTTTGACGCACTGAATACTGCAAAGGCTATGGACCCCGACAACATTCTGGCAATAGTACCGAAGACTTGTGCTCCAGAATTGTAGTTCCCCGAGCCAAGCTGTTCCAGTACTGTTACAACACTGGTATCCACCTGACAAACTGGAAAATTGACCAGGTATGTGCTGTACATAAAAAGCAGGACTTATCCAATCTGGCCAATTACTGCCCCATTAATCTACTCTCGGTCATCAGTATAGGTGATAGAAAGTGTCATCAGCAGATCTACCAAGCAGCACCTGTTCAGCAATAACTTACTCAGTGATGCTCAGTTTGGGTTCTGTCAAGACCACGCAGCTCCTGACCTCTTTACAGCCTTTGTTTAAATATAGCCAAAAAAGCTGACTTCCTGAGGTGAGGAGAGGGTGACAGCTCTTAACATTCGACTGAGTGTGGCATTGAGGAGCCCTGGCAAAACTGGAATCATTGGGCATCAGGGGGCAAATCTCTGGTGGTTGGAGTAATACCTGGTACATAGGAAGATGGTTGTAGCTTTTGGATGTCAATCATCTCAGCTCCAGGACATCTCTGCAGGAGCTCCTCAGGGCAGTGTCCTAGGCCCAACAATCTTCAGCTGTTCATCAATGGCCTTCCCTCTATCATAAGGTCAGAGTGTAGATATTCAATAATGATTGCAAAATTTGCAACACCTCAAAGACTGAAGCACTCCATGTTCAAATGCAACAAGATCTGGACAAATGGCAAGTAACATTTGTGCCACACAAATGCCAGGCAATGACCATCACCAATAAGAGGCAAACTAACCACTGCCCCTAGACATTTAATGGTGTTACCATCACTGAATCCACCCCTATCAACATTCTCAGGTGACCATTGATCACAAATTCAGCTGGACTCACCACATAAATGTAATGGCTACAGGGCAGGCCAGAGGCTAGGAATACTGCAGCTATTTTCTCACTTCCTGACTCCCCAAAGCCTGTCCTCCATCTACAAAATACAAGTCAGGAGTGTATTTTGAGTGCACCTCCAACAAAACTCAAGACGTTTGACACCATCCAGGACAAAGCAGCCCACTTGATTGGCACCAAATCCACAAGCATCCACAAGCATCCATTCCCTCCACCACTGACACCCAATACACACTGCCGCTGCTATCTACAAGGTGAACTACAGAGATTCATCAAAACTCCTTAGACAGCACCTACCAAATCCATGACCACTTCCATCTAGAAGGACAAGGAGAGCATTTAACAAGGGAGTACCACCACCTGCAAGTTCCCCTGCCAGTCCCACACTGTCCTGACTTGGAAATATATTGCTGTTCCTTCACTGTTGCTAGGTCAAAACGCTGGAATTCCCTCCCTATGGGCAATGTAGATTAACCTACAGCACACGGACTGCAGCAGTTCAAGAAGGCAGCTCACCCATCACCATCTCAAGGGCAACTAGGGACAGGCAATAAATGCTGGGCAGTCAGCGACATCCATGTCTCATGAATAGATCAAAAACACTAGGCACTCGCCTGCTTCATCCACTGTTTGCCCTTGGTTTTTATCTGAGGCTGCTAGAAGTACTCGTAAAGTTGAAAACTGTGATAAATGCCCCTTCTACTTGGGACGGTTTTGGGCTTGAGATTCCCATGAGTAAGTGGAGATATTGCTCTTTCATCAGGAAAGCTTTGATGACATCCTTGAACCATTGCCTCTGACAATGGTAACAGCTTACCATGAAAATTTCTGGAGTAGACAGTTTGTTTTGGAAGTCTTGTGTCAGGTATGTGAATGATACAGCCCACCCATTGAATTAGATTGATCTTAAGCAGTGCATCAATATAGAGGCCATTAGCCTGGGAGGGTCACTGATCTTGATGTGACAATTTTGCCTGTGCTAGAGACCTCAGAGACAAAACAGAAACTGCAACAGACTACTCACAAAGAACTGACAGAATTGAATATGAAGGAGAATAGCAACTTCATTTTCTATTGAAATCTCGGAGCTAACATCTCAAGCTGTCTACCTTTGTAAAGTCAAATGAAAAAGTCAAGAGGAAAAGGCTGATCTACGAGGTCATGATCAATCAATTAAGGGAATGATCAAGCCTTCAGGGGATTTCTTGCTCATCTCGCAAAGATGAATGAAGAGCTGAGAAAGGAAAGAGGGTCCGAGTTGTCTATGACTTACATAAATTATTTACATGAGAATATTGAAGGCATGATTAATAAGTTTGTAGGTGACACCAAAATTGGCGGCTTGGTAGACAGTGAAGGTTGTCGAAGATTACAAAGTGATCTTGATCAATTGGGTCAATGGGCTGAAGAGTGGCAGATACAGTTTAATTTGGATAAATGTGAGGTATTACATTTTGGTAAAACAAGCAAGGGCAGAGTTTATACAATTACAAGTCAGGCATGGGTAGTGTTGTGGAACAGAGAGACCGAGCGGTTCAAGTACATTAATCTTTGTGTCACAAGCAGTCAGGATGGTTAAGAAGACTTTTAGCACGCTTGCCCTTCATTGTTCAGATCTTTGAGTATCAGTGTTGGGACATTATGTTGAGGTTATACAGGACATTGGTGAACCTGCTTCTGGAATACATCATGCAGTTCTGGTCACCCTGTTATAGGAAGGATATTATTAAGCTGAAGAAGGTTCAGAAAAGATTTACCAGAATGTTGCCAGGAAAGGAAGTTTTGAGTTATAAGGAATGGCTGGATAGGCTGGGAATTATTTCACTGGAACATAGGAGGTTGAGGGGTGATCTCATGAAATCATGAGGGGCACAGATAAGACCATAAGACATAGGAGAAGAAGTTCGGCCATTCAGCCCATCAAGTATGCTCTGCCTTTCAATCATAGGTCATAATTTTCTCAACCCCATTCTCTCACTTTTTCCCCGTAACCCTGGATCCCCTTGACAATCAAAAATCTATCTCTGTCTTAAACACATTCAATGACCTGGCCTCCACAGCCTTCTGGGGCAGTGAATTCCAGAGATTCCCCACTCTCTGGTTGAAGCAGTTTCTCATTATGTCTGTTCTGAAAGGTCTTTCCTTTACTTTCAAATATGCCCTTGGGTCCTAGTCTCTCCTACTAACGGAAACATCTTCCCAACATCTATTCTGCCCAGGCCATTCAGTATTCATAGAACATAGAACATAGAAGAATACAGCGCAGTACAGGCCCTTTGGCCCTCGATGTTGCGCCGATCCAAGCCCACCTAACCTATACTAACCCACTATCCTCCATATACCTATCCAATGCCCGCTTAAATGCCCATAAAGAGGGAGAGTCCACCACTGCTACTGGCAGGGCATTCCATGAACTTACGACTCGCTGAGTGAAGAACCTAACCCTAACTTCAGTCCTATATCTACCACCCCCTTAATTTAAAGCTATGCCCCCTCGTAATAGCTGACTCCATACGTGGAAAAAGGTTCTCATGGTCAACCCTATCTAAACCCCTAATCATCAAGTCACCCCTAAACCTTCTTTACACCATTGAAAACAACCCCAAGTGCCTCAGCCTTTCCTCATACGAACTTCCTACCATACCAGGCAACATCCTAGTAAACCTCCTCTGCACCCGTTCCAGTGCCACCACATCCTTCCTATAGTATGGCGACCAAAACTGCACACAATACTCCAGATGCGGACGCACCAGAGTCTTATACAACTGCAACATGACCTCAGGACTCCGGAACTCAATTCCTCGACCAATAAAAGCCAGTACGCCATATGCCTTCCTCACCCCACTGTATTTAGCAACACTGTAGGAAGACAGAGAAGAAATTGTGGTTGTCCTGGTTGGCACTTTTGCATCATCGCTGGCCAACTGATAAGGTCAAGGAGGACTGGAGGTTAACGAATGCTGTGCCCTAATTCAAGAAGGGCTACAAAAAACCTCTGAGAACTATAGACCAATAAACCTAAAATCTAGTAGGTAGGTTACTTGACAAGGTTCTGAGAGATAAGATATCCATGCATTTGGAAAGACACTGTGTGTTTATGAATAAAATCAGAGCGGTACTGGAAATCACAGCAGTTTCGGAGCATGAAATCACTGTTTTGGGCAAAAGCCATTCATCAAAGTCAGCATGGCTTTGTGCCTGGAAGATAATGGCTCACAAATTTGTTTGTGTTCTTTCATGAAGTGACAAGCAATGGTATACGTAGTCTATATGGATTTCAGTAAAACCTTCAATCCGTTTCCACATGGTACGCTGCTCTGGAAGGTTAGATTGCATAGAATTAAGGGGGAGGTGGCAAACTGGATACAAAATTGGCTTGATTGTGGGAAGCAGAGAGTAATACTGGAAGGATGATTGTCAGACTGGAGGCCTGTGACTAGGAGAATGCCTCAAGGGTTGGTGCTGGGACCACTACATATTTCATATATCTATGATTTAGAAGCGAATGTTCAGGCATGATTTATAAGTTTGAAGATGACACTAAAATGGGCAGCATCATGGGGAGTGAGGAAGGTTATCAGAAATTTCAGAAATTACAGCACTACGTTGATCAGCTGGGGAAGTGGGCTGAAAAATGGCAAACGGATGTTAATACAGATCAGTGTAAGTTCTTGCATTTTTGAAAGTCAAATCAAGGTCAGAGTTTCATGGTGATTGTTTGGGTCATAGAGAATGCAGTGGAACAGAGATACCTTGGAATTCAGGTGCATCGTTCTCTGAAAGTCGATTCAGAGGTAGACAGGACAGTGAAGAAAGCTTTTGGCACACTGGCCTTCATCAGTCAGAGCAC
>NC_057724.1:69308397-69450306 GCF_004010195.1 Chiloscyllium plagiosum
GGGACAGGCTCCGTGCCAGAGGCCTGAGCCCCGTTACTTGCCCCTGGTAAGTCGTCCCCACAAGTATCCAAAACGGTATACTTGTTCTTGAGGGGTACGGCCGCAGGGGGTCCCTGCACTGGCTGCTTCCTCCCAGTCCCCCTCACTGTCACCCATCTCTCTGCCATCTTTGGAGTTACTACTTCCTTATAACTCTGATCTATGACCCCCTCTGCCTCCCGAATGATCCGAAGTTCATCCAACTCCAGCTCCAGTTCCCTAACACGGTCTTGGAGGAGCTGGAGGTGGGTGCACTTCCTGCAAGTGTAATCGGCAGGGACGTCGATGGCATCCCTCACCTCATACATGTTGCAGGAGGAACATTGCACTGCCTTCACTGCCATCCCTCTAAAGCTAACTTTTATTTTTAAAAAAAACTGGGTCTAAAGAATACAACAAGCAAAATTCAGCACTTACCTACTTACCACAACAGGTGTTATTATTAGGTTAGAGGAGGAGGGCGGGTGGGGGGCACTACCCGTGTAGTGCCTCGGGTTCCTCTCCTTCGCGCTTTTAAAGGGGGAAAAAACCTACCCAGGTAAGCTTACACTAACTGCTTCCGGGTCTCGTCTGCCCCTCTGGTCGTCGTCACTTCCCCCTGGTGCTCCCGCTCTTTCTGTGAAGAGAGAGTGAAAGAGAAAAAAAAACACCGCTGCCCGCTACTGGTAAGTACTTTTAAAACCAAACGGTCTTACCTTCGCTGCTGCTCGCACTGGAAATGACCGACGGCTTCGAAGGGTGAGTATAAATACTCACCGCTTTCCTTCCCGGCTGCCCCTCTGGTCGTTGTCACTTCCCCCTGGTGCTCCCGCTCTTTCTGTGAAGAGAGAGTGAAAGAGAAAAACAAACACCGCTGCCCGCTACCGGTAAGCACTTTTAAAACCAAACGGTCTTACCTTCGCTGCTGCTCGCACTGGAAATGACTGACGGCTTCGAAGGGTGAGTATAAATACTCACCGCTTTCCTTCCCGGCTGCCCCTCTGGTCGTTGTCACTTCCCCCTGGTGCTCCCGCTCTTTCTGTGAAGAGAGAGTGAAAGAGAAAAAAAAACAAAACACTACCGGTACCGGTAAGTACTTTTAAAACCAAACGGTCTTACCTTCGCTGCTGCTCGCACTGGAAATGACCGGCGGCTTCGAAGGGTGAGTATAAATACTCACCGCTTTCCTTCCCGGCTGCCCCTCTGGTCGTTGTCACTTCCCCCTGGTGCTCCCGCTCTTTCTGTGAAGAGAGAGTGAAAGAGAAAAAAAAACACTGCTGCCCGCTACCGGTAAGCACTTTTAAAACTAAACGGTCTTCCCTTCGCTGCTGCTCGCACTGGAAATGACTGACGGCTTCGAAGGGTGAGTATAAATACTCACCGCTTTCCTTCCCGGCTGCCCCTCTGGTCGTCGTCACTTCCCCCTGGTGCTCCCGCTCTTTCTGTGAAGAGAGAGTGAAAGAGAAAAAAAAAACACCGCTGCAGTATTCAATTAGATCCTCCCCCAGCCTCATTCTTCTAAACTCCATCAAGTATAGTGCCAAATCCTCAAACGTTCCTCATATGTTAAGCTTTTCATTCCTGGGACTATTCTCCGTGAACCTCCTCTGAACGTGCTCCAGGGCCAGTATATCCTTCCTGAGATGTAGGGCGCAAAACTGCAACAGTACTCCAAATGTGGTCTGACCAGAGCCTTATAGAGTCTCAGAAGTACATCACTGCTTTTATATTAGTCACAGAAATTTGAGGGTGCATACATGAGGATCAGTGGTTGGCACAACATCATGGGCTGAAGGGCCTGTTCTGTGCTGTACTGTTCTATGTTCTATGTTCTATGTTCTATATTCAAGTCCTCTCATTTGCCTTCCTAACTACTGACTCAACCTGCAAGTTTATCTTGAGAGAATCCTGGACTAGAATTCCCAAGTCTCTTCACACTTCAGACTTCTGAATTTTCTCCCCATTTAGAAAGTAGTCTATGCCTCTATTCTTCCTACCAAACTGCTTAATCTCATACTTTCTCATGATGTACTCCATCTGCCATTTCTCATGTCCTCTACCATGAAGACTCACGTGAAGTAATTAATCAATTCCTCAGCCACTTTCTTGTTCTCCACAACTATCTCTCCTGATTCCTTTTCCAACTGTCCAATGTCCACTTTTGCCTCTCTTTTGCCCTTTATATATGTAAAGAAACTCTTATAGTCTTCCTTTACATTACTGGCTAGCTTACCCTCATATTTAGTCTTCTCCCCTCTCATTATTTGTTGCCATCTGCTGGTCTTTGTAAGCTTCCCAATCCCCTGGTTTCCCAATGCCCATGGCCACATTATATGCTTTCTCTTTTGCTTTTATGCTATCCCTGACTTGCCTGGTCAGCCATGGTTACCTCATTCGTCCTGTACCCTGCTTCTCCTTCCTCAGGATGAATCCCTGCTGTGTGGTGAGTGGCATGTACTGAGGTAATGTCTAACAAATCTGTGAGAAATCTTTGAGGAAATAACGAGCAGTTTAAGTCCTTGTATGGTGAATGGCAGGTGATCTTACCTGGGTGTGGAGGGTTTCAAGACTAGGGGCATATTTTTAAGGTTAGAGGAGAAAGCTTTAAAAAAGACATGAGGGGCAATTTTTATCTTTTTTTAAACGCTGTGTGGTTTGTGTGTGGAATGGACTTCCAGAGGAAGTGGTGGATTTGGGTACAGTTACAATGTTTAAAAGACATTTGGATAAGTTCATGAACAAGAAATGTTTGGAGGGATATGGGCCAGGTGCAAGCAGATTGGAGTCTTTAGTTAGGGATTAGGGATTGGAGTCTTTAGGTATGGATTGGTTGGACCAAAGGGTCTGTTTTAATGATCCATCACTCTGCGACTCTGAAGAAGGAAGCAAGGTGAGCTATGAGCTCTGTATCATTTCCCAAACTGGGTAAGGTTATGAGTGGCGAGGAGGATGCAAGGACAAGTTGAGTAAGTGGGCAAACGCATGTCAGATGTACAAACATGGGTTAGCGGTGAAATTATTCATGTCAGTGTGACAAAACAGAAAAAGCAAATATTATTTAAATGGGGTTTTATTGGGATCTGGGTGTTCTTGTACATGAAATGAAAATAAACAGATAAGTACAACAAGTAATTTGGAAGACAAATGGCATATTGGCCTTCCTTGTAAAAGGATTTGAGTTGAGAAGTAAGGATGTCTTTCTGCAGTTATAGGGGGCTCCAGTGTGACCACACCTGGAGTGTTGCATGTAGTCCTAGATTCCTTACCTAAGGAAGGATACATTTGCCATACAGGGAAGACAGCAGAGATTCATTGGGAAGGATGGCAGGACTGTGCTATGAGGAGAAATTTGTTCAACTGGGCCTGTGTTCACTAAAGCTTAGAGGAATGAGAGCTGAACTGATTGAAACATATACAATTCTTAAGGGTAGATGTAGAGAGTAATGCTTCCCTGGTTGGGGATGCTAGTAGCAGGAGTCACAGTTTCAGGATATGAGATGAGGAGACAATTCTTCACTCAAAGAGTAGTCTACCTGTGGAATTCTCTACCACAGAAGCCTGTTAAGGCCAAGTCACTGAATATATTCAAGAATGTGAGAGAAAATGTTTCAACTTTTAAAGGCGTTAAGGGGTTTGGGGAGAAATTGGGACGATGGAGTTGAGGTAAAGGGTCAGCAACGATCATATTGAAACGCGGACAAGAGTTGGAGGGCTGAATGGCCTATATCTCCAATGTTTCTGTGGAAAAATAAATAAAAGTTAGTTTTTCAACAACTGAAATGTACCATATCACAATAAAAGTAAAAGTTAAATCGACCATTGTCCAACCAGATCAGAAGGCTGCTCTCTCATTAGAGAGAGAGAGAGAGACAACCCACCACTGGTGGTTTAACCTGAGACTCATCACACCTCAAATGAGGGGAAAGGTTGAAAAGGACAGTCCTTCCTGGTAATCTTGGCAGGTGCAGGAATTGAACCTATGTTGTTGCCAACACTCTGCACCACAAATCAGCCAGCAAAGATAACTGACACACCCCTTACCACAGTACAGTTCTGATTAAAATGTGTTTGATATCCAACAATAGATTGAAAAGACAGAATTTTCTGGAATCAAAGACAGATCAGCTGTTGTTTCATTTTACATTGTTCAAAATTTGAATGGTGAAGGAAAATAGACCCTCAGATGATTATCTTATGGAGCCCACACTGTTTATTCAATGACGTTATATGAGACCTCAATCTTTGCATTTACAATCCATGATAGGTTATTAATACATCCCAAAATAACATAAAAATCCATCTAGCACTTTTCAACTGACTTTATGAGTTAAACAAAAAGCCACAAATTGTATTCATATAATGCCTTCAACACAGTAGAACATAATTCCAAACACTATTTTCACCAAACTGCATGGGTCCACAATGGCATTTGTAAAATAAAGAGACTGCACAGTAAAACAGATAGGACAAAGATAATGAAAGGAAACATTGGCCCACAGGAATGCTAGCAAACAATAAAGACCATCATTAAAATAACACAAGCAAAAGGAATAAATATTCTTGTCAGTACTTCTGAAGCATAATCTGCAGCTTTATTTTTGCATTATACTAGGTTCATTCCTACTTACAAAAAAATTAAAAACCTCCTTCAGATGCACCTTAAACCTATCTCTTTGCCGTATCTTATGTACCAGTGTCTGAATTTGTTTGCAAACTTGCCAATGGATCTTCTTGAAATACATCAAAGGTACCACATAAATGCAAGGTGATTTTGTTGTTACACTGCAAAATAGCTTCAGCTGAATAGGTAAGCCAATGACTTCACCTGACTCACTCAAATATAAGTGGGAATTAAATGTAAACAAACTCAATTATTTTCAATTGCTTTATCACAGCTCAAATCTAAAAGCAGATTTTGGGACTAGCTGGATTGCAAATATGACACTGTTACTAATTTATAAACAGTGTGAATTCTAATTCTGGTGTTCAGGTTCAATCTCAACCAACACTACCTAGAAGTCTGTGGGAAGCTAGACAAGTGATTGCTGGCCCCCTTGCTGAGATGTTTGTATCACCAATAGTCACAGGTGAGATGCCAGAAGACTGGAGGTTGGCTAATGTGGTACATTACTTAAGAAAGCTGGTAAGGACAAGCCAGGGAACTATAGACCGGTGAGCCTGACGTCTGTGGTGGGCAAGTTGTTGGAAGGAATTCTGAGGGACAGTATTTACACATATTTGGAAAGGCAAGGACTAATTAGGGATAGTCAACATGGCTTTGTGCATTGGAAATTATTTCTCAAGAACTTGATTGAGTTTTTTGAAAAAGTAACAGGCTCATAGTTCTTTGAAAGTAGAGTTGCAGATGGATAGGACAGTGCAGAAGGCGATCGGTATGTTTTCCTTTATTGGTCAGAGCACTGAGTATAGGAGTTGGGACATCATGTTGTGGCTGTACAGGACATTGGTTAGGCCACTTTTGGAATATCGCATGCAATTCTGGTCTCCTTCCTATCAGAAGGGTTCAGAAAAGATTTACAAGGATGTTGCCAAGGTTAGAGGATTTGAGCTATAGGGAGAGGCTGGGGCTGTTTTCCCTCGAGCATCGAAGGCTGAGGGGTGACCTCATAGAAGTTTTTAAAATCATGACGCACAAGGATTAAATAAATAGATAAAGTCTTTTCCCTGGGGTGCAGGGGTCCAGAACTAGAGGACATAGGTTTAGAGTGAGAGGGGAAAGAAATAAAAGGGACCTAAAGAGCAATTGTTTCACACAGAGGGTGGTGTGTGTAAGGAATGAGCTGCCAGAGGAAGTGGTGGAGACTGGTACTATTGCATTATTAAAAAGGCATATGAATAGGAATGGTTGAAAGGAATACGGGCCAAGTGATGGCAGGTGGGACTAGATCAGGTTGGGATTTCTGGTCGGCATGGACCAGTTGGAGTGAAGGGTCTGTTTCCATGCTGTACATCTCTGTGCTTCTATGACTATATGACTATTCTGCACAGTAGGTAATCCCATTCTGCCTTGCTTAATGAGATGACACATGACTTTGCACTGCACTCATTTATGTTGATACAAAACAGCCACTGAACTTGTTTTAGAACATAGATCATAGAATGTTACAGTGCAGTGCAGGCCCTTTGGCCCTCGATGTTGCGCCAACCTGCGAAATTAGTCTAATGCCCATCTAACCCATACCATTCCATTATTATCCATACACACGTCCAATACCCATTTAACATCAGCGTGTCTTCTCCAATTGCAGGGGGGCTGTTCCATGCCCTTACTGCTCTCTGAGTAAATAAACTACCCCTGATATCTGTCTTAAATCTATTACCCCTCAATTTAAAGCTATGTCCCCTCGCGTTAGCCTTCACCATCCAAGGAAAAAGGCTCTCACTGTCCACCCTATTTAACCTTCTCATTATCTTATATGTCTCGATTAAGTCACCTCTCAACCTTCTTCTCTCCAGCGAAAACAGCCTCAGTTCCCTCAGTCTTTCCTCATAAGATACCAGACAACATCCTAATAAATCTCTTCTGAACCCTTTCCAAAACTTCCACGTCCTTCCTATAATGCAGTGACCAGAACTGCGTGCAATACACCAGGTGCAACCTTACCAGTGTCTTGTATAGCTGCAGCATGACTTCGTGGCTCCGAAACTCAAGCCCCCTACCAACAAACGCCAACACACAATGCCTTCTGAACAACCTTATTAATCTGGGTGGCAACTTTCAGGGATTTATGCACTTGGACACTGAGATCTCTCTGTTCATCTACACTGCCAAGAATGTTACCATTAATCCAGTACTCTGCGTTCCTGTTACTTCTTCCGAAGTGAACTACCTCACACTTTTCTGCATTAAACTCCACTTGCCACTTCTCAGCCCAGCCCTGCATCTTATCTGTGCCCTTTTGTAACCCGCAACATCCTTCAGCACAATCCACACTCTGCACAATTTCCCCAAGTCAATTTCAGATGCAGCGTTCTGCAGTTTTTCTCAATTTAAATAATACACTGTTCTTTTGTTTTCCTTTCCAAGATAAACAACGTCACAATTTCCCACATTATACCCCATTTGCCAAGCATTTTCCCACTTACTTAGCCCAGTCATATTGCTCTGTAATAGATTTGAATCTCTCTCACAACCTTTCTTTCTACCTATTTTTGTGTTCTCTGCAAACTGGGCTACAGTACATTTACTTCCTTCTTCTAAGTTTGCAATACATATTGGTCACAGGTCATCAACCGGGAGAAGAGTCCTCTGTCCTCACTTACTGTTTCCTGCACTTAAGCCAATTCTCTACCCATGCTGAAAAATGTGTTGCTGGAAAAGTGCAGCAGGTCAGGCAGCATCCAAGGAGCAGGAGGAGATTCCTGCTTCAAGGCTTATGCCCGAAATGTCGATTCTCCTGCTCCTTGGACGCTGCCTGACCTGCTGCGCTTTCCCAGCAACACATTTTTCAGCTCTGATCTCCAGCATCTGCAGTCCTCACTTTCTCCTAATTCTCTACCCATTCCAATTTACTACTTCTGACACCATCTTATGACTCACCCTTTTATCAGGGACCTTGTCAAACATCTTCTGGAAGTCCAAATGCAGCACCCTCTATTACAAAGCTTATTTCGCAAATGATTAAACAAAATGAGGAAGATTCATGATGGGCCCCAATAATTGCTCCAATTTCAAATCTGTATGTTGTAAAAATTCATTTACAGAGGCCAGCAGATAAACTTATGGGTTATGGAACTGAACTTTTAACAACTTGGCATCTCAAAAAGGTTTGAGTTACAGTGATTAACTTTAGAATTACTGAAAAGATTTATTACTCGAGAGTTTGGCTAGGAGCATGGATGCAGGTTCAAATTTCTGTTTGACAATGTGCAATTATCACTGGGACATAGTCACAAGGGGTTTATCATTTGTGTGCAAGCTTGGATTATTTTGCACTAAAAATCACTCAGTCAAAAACTTAGTGACAAAGCAAAAATGTTTAAAACGAAGCTACCTTAGAGTTAGCATGATTTCTTGACTGTGACCACCTAGTATTTCAAGTCTAGACGATTCTATGTACCAAGGTCACGTTATACTAAGAATAAAATATGTGTCTGCCTGTACACAGCTGTGTAATTAAATACTATCCAGGAAAACAAACAAAATTCATTATAATTTTAATGTCAAATTATATATATATATAGGAAAATAATAATTAAAATAATTAATTCCATTATAAAAGACTGACTTTAATCTTACACTGATTTATATTAGTTGCGCTTGTGAAAAGGTATCCTGATCGGCAGATACTTTTAAATATGTCAGGAGGCCTTTTATAAAAAGTTAAGCTGCAAATAATGTCTTTAAGATTAGAACAAAATTTAGAGACAAATATTCATAGAAGTTATATAAATATATGTATTGAAAATGAGATTAAATTGATATGAATTAAACAATTTATTGATTAATAATCAAGATTAATTCTGCAAATTGGAAAGACAAATTAAACTGAAATAAAGAATATGCCAGCCAGTCTAAGGATGAACAGACCCATTCACATGGAGGGAGGGAGGGGCTTGAATTTTTGACAAGTTGTTAGAACATCTCAACTCCAAAGACCCCACCAGTTAGCAATATCCAAAAGGAGATATGCTTTCGTGGATCTGAAATCTCTTAGATTTGAGTACACAGGGCAGATCACACCTTAAATGCATTATCTGGACTGACATAACTCCAATTATTAAAGTTCACTTTTAAATGTTCTGCGACTTACATATGAAAGAACTGAAGCTAACATGTTCATTCTAAAAGATGAGAGACTTAACAAATGACCCAGGTAT
Source organism: Chiloscyllium plagiosum (assembly GCF_004010195.1). Taxonomy (NCBI): domain Eukaryota; kingdom Metazoa; phylum Chordata; class Chondrichthyes; order Orectolobiformes; family Hemiscylliidae; genus Chiloscyllium; species Chiloscyllium plagiosum. The sequence continues at coordinate 69,317,257 of NC_057724.1, forward strand.
TTTTCAATATGTAATTTCAGTTACATCACACTGTAAATTTTGCTATAAATTCTGTGTCTTATGATCTTATACTCCACAACCACCTGATGAAGGAGCGTCGCTCCGAAAGCTAGTGCATCCAAATAAACCTGTTGGACTATAACCTGGTGTTGTATGATTTTTAACTTTGTACACCCCAGTGCAAAACCGGCATCTCCTAATCATAATTGTATGAATGTATGACTCTTCTCCATTCAGACTTAACTAACTCTGAATTATATTCTACATTACAACTCTGTGCTAAAATATATTTCTCTTTAAACTAATTTGCTGAATTTATGATCTGATTAGTTTTGTCTTACCCTAAGGGTGAAATTGTTGCTTTGAATCTGAGATTTGAAAGTAATTTTTGATCAATTGGATTAATTCCAAATGGGCTTCAATCCAAACAAGACTAACATCCGTTCTCATGTTAACTTTGATGAACAGCTAGACCTGCCAGTCAGGATGATTAACGGTGATAAAAGAGTTTTTCTTTGTTATCTATTTTTACTGCTGCTTTGAGCCTTTCTTGTGGGGCTCAGAGAGATTATATCATGCTGCTTTCAGAAGTGCAATTTTACATTGGGATTCAATAAATGAATGACCCCATGCCCCTCTGATCTATTTAATTTTAGGATGCAGTGATTGATATAAATAATGCTAAAGTGAACAAATAGTTCATGTTTTCCTATTCTGAACAAGAAGCTTTCTGAAACAACTGGTCACTTTTTGAAGTCTTCTCCATCAGTATAATAAAGCATATGCAATGTTATCCCTTGAGAAAAATTGAACCAATTATTTCTTAGTTTGGTGATGGTTATTGATAAGTTAAGTTTGATTACAGAATCACTAACCACAAGGGAAGCCATTTTGATCATCTTGTCTGCACCAGCTTTCTCTCCATTTTCTTGCACGTTGTTTTCAACAAAATAATTACTCAATGTCGTCATGATTCTCTTAACTGAAGCTGTAACCACCACATTTCCAGGCAATGCATTCCAAACCACAACTACTGAGTGAAAAACATTTTTTCACATCACATTTGCTCCTTTTGAAAATCACTCTCAATCTACGTCCTCTCATTCCTGATCCTTTCATGAGTTGCTACATTTTCTCCTTATCGACTTTATCTAGCCCACTCATGATTTTGAAAATGTTGTTCAGATCACCTCTTCGTCCTCTTCTCTCCAAAGATGTCTCCCACGCTTCAAATTTTACAGCATGCATCTGATCTAAAAATATCTTTTGCCCAATAGTAAGTGACAGGATCAATATAAGGCATGCTTTACCAACCATTCTGCCTTTTGCCCTTTCTCCCCAACCATGCTATAAAAATTCCATGTATTCCGAATTGTAACATGGTGTATTTTGTACAATAGAAGTACTGTCACAATTAAAGAAAGAAGCAAAATATATGATTTATTTGATGGGCCAAATAACCTTCTTCTGTTTGTAATGATTCAACAAATGGTATTCCATTATTTTTGTGCTTTGTGAGTACACAGTATACCATCCTTAAAACAATTCAAATAAAAGAAAAAATCTTTTAGTAATCATGTAGCAAAGTCATAAATCCACTTAGAAAGAACTTTGACATATACAACATTGTCGCTTCTTTAAATCCCATATCTGTTACAGATAGACCATTAGCTCTGAGGAGCTGTGAAATAAACAATACCTTTGGTAATCATTGAAGGTAACCAATTGTATATCAATGTAAACTCACTTTAGAACCAATCTGAGAATTAGGGGTCCCTTGAAACCATTATAGTGCTCGCCAAGACCGTGATGTGAAACATTGAGCTTGGGAAATACATTATGTTGGAGATCTGGGCCATTGCACTCAACATTTGATTGCACAATTACTCAAAAAAATCACATCATTCTGATAGGCTATCAATTTGTTCACTTGTCATATAGTCATAGAGATATATAGCAGAGAAACAGACCCTTCAGTCCAACTCATCCATGTTGACTAGATAGTCTAAATTAATACAGTATCATTGCCAGAATTTGGACCATATCCCTCTAAATTCTTCCTAACAAAGTACCCATCCAGGTGCCTTGAAATGTTTAATTGTACCAGCCTCCACATTTCTCTGGCAGCTCATTCCATACACACACAACTTTCTGCATGAAAAAGTTGCCCCTCAGATCCCTTTTATACCTTTCCCCTCTCAACCTAAACCTTTTCCCCTCGAGTTTTGGACTCCATGACCTTGGAACAAAGACCTTGGCTAGTCACACTATCCATGCTGCTCAGGATTTCATAAACCTCTATTGAAACTCATAAAACTCAGCCTCCAATGCTCCAGTTTTGGAAGTTAATTCTGCTTTCTCTCCACAGATACTGCCAGAACTGTTGAGTTTCTCCATCACTTTCTGTTTTTGTTTATGTCAGGTCTCCAGCACTAGCATTTCGTTGTTTTATATCGGCCGAGTGAATCTCTTTTGAGCAGGCTATCGTGGCAGTATATCATTTTTTAAAATATATGGACAACAAATGTGCATAGTATTTCAGAAGCAGCTTCATGAACACTCTGTACGGTTGTAACAAGACCTCCCTATTTTTAAACTCCAGCCCTGTAGCAATAAAGTTCAAAATTCCATTTGCCTTCTTAAATCTTTACTGCACTTTTCTACTAATGTTTTAAATTTTATGCAAATATCATTCACATCGCTCTAAGCTGCATTATTTTAGAATCTCTGGTTGTTGGTTTGCTCACTGAGCTGGAAGGTTCATTTTCAGACATTTCGTCACCATGTTAGGTAACATCTTCAGTGATCCTCCAGATGAAGCACTGGTGGTTTAGCCTGCTTTCTATTTATATGTTTGAGTTTCCTTGGGTTGGTGATGAAATTTCCTGTGGTGACATCATTTCCTGTGGTGATGTCATTTCTGATTATTTTTGGTAAATGGGATCCAAGTCAATATATTTGTTGATAGAATTCCGGTTGGAATGCCATACTTCTTGGAATTCTTGCGTCTAGAATCTTTCTCCATTTAAATAATAGTCTGCATTTTGATTCTTTCTACAAATGTGCACAATCTCACTTTCCTACATTAAACTCTATCTGCCAGTTTTTGCTAATTCACTGGATCTCTGTGCATTCCTTTGCAGAGCATAACCTATTTTGGTATCATCAGCAAATTTACACATCTGCACGCCTCCAAGTCATTAATATGGATTGTACATAATTGAGGTTTGTAAACCAACAAGAAACAACATCAAAGGCATAGTCTGTTATTACAACTTCTTACAAGTGTCAGTCATTCTTCAATCAATAGACCACCTGCTGAGCTGAAGCCAAGTTCAATTTTTTAAACTTAGCCCAGCATTCATAATGGTTACAACTGTCTAAACAAAGGCTACCAACAACTTTGGATATAACTGGCATAATATAATGATGTTCAATTTCCAGTTCTAACTGACTGGCTTTTACCAATGAATGAAAAGAGATGCAATATTTTTCTTCTAATTTTCAAAAGCACATTTTATTTTTAACAGCCAGAGCTATCAGATATTGCAAGACAGTGGAGCCTGACAGAATGTATTTTGTACATTTTTAATTGCATAATGGCAATTTATCAATTGGAATCTGTACAGCAATGTATGCCAAGAGAAAGTGGAGACTGCAGATGCTGGAGATCAGAGTCGAGAGTGTGGTGCTGGAAAAGCACAGCAGGTCAGTAGCAAAGAATCAACATTTCGGGCATAAGCCCTTCATCAGGAATCTATGCCAACACTTAAGCAATGATTATATCTCTTGGATTACACCTGCCCCCTGTAAAAACACCATCCCTCACAGACCTCTTAAGCAATGATAGTCAAAGTAAGAGTCAACTGTCTTTTGCAGAATAGATCCCTATTGTCAGTCACTGCATTAAAACATGTATTCATTACAATATAGTTTCTTGTTCTCAGTGAGACATGCTCAAACATAGAATTAGTCCCAGGAAACACTTCAGCATTTGATGTTAACTGCATGATGAAAACATGTCAGTGTAAAATCGGCATTCACGATTTGAAGAGCTGGTTTGTGGCTTTAATGCAGAAGTGTATACTTTAAAGTTTCCAGCCCGTGTTACACCTCTGACATATGAAACATTGCCACTCCTTTAAATCTATGCCTGCTTCCAGATAAACCATTAGTTCTGAGAAACCTATGAAATAAACATTACTTTGGGTGATTATTGAATGTGGTTTGTCGATGAAAAATAATTTTTGAAATAATCTCAGAATCTAGTGTGTCCCTTGAAATCTCTGTGGTATTCACTGACCCTCAGTTGTGAAATGTGGAGCTAGGGTAATGTATTATCTCAGAGAATACTTTGTTCTGGGTCACTGCTCTAACTGTTTGATTGCACAACTCGACACTGTATTCACAAAGTTCATAGAGAGGCTATCATATTTTTTCCTGCATATATACTTGTTAATTTGCTAATGGAACAGTCTTGTTGTGCATTTATTTCCCCTCCCCCCACACTACCACCTAACTGTGGTAGTGCTTATTATTTTCCCCAGCACCCATGTTGTGTGTGTGCAGGTGTGAGACACAGTGAGAGACAACAGGTGTACAAATCTTTATTCAATTTCCACCAACAGGAAGAAAGGAAACACCAGGGTGGCCAGTGACAAGCAGTGCCCTTCTCAGAAGGTATTGCTGCATGATCAAACAGTGAAGGGGATTAAATCAGAATAGAGTAGGAGGGGGAAATAATAAACTCCACTCCCTGTGGTGCTCAGCTTTCCCTGAAAATCTCATGGGTGTTGATGGGCACCGCATGCTCCCTCTCCAGGGTCACCGGGGCTCTTGCATGGCTACTTTACACTGTCATTAGATTTACAAAGCAGGTCTGGAATATTGATCTCATCTCCTCCATGTGAACAAAGCCAGAAGTCACACGGCATCAGGTTATAGTCCAACAGTTTTATTTTAAACCACAAGCTTTCGGAGCGCTCCTGTTTTGTCAGGTGAAGTGGAAGGAAACACACTGGCACAGAACTTATAGGCAGAGGGATCAGAAGTTCGTACAAATGGTGTGAGTGGAGTGTCAGTAACTGAATAGCAAGTGAAGGGATGACCTATGATCTGACTAATTAAGGCAGAGATAAAATTGCAAAGAATTGAAAAAAAAATGGTGCTAGTACCAAACCAAATGGTTGGAATGACATGATAGGTATAAGAGTCGCATGACAAGGGTCTAATCAAAGCAACAAGTAATCCAGAACAATACGAACTAATTAAGGTAGAGAAATAAGAGCAAATTATTAAAGTGATGGTGTCAAAACAGGACAGTAAGGAAGACTTTACAAACACAGAACAGTGTGGTGGGGTTACACATAGTACAACATTAACCCAAGATTACAGCTGAGGCTTACTCATGGATACAGAATTTGGCTATCAGTTTCTGCTCAGTGATTCTGCGTTGTTGTGTATCTCAAAGGCCGCCTTGGAGAGGGTCTGCCTTGGGGAGGGGCTGCCTTGGAAAGGGGCCACCTTAGAGAGGGGTCGCCTTCAAGAGGGTCTGCCTTGGAGAGGATCTGCCTTGGAGAGGGGCTGCCTTGGACAGGTCTGCCTTGGACAGGGCTGTCTTGGAGAGGTGCCACCTTAGAGATGGGCTGCCTTGGAGAGGGGCTGCCTTGGAGAGGGGCCACCTTGGAGAGGGGCTGACTTGGAGAGATGCTGCCTTGGAGAGACGCTGCCTTGGAAAAGGGCCACCTTGGAGAGGGGCTGACTTGGAGAGACGCTGCCTTGGACAGGGGCTGCCTTGGAGAGGGGCCACCTTGGAGAGGGGCTGACTTGGAGAGACGCTGGCTTCGTGGTCCTCTATGTGAGAGAAAGTAAGAACCTTGCAGGAGGGAGTTGAAGGACAAAACATCTTCCATTCAACACATTGTGAAACACAGAACAAGTACCAGGTCAAACTGGATGACAAAGAGTTCCTGCTCATGTTGTCAGGAATATTAACATTAACTGGAAGGTAGTAATTATTTCAACATACTCTCACCATGTCCTTGGTAGAGGCACAGCTGAACTGTCGGAAACTGGGAAAGGACACTGCTAAGCCAGGTCCATATCTTGCACGCAGCTTTCTTGATAAGCAGTCCTTACAAAATCCTCAAGTTATGAGGGTATGGGGGTCTTCTTACACTAGAAGTTTGAAAGACTTCAGTATATCTGTTGAGATGCACATACTGCAAATAAATATTTACTGCTCTTCCTTGTTTTGTATTTGAGTGTAATTCTAAAAGTTGGGAAGATCAAGTATACCTGCCCTTAAGGAACAGAATAGAATCCCTCTATTTGAGGGATTGTGGGCTGACTCTTAAAAAGGAAAAAAGATTTGATTAAATAGCAGCTGACAGAGTCATATTCCCAAATCATAGTTTTCAACTAATGTCCCTAGCTCCTCCATCAATCTCCTTGTGTACATCTCCTGTCTTACCAACAGGAGATATTCTCGATTATATTCAGATGCATGAAATGTATACATTTCAGAGGAAATGTCCATTCCAGTCAAGCATGATTGTCTACATTTAAGTAATTAACTATATGAGTAAGCTCCACAAACACTTACGCCCTTAATGATAGCAGAATCCACGTTAGTGTAAAAGATAACATTGAAGCTTTTACATCCTTCTTCAGCCAGCGGTGCAACATGAATGATCTCCGTCTTGTCCTGTTGTCTTCACTATCACAGAGCTTAGTCTTGAGCCAATACAATTCACTCTACGTGATTTCACAAAACAGATGAAGGTGCTGGATACTTCCAAGGTTATGGATCCTGTCAAGAGTTTGGTAAGATTTGTACTTCAGGAGTGTGTACGTATCGAACAAGCCGATCCAAAACAGCTAAAATATAAGCATCTACCTCACAATGTGGAAACTTGCCCTGGAATGTGCTGCTCACAAAAAAATGTAGGATATATCTATTTCAGCACTCATAATCCTATTGGTCTGTGCTTGATCATTAACAAAGTGATAGAAGATATTGTCAATAGTGCTAATAAGCAGCACAAACACAAACCGCATACTGAAGCTGAGTTTGGGTTTTGCCACATTACAGCCTTGGTTTAAACTTGGACAAAAGAGCTGAATTCCAGAGATGAGGTGAGAATGACTGTCCTTGTCATCAAGAGATCAAGGACTTTTAGCCAATGGGAAATAGAGGGAAAACCATCTGACTGATGAGTCCAAAGGATGATGGTTGAGTTTCTTGGTTAGGGTTAGAGTTGTTGGAGGTGAATTATCTCAGTTCAAGGATATTACTGCCGGGATTCCTCAGAGTCATGTTCGAGGCCTAACCGTCAACAATGACTTTTCCTTTAACATTAGGTATGAAACTGGGATCTTCACTGACGTTGCACAATGTTCAGCATCATTGGCAATGCCTTTGGTGCTGAAACAATCTATGCCCACCTGCAGTACGATCTAGCAGTCCCTCAGGATCAAAGTTGACTTTCTTCTATTCAGGAATTATGAGTCCTGAGGTGACTGAACAGCTCAATGCTGGACATTTGCGCCCTGTACCAGGTGTTCTTTTTAAGAACATGGATGGGAGTTATACTCAGGTTTCTGCATATACACTTCCATTCACTGATCATGCTTGGCCTCCATTTAGGCTTGTCAGAGAGGCCTGAGACTGTTGCACCTTTGTGGATGTTCCGACTCAAGTTTCTGCTCACGTGAGCTCGAGATTCCCATTCGTTGCTGGGATGTCGTACTTTTTCAAAAAGGCTTTCAGGATGTTTTCCCTGAAAGCTACTTGCTGTGAAGAAGCTCAGAGTTGAAAACTTATTTTGGAAATTTTGTGTTAGGCATGCAGATAACATAACTTACCAACATAGCTGATGATACCCAGATAACATTCAGCCTTGGGCTGATAAGTGGCAAGTAACTTTTTTAAAAAATGTATTCAGAGGATGTGGGCATCACTGGCTGGGCCAGCATTTGTTGCACTTCTAATGATCCTGGAGAAGATGATGGTGAGCTGCCTTCCTGAACCACTATAGACCTTGAAACATTGGAACACCCACAGTGCAGTTAGCAAAGGAGTTCCTGGATTTTAAACCAGTGACAGTGAAGGAATGGCAATATACTTCCAGGTCCCGACGGTGAGTGGCTTGGAGGGGAATGTGCAGGAGATAGTGATGCCGTGTATCTGTTGTCCTGGTCCTTTTAGAGGTTATGAGTTTGAAAGATGCTTTTGAAGAAGAGCTTTTGGTGACTTACTCCATTTTCTGCTCTGTGCGTCAGTGATAAAGAGCAAGCATGTCGAAGATGGTGGATGGGATGCCAGTCGAGTGCTCTACTTTCTACTAAATGGTTTCAAGTTTTGTTGGAGCTGAACCCATCCAAGCAAGTAATGAGTACTCCATCACTTTCCTGAATAGTTCATTGAAGGTAGAGGATAGGAATTGGGAAAGATGGGAGGTGAGTTATGCATTGCAGAATTCCTTGCCTCCAACTTGCTCTTGTAGCTGCAGTATTTATGCAGTTGGTCCAGTTCAGTTTCTGGTCAATGATAACACCCAGCGTGTTGGTAGTGAGAGATTCCACGGTGGTAATGCCATTGAAGATCAAGGGATAATGGTTAGATACACTGTCTTTGGAGATAGTCATCACTAGATACTTGTGTGGCACAAATTGTACTGGCCATTTATCAGCCCAGGCTGAATGTACTTCTGATCTCGCTGTGTATGGATACAGAATGATTCAGTCAATGGGGTGTTGTGAATAATAATAAACATTGAGCAATCATCAGCAAACATGTCTGAGCTTATGAAGGAGGGAATTGATAGAACATCTGAAAGAATAATCCAATCAGCAGAGAGCTTTCCCCTTATGTTCATTGAGTTTGTTTTGCTCACATTCCTTGTTGCAATCTTAGTCACATGCTCTTGATATTAAGAGCAGCCACTCCCACCCTCACCTTGCATTACATAAGTGCCAGGTAATAACCATCTCCAAGAAAAGAGAGTTTAATCATGTCACTACCTCCTGGACATTCCCCTCCAAGCCACTCACCGTCGGGACCTGGAAGTATATTGCCATTCCTTCACTGTCACTGGTTTAAAATCCAGGAACTCCTTTGCTAACTGCACTGTGGGTGTTCCAATGTGTCAAGGTCTATAGTGGTTCGGGAAGGCAGCTCACCATCACCTTCTCCAGGATCATTAGAAGTGCAACAAATGCTGGCCCAGCACTAGTCTCATTCAATCCTCCACTGTCAAATCTTGGATGTAACCACTGACTAAAAACATAACTGAACCAGCCGTCAATATATTGTGGTTATATCACGAGGTGAAAGGATGGGAAATAACTTGCCTGCTGACTACCCAAAACCTGTTCAGCGACTACAAAGCACAATCAGGAATGTGATGGAATATTCGATTGCCATCCTTCCATTCACTCCTCCACCATAAGCACACTGTAACTGCAATTTGTCTGACACACTACTGAAACTTCCAAGTTGTCTTAGACAACTCCTTACAAACACAAGCACGTTTGCTTTCTAGAAGAACAGAGGCAGCAAACTCAACTTCAAATTCACTCCAAACTCACGCAGCATCCTGCGTGAATGTCACTGTTCTATCACTGTTACTGGAGCTCCCTTTCTAACACAACATAATGTATATTCCTGCAGCCAATTGACTGCTAAGGTTCAAGAAGGCAAGATAGACAAGCAGGAGGCTGGAAGAACACAGCAAGCCAGGCAGCATCAGAAGGTAGGTAGGCTTAAAGAAGGGTTACACCTGAAATGTGACTTCTCCAGGTCCTGATGCTGACCAGCTTTCTGGGTTTTCCCAGTTTTCTGCATCTGCAGCATCTGCAGTTTTTTTTGTCTCGAACAAGTTTCAAGAAGGCAGCTCATCGCTGCAATTTGAGCTGGGAGATAAATGCCAGTGAATTTCATATCTGTGAATAAATGTCACAAACAATAGGAGTGGCTGGATTGGAATGCGGGGTGGAGTACTGGGGATCTTCCTGGTTCCAATATATAGTCAGCCCTAACATTGTCCAAGAAATCTGGGAACTCTTCAATAATAGCTATGGTCAGCAGTGCTGGTGATTTGTCCTTTGGACATTGACCTGTTGCTGGTCTTCAGATCCAGTGTTGATAGAACTTCTCGTTCTATAGATATTTCAATCTTTGTTTGTGTTTGCTCCCCTAATATCATGCACAGCCCTCTCTCTCTCTCTCACACACACACACTCTCTCTCTCTCCCTCTGTGTCCATCAGGAAGATGAGAAATGCAGTCACTAGCTCAGCAACTTCAGCACAGTGAAGAAACATCTGTCTGACTCGAATCCAAATTGATTATTGATCCTAGGCCAACAGTCACAATGGAAACCTTTAATATTCACAATCACAGGAATGCCACAATTGACTAAATGGTATTCATGAACATCAAACAGATTCAGACTCAACTTTGAGCTGCAATCAAAATTGCACAGCCTCTTATTTTCTTCCTTAGTCCACTCTTCCTTAGTCCATTCATATTAACATTGCTTAAAATAGATTGTGGTATATTATCACTTTCAACAAGGGATTTTACTGATTGAACTTTATTGATTTCAATTAGTTACATTCCAACAGACTGGACAGAAATAATCCAATACTTCACTCAGAAACTATTCATTGGATTTTCAAATTTGACCTGTATAGTTGTAGCAAAATTTCTTTACTCTAATAGCCGAACTGAATGACACCCAAATTTTGGTGTCACGACCTTTGATGGTGTCACAAAAAGGATGATTTGGAATTGTGAGCTTGCTCTTCATTGACTCAGCAATGACAGCTTTGGAGCAGAGACTGATGGGATTGCCCTGGACCCACTCTTTGATATCACCAAACAACAAATGAATGGGCATTGCACCCTTCAACTTTAGGAGACATTAGGTGGAGAGGAGATGGCATAATACTATTCAAGGGGATGCGAAGGCCTAATGGGATTATTAATCCAGAGAGGAAAAAGTGAGGACTGCAGATGCTGGAAACCAGAGTTTAGATCAGAATGGTGCTGGAAAAGCACAGCAGGTCAGGTAGCATCCGAGGAGCAGGAAAATCGACGTTTCGGGCAAAAGCCTGATGAAGGGCTTTTGCCTGAAATGTCGATTTTCCTGCTCTCGGATGCTGCCTGACCTGCTGTGCTTTTCCAGCACCACTCTGATCTAAACTCCTATTAATCCAGAGACGCAAGCAATGGTCTAAGGACTCAGGTTCAAATCCTGCCATGGCAGATGGTGGAATTTGATAAAAATTCTGGAATTAAGAGTCTCGTAATGGCCATGAATCTATTGTATAAGAAAATGTCCTTTAGGGAAGGAAACCTCAAATGGTGTGGCCTACATGTGACTTCAGATCCACAGCAACATGGCTGACTCTTAACTGCCTTCTGGGCAATTATGGATGGGCAGTAAATGCTAGCCGAGCCAGTGACATCCACATCCCATGAATGAATAAAATAATTTAGCTGGAATAGGAATTTTGAGACACAGGTGTGAATCCCCCCATGGCAAATGATGGAATTTGAAATTAATAAAGAAGTTAGAATATTTATAAGTCTGAAGAGGACAACAAAACCATGTCAATTGACAGAAAAAAACATCTGGGTCACTAATATCCTTCAATCACAGAGCCCCTACTGTGCAGAAAGAGGCCATTCACCCCATTGGTCTGTACTGACCCTCTGAAGAGCTTTCCAACCTCTTCTATTGGGTAGAAGATGTGCAAGTTTGAAAATATATATAAAAAACTCAAGTACCTTTTTCCCCGCTGTTATCAGACCTTTGAACAGACTTCTCATAAATTAAAGTTGATTTTCTCTGCAGCTTCTCTGTCACTGTAACACTGTATTCTGCATTCTGTTCTATTACCCTGATGTACTTATGTTAAGATATGACTTGTCTGGATAGTGCACATAGAGTCATAGAGATGTACAGCATGGAAACAGACCCTTCAGTCCAACCTGTCCATGCCGACCAGATATCCCAACCCAGTCTAGTCCCACCTATCAGCACCCGGCCCATATCCCTCCAAACCCTTCCTATTCATATACCCATCCAAATGCCTCTTAAATGTTGCAATTGTACCAGCCTCCACCACATCCTCTGGCAGCTCATTCCATACATGTACCACCCTCTGCATGAAAAAGTTGCCCCTTAGGTCCTTGTATATCTTTCCTCTCTCACCCTAAACCTATGCCCTCTAGTTCTGGACTCCCCGACCCCAGGGAAAAGACTTTGCCTACTTATCCTATCCGTGCCCCTCATAATTTTGTAAACCTCTATAAGGTCACCCCTCAGCCTCCGACGCTCCAGGGAAAACAGCCCCAGCCTGTTCAGCCTCTCCCTATAGCTCAAATGTTCAGCAACACTCCCTAGGACCTTACCATTCAGTGTATAAGTCCTGCTAAGATTTGCTTTCCCAAAATGCAGCACCTCGCATTTATCTGAATTAAACTCCATCTGCCACTTCTCAGCACATTGGCCCATCTGGTCCAGATCCTGTTATAATCTGAGGTAACCCTCTTCGCTGTCTACTACACCTCCAATTTTGGTGTCATCTGCAAACTTACTAACTATACCTCTTATGCTCACATCCAAATCATTTATGTAAATGACAAAAAGTAGAGGACCCAGCACCGATCCTTGTGGTACTCCACTGGTCACAGGTCTCCAGTCTGAAAAACAACCCTCCACCACCACCCTCTGTCTTCTACCTTTGAGCCAGTTTTGTATCCACATGGCTAGTTCTCCCTGTATTCCATGAGATATAACCTTGCTAATCAGTCTCCCATGGGAACCTTGTTGAATGCCTTACTGAAGTCCATATAGATCACATCTACTCCTCTGGGTAATCCAAGATGGAGGATGGGAAAAATTTCTGGCTGTAAGAGCTGCTCCTTTTTTTGAGGTATTTTAGGTGTTGGAGATGATTTCTTCGAATTCCAGGAGCAGCAATTACTGTTTTATAAGGTGTTGCATTGTTTTGGAACTTTGGAAAAAAAAGTCAAAACAATAGCAGTTTTAAAAGGGAGAAGAACAGACAAAGGAAGCACATGGTGAGGACAGTGCAGGAGAGAGAGAGAGAGAACTTGCACAGTTACTGCCTTTGCTGTTTTTGAATTCATGTGTCGCTGGACATCGGAATACATGTGGGAAAATTAACAAACAGTGAATTTCACAACTAATCTTGGAGGAACTGGTTTGGGCGAAGTTCACAACACAGAATCCGATAAGTTAATTGTTGTTTTAAGTCTGTCCAAGAGAAAGGCTATATTAATGAGTATAGTGGGTTCTTCCTTGATTATATCTTTTTGGAGATAAGATTCTTGATTAAACTTAAAATATAAGCCATAGCTATTAATTTAACCTGGGGCAGTGTTTTGTAGAGGAATAAGATAGTGTTATTTTCTGGGTCTGTAGATTGTGAAGGAGCAAAAATGGCCTTTTGTAGAGTGATATGTACTTCTTGTCAGATGTCGGAATTTAGGTGAGTTTAAGGGTTACTGCAGATTATATCTGCCATAAATGCTGTTGGATGCGAATCTTATCAGATCGAGTGGATCGGTTGGAGAGACAGGTAGAAGCAATGAGGAATTTGCAACAGCAACAGCATGTGATGGATGGCAGTTATAAGAAGGGAGGAAGTCTCAGATACAGTCTCTCCCCCCTTCTCTCTCTGTGGTTAACTCCAGGAAGGGTAAGAGAGGTAGGCACCTAGGGCAGGAGTCTTTTGAGGATATACCAATTTCAAACAGGTATGCTGTTATGGAAAATGTAGAGGGTGATGGATTCTCAGGGGAACGTAGCACGAACAGCCAAGTTTCTGGTATTGAGACTGGCTCTAATGCAACGAGGGGTACGTCGGCTTCCAAGAGATCAATTGTGTTAGGGGATTCTGTAGTCCGAGGTACAAACAGACGTTTCTGTGGCCAGCAGAGAAAAAGCAGAATGGTGTGTTGTTTCCCTGGTGCCAGGATTAAGGATGTCTCAGAGAGGGTGCAGAATGTTCTCAAGGGGGAGATGGGCCAGCAAGAGGCCATTGTCCCCACAATACAATACTTTTCACTGTATTTTAATACATGTGACAATATCAAATCAAATAAAATTACCCAGACCCTGCAACCCCACATTTCCCATGGCTAATCCACCCAGCCTGCACATCCTTGGACAATTCAGCATGACTAATCCACCTAACCTGAATATTGTTGGACTGTGGGAGGAACCTGGAGCACCCAGAGGAAATCTGCGCAGACCCTGGTGGAATGTACAAACTTCACACAGACAGTCATCAAGGCTGAAATCAAACCCAGGAACCTGGAGCTTTGAGGCAACAGTGCCAACCACTGTGCCACCATGCTGTCCAGGAAGGAAATCTAGGGAAGGAAAAATCACCTTTCTTATGTACATGTAACTCCAGACCCATAGAGCAATGTGGTTGGTTCTTAACTGCCCTCTGAAATGGTCAAGCAAACCATTCAGCCTTAACAACCACTAGAAATTCTCAAAAACAGAAATGTAACTGGATGGATCATCTGGCATCCATGGGCTGCAGCAGTTTGCGAAGGCAGCTCACTACCTTCTTTTAAGAGAGAACTAGGGGTGGGCAATAAATTCTGGCAGAATGATGCCCACATCTCATGAGCAAATTCAAAAACATTACTCCTGCAGCAAGTGCTAAGCTGATCTGGAATGTTGATGCACTGACTTGGCATGGCATTGGGCAGGCAAGAGCAATTCAGTCATTGAGTGCAGACAAAACTATGATGTTTTGTGGCTGCGCCAGTAAATGGAATGGTGACTTCAAACGTTACTGTGTCTCTGCTTGTTGTATCATCTCCGTGATTAGTCCGACTCTGTGTCATAGTCACAAGCAACAAGGACAAAAATGGAAGGAAGTGATGGGTGTGGAAGTCCATAGACCTTAAAATATAGGAGCACAATTAAGCCATTTGGCCCATTGCGTCTAATCCACCATTCAATCGTGACTGATATGTTTCTCAACCCTGTTCTCCTGCCTTCTCCCTGGTACCCCTGATTCCCATCCCAAAACAGAACCTGTCTATTTCTGATGAGGGAATGATTGCGGTGTGTGAGGGGTGAGGGATGGGGTAATTGCTATGTTTACGGAGAAGGGGGAATAGGGGTTAATTACAGAATGTAGGTGGCTCAAAGAGGCTGTGGGACTTAGCTGAGTCTTTCATCACAGAGAAATATGAGGAGCCTGACTGAAACCTAGCATTGAGCAACATTTTATAAAGCACTATAAAAACAAATTTTCACATTGATGTGATGTATTATGTATGCATTGATCTTTAATATACACACTTTATGATTATAAACTGAATATTATTATGCTGCTTTATTGCTGTTTTGCTTTTGCTATCGCCTAGAGTCACATTACTCTTCAACTGTTAAAATGGGGTCATGTTAGAAAATAATTTGGAAGGCGCTGCCCTGGTTAACCCCTTTTCAACAAAAGCTAACTCCTCATCCGGCTCACTATAGAACTTCAAAAATTACATTTATAATTATATTAGAGTTTCAGCCAACTTTTTATCACATATCTGAAAATATAAATATATATATATATATATTATATGCAATGGGGCTGCACAATAGCTCAATGGTTAGCACTATTACCTCACAGCACCAGGAACCTGGGTTCATCTCAAGGGCAAAGTGGAGAAAGTGAGGACTGCAGATGCTGGAGATCAGAGCTGAAAATGTGTTGCTGGAGGTCAGGCAGCATCCAAGGAGCAGGAGAATCGATGTTTCGGGCATGAGCCCTTCTTCAGGAACTGTCTGTGTGGAGTTTGCACATTCTGTCTGCATCTGTGTGTGTTTCCTCAGGGTGCTCCAGTTTTCTCCCACAGTCCAAAGATGTGCAGGTTGGGTGGATTGGCCATGCTAAATTGCCCACAGTGTCCAGGGATATGCAGGTTTGGTAGATTAATCATGAGAAATGCTGGGATATAGGGGTTGGTCTGGGTGGGATACTCTTCAGAGGGTGGGTGGGCTTGCTGGGTCAGATGACCTGCTTCCACACTGTATGGATTCTATGATATATGAACAGTTCAGGTAAAATTAACTGTAATTCCTTAGTGATACTCCACAAGCCAGAAGGTCTGCATTTAAGACCCTGTCCAACTATGCAATTTATCATACTGTTCCCAAATAGGTTGATTCCAGCTCTATAGTGGTTTAATTACTGTTACAGCTGCAATTGTTCTGTTTTATCTTGTTATTACCTTACATTGGCTTAACCCTTTTAAAAAAAATTATTCATGAGACGTGGTGTCACTGGTTAGACCAACATCCCCAATGGTCCATAGGACAGTTAAGAGTCAACCACATCGCTGTGGGTCTGGAGTCATAAGTAGGCCAGACCAGGTAAGAATGGCAGTTTACTTCCTTCAAAGACACTAGTGAACCAAATGGGTTTTTCTAACAATCAGCATGGTCATCATTAGACTCTTAATTCCAGATTTTTATTGAACTCAAACTCCACCATCTGCCATGGCAGGATTTGAACCCGGGTCCCCAGAGCATTACTTAGGTCTCTGGATTAACAGAGTCAAAAAGTGTGGCACTGAAAAAGTACAGCAGGTCAGGCAGCATTTCAGGAGCAGGACAGTCAATGTTTTGGGCATAAACCCTTCATCAGAAATCTCTGGATTAACAGTCCAGTGATAATAGGACTAGACCATCACCCTCCCATTTCTTAAAGGACTGGAATGTAGTTTCAGGTGCTGCTCAGAGAATTAACTCTCTGATTTGGGTTTCCTGCTCCTGCATGTCCCCACAGTTTGGTGCTCCACTCTCCCCCATAGTAAACATCATTTTATAGTGATCTGTGCTGTTGCTGTTTTGTTATCAATACCAAGAAATGCTTAATTTCATTCTGACTGGTTTTGTCTAATGGAATCTGGTTTTGATTGTGCAAATGCTGCATTAGCCCAGAGGTGAGAATGACTCTTGCACATAACATAATTCTTTCATCTATTGAATCGTATTTTATTCTATTTGACTGCTCACATTTCCCCCACTGAATTATTTTGTCAGCATTTTAAATCTTTAATGAGGATGCCTCTTTCACTGAATGTTGAACACTGTCGTGTGTTACAGCTGAGCAGAGAAAAATCATATTCTGTGACCATCACAAGCTTGGGCCTGTAGGTATGAATTTACCAGAGATAGGGGAATGAGTAAAGTGCAAGACATAGAAAAGAAAAAGTAAATCAGACACAGCAAAAGTGTCAGAAGAATTCTGACTGCCAGATAATAGAGGATCAGAGATGGAGGCAATTCAGTCAACTTTAAAATTATTATCCCTGTTTTTCAAATCCTTTCATGATCTCACTCTTTTCCTATCTCTGAAACCTTCTCTTTCCACACAGTCTTTTAAGACTTCTGTGCCCTTCGAGTACTAGTCTCTGCATCCTTTGATTTTAACCCCTCCACTCCTGACCACTTTGCCTTCAACTGTTAGCCCTTGAGAATTGGAATTCACTCTCTTGACCCCCCCCACCCCTCGACATTTCTCTCGTTGTTTAAAAGGTTCCTTGAACCGTACTCCTTTCACCAGAGTTTTGATGGTTTGACTTATTACCTCTGATAGTGGCTTAGTATTAGGTTGTGTTTGATAATGCTCCTGTACCGTTTTCAAACATAATCTTTGAAATGTTTTACTACATAAAAAGTGATATCTCGATGCACTTTGCTGTCGAAGCTCTCAAAATAGTGTGAAATAGAGTTTTAGAGAAAAATAAATTGAATTTTAGACAAAAAGAGATATAGTATGTCAAAAACAAAAATGTAAGTGCGGTATACAGAGGACAAACAAAATAACTGGAAAATGAACAGAAAGAGAGAGCAAAAGATTGGCTTGTGCTCACAGAAAGATCCTGTCTTCCCATTGAGAATACCCTCGATCGTATTGCGTGGCGCTATCACCTTGCTAAATAGGATAGATCTGGCAACCCCTGACTGGACATCAGCAGCAGTGGGTCATCAGCAGCAATAGGATTGTTCTCCAACACAGTCTGCGACCCCATGGCCCAGCATATCCCCTACTCAACCATTATCTTTCAAACCCAGGTTCAAAGGTGAGTGCAGCAAACAACACCAAGAAAATGTCAAAATGAGGTGCCAAACAGGAAAACTTGCATACCAAATAGCAGAAGCAGCAAGTAATAGAGAAGGAGAATGTGAAAACTGCAGATGCTGGAGACCAGAGTCAAAAGGTTTGGCATTGGAAAAGCACAGTGGGTCAGGCAGCATCCCAGGACCAGGAGAGTTGACGTTTCAAGCATAAGCTCTTCATCAGTAATAGAAAAGGTGAGGCGATCCCACTACCAATGGATCAGATCTAACCTCTGCAGTCCTGTCATATCCAGTTGTAAATGGTGTTGGATAATTAAACAATTCACTGGATGAGGAGGCTTCACAAGTATGTGCATCTTTGATGATGGGACAGGCCAACATAAATTGTAAAACAGAAGAAGCAGTTGCAACAATCTTAAATCAGAGAAGACCAAATTGGATGATCCATTTTGGCCTCCTCCAGAATTCCCCAGCGTCAGAGATAACAATTTTCAGCCAGTTTAATTTCCTCCAGTTGCTATCAAATAATGATTGGAAGCATTGGATAATGCAAAGGCTATGGGCTTGAGTACAGGAGTTGGGAGGTCATGTTGCAGCTGTACAGGATATTAGTTAGGCCACTGTTGGAATATTGTGTGCAATTCTGGTCTCCTTCCTATCGGAAAGATGTTCTGAAACTTGAAAGGGTTCAGGAAAGATTTACAAGGATGTTGCCAGGGTTGGAGGATTTGAGCTATAGGGAGAGGCTGAACAGTCTGGGACTGTTTTCCCTGGAGTGTTAGAGGTTGAGGGGTGACCTTATAAAGGTTTATAAAATTATGAGGGGCATTGATAGGGTGAGTAGGCAAAGTTTTTTCCCTGTGATCGGGGAGTCCAGAACTAGAGGGCATAGGTTTAGGGTGAGAGGGGAAAGATACAAAAGGGCCCTATGGGGCAACTTTTTCACGCAGTGGGTGGTACAGGTATGGAATGAGCTGCCAAAGGAAGTGGTGGAGGCTGGTACAATTGCAACATTTAAGAGGCATTTGGATGGATATATGAATAGGAAGGGTTTGGAGGGATATGGGCCGGGTGCTGATAGGTGGGACTAGATTGGGTTGGGATATCTGGTCGGCATGGACAGGTTGGACCGAAGGGTCTGTTTCCATGCTGTACATCTCTATGACTCTATGACTTGTGCTCCAGAACTTGCTATTCCCTTAGCCTGGCTGCTCTGGTGCAGCTACAAGTGGCACCTACCCGACAATGTGGAAAGTTGCCCAAGTTCTGTTCGCAAAAAACAGGACGCATGCAACTCTCCCATTTACTGCCCCATCAATCTACCCTTGAGCATGAAAAAAGTGATGGAAGGTGTCATTAACAGTGCTATCAAGCAGTACCTACTCAGCATCACTTGCACATTAACGCCCAGTTTGGGTTCCGCCAGGACCACTTAGTTCTCGACCTTGGTTCAAACACGGAATAAAAGCTGAATTCCATGGATGATGTGAGAGTGATTGCCCTTGACATCAATGCTTCATTTGACCAGCTTTGGCATGAAGGAGCCCTAGCAAAACTGACATCAATGGGTATCAAGGGGCAAACTCTCCACTGGTTGGAGTCATACCTGATCTATAGGAAGATGATTGTGGTTGTTGGAGGTCAGTAATCTCAGCTCCAGGACATCTCAAAGAGCTCCTCAAGGTAGTGTCCTCGGTCCAACCATCTTCACTCCTTTATCAATGACCTATCCTCCATCCTAAGATCGGAAGTGAGAATGTTCGCTGATGAATGCACAATGTTTAACAACATTCATGACTCCTCAGATATTGAAGCAGCTCAAGACCAAATGTGACAAAATAATACCCAAGTTTGAGCTGACAAGTGGCAAGTAACTATTGTACCACGTAAGTGCTGGGCAATGAACACCTCCAACAAAGGAGAATCGAACCCTTGCCCTTTGACATTCAATGGCCTTATCATCATTGAATCCCTCATAATCCTGGGGGTTATGATTGATAAGAAAATGCACTGGACTAGCCATATAAGTATTCTGTCTACAACAACAGGTCAGTGGCTAGGAATCCTGCAATGAGTAGCTCACCTGCTGAGTCCTCAAAGCCTGTCAATCATTGACAAGGAACAAATCAAGAGTCTGTTGGAATACTCTCCTATTGCCTGAATGGCTGCAGCTCCAATAGCACTCAAGAAGCTTGACACCATCCAGTACAAAACAACCCATTTGATTAGCACCTTATCCAATACCTTCAACATTCACTCCCATTACCATCAATACATAGTGGCAACAATGAGCAACTTCTGTGCTGATGACCGAAACATCGATACTCCTGCTCCTTGGATGCTGCCTGATCTGCTGTGCTTTTCCAGCACCACACTCTCGACCCCCACTTTCTCCCATCTCCAACTTGCACTGCAATATCTCACTAAGCCTCCTTTGTCAGCACCTTTGAAAGTCCTCAACTCCAACCATGTAGAAGGGCAAGACCAACAGATGCATGGGAAGATCATCATCTGTAAGTTCTCCTCTAAGCCATGCAAGATCCCTAACTAGGAACCATTTTGCCATTTGTTTGCTGTTTCTGAGTCAAATATCCGAACAAGCTGAGGTGTTAAGAATTAAGGGATAGAACAGTTAAGAATCAACCATGTTCTTGTTTGCCTGAATCAGATGCACACCAGATAATAATGGCTGATCTCCTTCACTGAAGGGCATTAGTGAAACAAATGTATTTTTATGACAATTGAAAGTGGTTACCATTACGTCAACTATTTTATTGAATTCAAATATTCACTGTCAGAGTGAGATCTGAATCCATGCCTGGAGAACCTTTATCCAGGCTTTTTAGATTACTAGTCTGGGGACATTACCATGATGTCAAGATTTGCCCAACCCTGCCAGAAAGTTGGGATTGGCACAGCACAGACCATATTGTTCCTTGACTCGCATGTGCAGTCTGCTAATAAACACTGTTCAAAAGACACCTGGAGTTTTGGCTTGAGATTATATGAGGTAGACATGCTGGAAGCTGAAAGAACACAGCAAGCAGGCAGAATCAGGAGATGGAGATGTCAGCATTTCAGGTGAAACCCTTTTTCAGGACTGGGGATGGGTGTTGGGGGAACTGCAGTTAAAGGGGTTGGCGGGGGCAGCCTGGAGTTTTGGCTTGAGATTATATGAGGTAGACATGCTGGAAGCTGGAAGAACACAGCAAGCAGGCAGAATCAGGAGGTGGAGATGTCAGCATTTCAGGTGAAACCCTTTTTCAGGACTGGGGATGGGTGTTGGGGGCTGGGAAAGGAGTTGGGGGATGGGAAAGGAAGTTATTTGAAATTGGAGAATTCAATGTTGAGTCCTCTGGGCTGTAGGCTGCCCAAGCTGAAGATGCCTAAGCGGAGCTCATATGAATCCATCTTACAACATACTGTCCTCTGTGAGTTCATACATACTCCATGCTATGAGTTCCTGTTTGCTTCCAGACCTTTGGCAGTTTCAGCTTTTTTAACCCACCACCTGCATGGAAACTCACTCAGCCATATATTTGTCATTGGGCAGTAATACAGGCCATTGACTAATGAGACAGAAATTGGGCATATTATCTAATTTTCTCAGTTTAATAGCTTATTTCCATCTGTAACAGTGAATACATTGCAGTCTGTCTGGCAGTTACTCTCAATAAATAACCTGTTTAAGGTAATTGGTTCTACTCGGGTGATTATTGACTTAGTAATTGTTTCAATTTTCATGAATTCCTTTGGAAATGAAAACATTTAAAAACAAGGCTATTTGTTCATTTATTTATAGCATCTAATTCCACTATTCAGAGCTTAAATCGTTCAATCCTAACAACTCTGCTTCCTTTGCATTGTATTGATAAGAATGAGTAATCAAATGTGGTCACCAATGATTTAAAGGTAAATTGCGGCTGACAATCTGTTGACTCTTGTTTAAAGACGCTATTCGACATACGTGGACTGTGTTCTCAATACTTCTCATTGTCCTTTCTCTCAGAGTTCCAACATTGACACTCAAGCTTTAAATAAGGATCACATTTATTTCATTAATACATAATAGTGTAACTTAATCATAGAGTCATAGCGATTTACAACTTGGAAACAGGCCCTTCAGCCCAACTTGTTCTATTCTTGCCTCTCTACA
This sequence comes from Chiloscyllium plagiosum, assembly GCF_004010195.1. Lineage (NCBI taxonomy): Eukaryota > Metazoa > Chordata > Chondrichthyes > Orectolobiformes > Hemiscylliidae > Chiloscyllium > Chiloscyllium plagiosum. Next base: position 69,339,555 of record NC_057724.1, read on the forward strand.
CCCATGCTACTCACCTCTGGTTGAGGATATGTGATGACTCAATTGTTGAAGCTATCAGTGTTGATACCTGGACATCACTCTCGGAACATGGAACAAGAGGAAGCCATTCAGTCCATCGAATCCACTCTGCCATTCAGTAAGACCATGGCTAAGCTCACCTTACCTCCAATTTCCCACATATTCCCAAATAATCGTACATCTCCTTGGTCATCAAGAATCTATCTATGACGGCCTTAAATATATTTTTAAAATCTGCTTCCACTGCCGTTTGAGGAAGGATTCCAGAGACACAACCCTCTGAGAGATTTTTTTCTTCATTTCTGTCTTAAATGGGCAACTCCTTATTTTTAAACTCTGACCCCAATTCTAAGTTTCCAGAGGAACCATCTTTTCCTTATCTACCAGCGAAGTCCTTTCAGGATCTTATATATTTCAATTAATCACGTCTAACTCTTCTAAACCCCAGAGGATACAGGTCTAGCCTGCCTGGCCTTTCCTTAAAAGGTAATCCAATTTTTCCAGATATTAGTGTAGTGAACCTTCTCTGGACAGCTTCCAATGCATTAACATCCTTCCATAAGTATAGTGGCCAGTACTGTACATATGGTTAGCGGAATCAATCTGCAGCATCTGTGGTTCTTACTTTCTTCAGAGTCAATCTAAAACAGCTTCCTCTCTCTTATAAGTGTTAAACATGTGAAAAGTATGAGAATATACCATTTAAGACTGTAATAAAGTATAATATCTCCTTATTTTAGCCTTTGGGGAGCAAAACTGCTAATATTCTGAAGGTTAAATTGATGGAGTCATTTCAACTGTTGGCATGCTGGAAATCTGTTGTTCTAGCTTCCAAAACCAGCCAACAATGACAAATTGACGAGAAAGGAGATCTTTATCGGTGTATAATATTTGTGATTAAGTCAATGTTTACAGGAATCTGATAACTTCAGATTGTGTGAAGAGTCCTTATCTTCAGGAAGAAGAGTTTGACAAGCCTTTCACTTCTTGTGAATGTAAAATCCAGTGAAAGAAATGTCTGTTGAAATTTTTAAACCCATGCGAAAGGCAATACTTTTATGTGCCGCATCATGAGCTTTACTTTGTCAACGTTGAGATAATCAGGGACTGTTATGTTTGTGTGTTTCAAATGATAGCCCAATATATTTTTGGCAGATTTGCCGTGAGAGATAAAAATTCAAAACTGAACCATGCACTGCTAATTTTCCACAAAAGAAAAATGGATGTGGCAATGAGATGTTGATAACCCTTACAAGGTAACGTATGTGAGAAAATAAAATGGCAAGGACAGTAAAGCATTATGGAACTGAATTAAATTGCTCACAAAATTTGTATCCAGTAGGGATGGATGTTTCATTGTGGTATTTATTCCTGTTTTAACAATGAAAAGTATAGGATAAGATTTGCAGTTCTCTAGTTTAGTCACTGGTGTATCAAAGCACTTTACTTCCAATGATGTTCTTTTCAACTGTTTCCACAATTGTAATGCAGGAAATATGGCAGTCAATTAGCACAAAGGAAACTCCTGTAAGCAACAGTATGATAATGAACAAATCATCTGTTTCATGCAAAATTGAGTCAGGATTAAATGTTTGTCAAGAAACTTAGAAAAGTTGCTTTACAAAGTTGAGTTCTGAAGAAGTCATGGAACACGAGATGTTAGCTCTACTTTTCTCAGTTAAAAATCACACAACACCAGGTGTATAGTCCAACAGGTTTATTTGGAAGCACTAGCTTTCAGAGCACTGCTCCTTCATCAGGTGGTTTTCTGTCTACAACTGCTGCCAGACCTAATGAGACCTGTTTCAGACTGCTGAAACTTCTGGATGTTACTGAAAATTTCTTGACTTTGATTTAGGAAGGACATTTCCAATGAAGGCTTAGCAACCTGGTCCCCAATGAGGCCAGAATGCACTGAGATTCTCATTCTCCTAATCTGTTGACAAGCAACTTCTGTTCTTATTTCAGACCTCCAGTAATATATTTTTATTTTAGATGAGTTACCTGAACTTTTTTTTAGCAATGATCACATCTGAAAAATACCAACTTTGGACAGTTCAGCTTTCTCTCGGAATGGCAGCTTTGAATTCTTTTTTGCTTCATCTTTCACTTGAATCACTAGCCCTCTAACTCAGAAGACCAAAATACTGCTAAGTGAGCCTCAGCTAATGCAACAAGACTGACCACTCATAGGTAAGTGGTCATTATTACAGTGGGATATTTCTTTAAGTGCAAAATGTGTCTAGTCAAGAAAGCTATGCACTTCCCAGAGGAAACCTCTGATCAAGAACTAGGTAATAAATTGTAATCATGTCTGGTGAAAGGAGTCCATTTTGTGAATGAAATTAGGATGCAGAAAGAAAGGTGACTATTTATCACTGGTACAACAGAAAGAAACAATATTTTTTGAACAAGCTTTTTTAAATGCTTCTGTTTTCTGGCCTTACATTTGTATTTTGATGCAACTTCTGTGGCTGTGAAATGTTCTGCAATATGGTGAGACTATGATAAGTGTGATATAATTGTAAGACCTTTCTTCTGTATTCTCTTCCTCAAAGGAAGCTGGGTCTTTGAATAGGTTCTTGATAAGCAAAGGGCAGAAAGGTTATCAGGGAGTCGTCAGATCAGCTGTGAATTGCAGGACAGGCTGAAGGCACCTAGTGCACCTGCTCCTAATTTTTATATCATTAATTTTGATTAAGTTTTCTGAAAAATGTTTTATTTTGTACAAAGTTAAAAATCACACAACACCAGGTTATAATCCAACAGGTTTAATTGGAAGCACTAGCTTCGACAGGTGGCTGTGGAGTACACAATTGTAAGACTCAGAAGTTATAGCAAAAGTTTACAGTGTGATGCTCAGACCATTGAGTATAGGAGTTGGGATGCAATGTTGCAGTTGTACAGGATGTTAGTGAGACCATATTTGGAGTCGATATGAGCCAAACGCAGGCAAATGGGACTAGTTTAGTTTGGGGAACTTGGTCGGCATGGGTGAGTTAGACAGAGGGTCTATTTCTGTGCTGTATGACTCGATGTCTCGATGTCTCTTGTGATCAAATCAGTTGTTTTGGATGAGTGGGAGTGCCTTTGCTTATACTGGAGACAAAATTAGCAGAATAATGCCACACAAACTACATTATAATTCATCTGAAAGAGTCATCACTGTCCTGACCCTTTCACCATTCCAAAATTAGAATGCAAAATGAGAAAATGATATTTTTAGGAATCCAGCTTATATAAATTGTCTGGAATTATTTTATGAGTTAGCGGTTACAGAACAACCTCATTTATCCGAACAAGATGGGCGGGGAATATTTTGTTCGGTTAAGTGATTGTTTGGATAACTGATCCAATTGTTAACAAAGGAAGCCATACTGAACATTTGAACTGAACTCTCTGTCCCCTCAGGAGCATCCTGTGTTCATGCCAACTCCTGAGCAGCGACTGACGTCAAATGTCTTTCACTCCCTCAACATTTTGGACTGGGACAAGAGCGAACTAAAAGTTCATTAACTCATTCATGCAGGGGTATGTGTGTGTGTTCGCGCACATGCAGAAGGAAAGGACAAAATGAATGGGTTCGCTGGTGAGGATAAAGCAACTCCTGTCCAGTTGCAATGAGTGAATTTCAGCCCTGGTCCCACTCTCCTGGTGAAAGTGGCCAGCAGAGAGAGAGGTGGGGGGGGGGGGGGGGGGGGGGCGGGGGGGAGCGGAGGCGAGGGGTAGAGGGAGAGGGAAAGGAGAGCACAAGCAACCAGGGGAAAACAAAAACATTAGTCCATGTGGCATTGCAGATCAGGACAGGTACTTAGAATTCCAGAAGAACTAGAAATCCAGGTTGCAGCTCAGTTTTTTTTGTGTCTGTTGTTTGCTGTTGCTGGTAATGCACAATCTTAATTACACTGTAGTTTGCTCCTACTCCCTTTCCGTGACAGAATGTTCGCAAAAAGCTTTGTTTTTGTCCTGGTGGATGTGCCTGTGTGTAATTGTGGGTAAGCATCTCCCTCATAGTGTGTGTTTTGATTATAGAGCTCATAACAATTTACAGGACCTTGAGATCTTTAAGGATAATCTGAAATTCAGATAATTGATGTTCGTATAACTGAGGTTGTTCTGTATGCAGGTAAAGGAAAGCACTCAAGCATGCAGCAATAAACACAATACGTTGTTTCTCAGTCTTTTATTGTGTTTGATAAATAATTGTTCAGCATCAACAAATATTGAGTTTCTTCATTATAAATACAGTACAAGGTTCTTGGTAGCAAAGATGGCATAAGTTAAAAGTAAAATAAAGATCTTATTAAAGAGAAGAGCTAAATGGAACATTCACTATTGCAGATTATTCACACGGTGACCTGGCCAGGGACTGAAGATGCAAATCTCAAGCAGATCTGGCAGATCTGAGGCTCAGCAACCATAGCACTTCAAGTTGCAGTCAAAGGATTGTGAAACATCTTATTACACTTTGCCAGGCCATCTCAAAATGCTTTGCGAATTTCTTTCACAGACATTAAAAAAACTCTCATTTCATTTTCATGCATTTTTTTTATTGATTTGTGTTACTTGACAATTTGCATTAAGAATATATTAACACAATGTTGTAAGTGAGAAGACAGTATAGTGAAACACTTTACAAAATTGGCAAATTATTCAGCGATTCCCTTCCTGAAATTACTTGTATACCAAAGGCAGCAGGATCGCCCCCTTTAAATACAAAAATATTTATGTACAAGTAGTAAAATTTTCCAACGGGTAACTGGTAATTTACAAGAAATCCAAAAAATTTGTTGTATTTTTCTTTCAGCAAGAGTATTGTGCTGTGATAAACATGGAATATTGGATGTTCTGTGCTCATAAAATCTAACAAATACATCCGTGAAAACCTCTTCATTGTAGCTGCTATCAATATAGTGATGAACTGCTCACACTATCATAGGGTACTGATAGTTAGGGAAGCATCGTCAAGCTCACCAAGTTGACCACAGTACTCAGCTGATGAATGTGTGTGGAAAGTGCAATTGCTGGAACAACCGAGCTACCCTGCACCATTGTCACTCAGAGCTTCATAGATGAAATGGGTTGTGCCACATGAAAAGATAGACTGCAGGAGGACAACATTACTTAAACGGTTTGTGTTTGGTTTCATTAGATATTGGAAGATAACAGCCAGTCAAAGTGTTAACAGAGACTGACAGTTCTCATCTGTCCCCATTAAAACAACTTATCTTTTATCAGTTGGTTGTGTCAAATAAGCAGTAGCTGATTAATTAACAGGCATGTTTCTCCTGGTTTTCTAATGAGTCAATGTTGATATTGATCAATGTTCATGAAACCAGACTAGCAGAGACAGACCTCTCCAAAAGGACACACTTGCTCAGAAATAGTAGAGCAGCTTTTAAATAAATGTGGTATTTAATGTTCTGGAGAACTGTTCTAAAGATTTCTAGACGAGAAATGTTAACTCTGTTTCTCTACCCACAGATGCTGCTAGACCTGCTGAGTTTCTCCAACATTCTCTGTGTTTGTTTCAGATTTCAAGCATCTGCAGTATTTTGCTTTTATATGGTATTTAATGTCCACTCCAAAAGAATTATGGAAATCTATTGCTCCAAAAGAGACCTTACTGTACCTGTGCTGGCTCTTTGTTGGAGCTAATTAATTAATCCCATTCCTCTGGTTTCCTCCATTTCCCTACAAATGTCTACCTTTCAAGTATATTTCAGATTTCTTTCTGTATTTTCCAATTATTTTGAATCTTTTTCCACCACTCTTTCAGGTAATGTATTGAATGAAAATATTCTCCTCGTACTCTGTTATTTTGGCAACCATCTGAAATCGTTATACTTTTGGTTTTAAACCCTTCTGCCAGTGGAAGTGATTTCGGCACAATGAAGACCCTTTGTAACTTTGAAAATCTTTATAAAATCTCACCTTAAGCTACCCAGTACTAAACAGAAAGAAATGATGTGGAGGTACAGTTTTGGATTACGGTGGACAAAGTCAGAGATCACACGACACCAGGTTATAGTTCAACAGATTTATTTGAAATCACAAGCTTTCAGAGTGTTGCTCCTTCATTGGGTGAACCTTCACCTGGATCAGGGGCAGTGGTCCGAAAGCTTGTGATTTCAAATAAACTTATCGGACTATAACCTGGTGTTGTGTAACTTTTGAAAGAGAAAAAAAGCACACCCTCTTTTATCTCCTTCCCAATCCTGGTACAAGTGTGGCAAATCTCCTGTGCAACCTCTCCATCCCACAATAGGCTTGTGTGGTGGTCACGATGAACTTAGCATGACACAAAAACAGGATTTATGAGGCATAGCCTTTTTGGATTAATATTGATTTAAGGGAGCACATTATTTAGTGCATTCTACTCTTGGCAATGAAAATTAAAAGTGGGAATGTTTAAGACGTCTGAGTAATTATCTATTGTTAACTATAGAATGGTTTTGTAAAATATATGAGTATCAGCAAAGTGTTCAAATGATCCTGAATTAGACAAAAGGTTGCACTGTTTCCCTTTGGGATGTAAAGATATCAGACTCGAACGTGGTTATTACTCTACATTCAATCTACCTGCAACTCTTTGTACAAATGGAGTGTACGCCTGGACTCCTCCAGATCTTGGTTCCCAGGCTCCTTTCCCGTGTGGGTAATGTTTGGAGCAAAGACAACAGGGGCATATACATTCTGACGACACTGAAGATAGGGGAAAAAAACTCACTGATCGCAACCAAGGAACATTGACCATTACAGTGCAGTAACAGGTCCTTCAGCCGTCGACAAAGGAAGTAATGCTTGACTTCATTTGTTGGCCCAGTCCTAGAGAAACAGACTGTCCATCCGTTCTCCATCCCTCATTTTCACTCTTGTCAATTCATTTGACATTGGGGAGTAGGGTCAAGAAAGGGAAACTATAATATAGAGTGCCAGAATCTTCACTTCTGCCCCTGGAGTAACTGTTACATTGCAAGTTTAAAGCACCACCCTAGTTATTATGAGGTTAATATCACTGCCATATATGAAGTAACTTTTATTTAGCTGTTGAATTAATCTTGCTCAACTGTCTAATTGGTATGGAAACTGTAGCTCAAACCATGCAGGAGGAGAAACTCACAGGTTTTGATGCTAGTCAGTGTGGAGTTAATTGTTCTCAACCAGAGCTTGTACTGACTTCTGCCGAGGGCAAGGGGAAAATTATCAAAGATTTCCTATTTTTGGATACTGTCTGCTGATTCATGGGGTGTGTGCATGCGTGGGGATATCTTCATGAAAAATCTCTCATTGTGTAGTTACCTACTGCTAAGAATGGCCATATCAAGACTTGTATTTATATAGCATCCATTCATAACTTCACAGAGTCCCAAAGTGCTATCGAGTCATAATTTTTGAACGTATCACTGCTGTAATGCTGAAAATGCAGCAATTAATTTTCACAAATAGCAAGCTCCCATAGAGAGCAAAGTTTAAAGGATCAAAAGATCTGTTTTCTGAGATGTGAGATAAGGGACAATAAGCAGCTTGGGCAGCTTCAACAACACTCAGGAAGCTTAACAGCATACAGGACAAAGCAGCTTAAACATTAATTCCCTCTGCTACTGGAGCTCAGTAGTAACAGATGTCTACCATCTCCAAGATGCATTGCAATAACTCACCAAAACTGCTTGGTAAACCCCTTTCAAACCAGTTACCTCTGCTATTGAGAAGGACAAAGGCAGCAGATACAGGGCAATACCACCATCAGCAAGATCCCACCTAAGCCACACACTGTTCTGACTTTGAAATATATTGCTCTGTGGGTGTCCCTATACCACATGGGCTGCAGCAGATCAAGAAGCAGCTCACCACCTTCTCCAGAGCAATTGGGGATGGCTAATAAATGCTGACATAGCCAGTGACACCCACATTCCATGAATGTCAAAATAAGCAAAGGACAAGTCCCCTTCCTGAAGCCAAATTACTGTCACAGACATTGATGTCCACACAAGAGAGACTTCCTTTGATAGCTCACCTGAAAGTTAGCATCCTGAACAATGCAGCATTCTCCCAACTCTGGCCTGGGCTGTCAAGTACAATTCATGCATTAAGACCTCTGAGGTGGGACTGGAACCCATGACCTTTGAATTTGGAGCTACGAATGATAACAATTGAGTTGGAGCTGATACGGTATGTACTGCACCTCCTGTCTGTGCTGATATTGGCCCACTCAACTATGAAGAATGACCAGAAGAGGGCAAGAGAAAAAATAGTACCTTTCACAACCTCGGAATGCCTCAAAGCAATTACAGCAAATTAAAAATATTTTCAGAGCATCCACAGTATTGTGAAATAGAAAAGGCAGCTGATATTTGTGCACAGCATGCCCCCATTAGCAGCAATGTGGTAATGACCAGATAATCATTTTTTTGTGATGTTGGTTGAGCAGTAAATAATCATCAGATCACCAGGCAAAACCTTCCCTGATCTTCTTCGAGACAATGTTACAGGGTCCACTCGAATGGCCTTGACACATTGGAATTCACTTTAGCAAGAGCCAGCATTTTCAGAGGAGAAATGATGAGCTCTTTTATCTCTTTATTTGTTCTATTATGCCCATATGATGAATGTATCCCAAAGCCCCAAAGAAAATGTAGTTATTGCATATTGATAGATAGCCCAAAATTTTCATTTTTTGATCATGGCTACTGGTGCTTGGGAGAGGTGGGCAAGTGACGGAAGTTAGGAGAACATGAGAGCTGCGGATGCTGGAGATCAGAGTCGAGAATGTGGTGCTGGAAAAGCACAGCAGGTCAGCCAGCATCCGAGAAGCAGGAGGATCGACGTTTTGGGCATAAGCCCTTCATCAGGAAAAGTGAAGAAAGTTGCCTGCCCACAATTTGTATAACTAACTTCATTTAACAATATGACAAAAGTTACATGTTGCAGATGTTGAAATCTGAAATAGAAACCAGAAAATGCTGGTATTACCAGTAGGTTCTGGCATGATGCCCTTGAATAGTTGGCCTGTCTTTTATGCTTTCGTTTTGATGGAATGACGGAGGTTAACAGAACCGGAGATAGTCTACTTTATCCCACTCTCTGCCCACTCTGTGCATCCAATCAATCTTTGGATGCTCAATTTCTGGAGGTCTGCTGGGAAGGAGGCTAATCTTCAGCTCAGATCTATCTCAAATCCTTTCCCTTCTTTCCTTCCAACCTTCTGCCTGCTTTTTGGTGCTACAATATAGTCAGCTTTTGCAACTCTTGAGTTAATACAAGAAAATGATATAGTGCTGACCTTTTGTTGTAGCTACACTTACGCAGTGTCATAGGTCCGACCATGGTATGAATAAATAATTTGCTAGTTCTGAGAATTGGCATATTGGGCCAAGATGTTGTATGCCAGAAGGATAACGTCACAGTCATGACTGAAATTGTGAAGGCCTCTGCTCTCAGAATCAGTGCTAATTATTCATTAAACGTCCAAAAAAAAGGAAGAAATATCATTAAAAACCACAAAGAGGCTGCACACTTTGCCCAGCAGAATCAGCAATTCCATTCAGCCATCATTCCCCAGCAAGACCCATTTTTAACACCCTTATGCCATTTTGTTCTAGTTGGTGCAAAGTATTTTGCATCTGATAACCAAAACCAACGTAGCCGGCAATGAAAAGTAGCTGGCCACTGGGTGTTTACCAAGCTTATATAGTGCCTTCATTGGTGAACTAAGAATAATGGATGGGTTGTCGGTTTTGCCACCTGCCTGCCATTGTATTACTGGAGATGTGGTGTGAGGACATTCAGTTGTCCATCTGAGCTGAATTTAACAGGACTAGGCAGGGTACAAGCAGGAACGATGTTCCTGATGACCAGAGAGGACGGAAGCAGGATGTCATTGTCTAAGGACACATTTAGGACTGAGCTGAGGAGGAATTGTTTTACCCTGAGAGTGGTGAGCCTGAGGAATTCTCCACCACAGAAAACAGTCGAGCCCAAAACATTGAATGTTTTCAGGGATGAGCGAGATATAGTTCTCAGTGCTCAAGGAATGGGGAGAAAAATGGAAACGGGGGCCAAGTTGGATGATCGAAGGGGTGAATGGGCGACTCCTGCTCCTGTCTTCTTTGTTTCTTTGTGAATGAGCAGCCAATTGTGCCACATACTCACCATCTGTATGACTGGAGACCTGGCATGGTGATGTTGCTTTGCCTATCCTAGCCCACCATGCTGGATTTTCCATCAGCATCAGGGGTATTGGGTGTGAGAGAAGGGGGAGGCTCTGTGGGAAGGTAGAAAGCCTGCACTCCCAATTGAGAAATATCAAATCGATCCTCATTTTGTTGCTTTTCTGCCCCTCCGGCAGCCACTAGAGTATCTCCAGCCTTTTCCACTTACATTATCTCACACTGGCTGGTTGTTGTGGGTAGCCCAGTACTGGAAACATTCTCTCTTGCTTTTACTCATTTATTGATGGAATAAAAAAAAGAGAAATTCGAGTGAACATTGCAACAATTGCAGGCAAGACCAGCAGGTGAAAAATGATCTGCAGAGCAATTTCTTGCCCAAATAACATATTCCCCACCCAAATTCCAGATTGACACTCAACATGTCTACACTCTCATTGCTGCAACAAAAAAGACTTTAGATTAAAGTCAGCCTCTGACTCCGGGCTTATAGCCACTGAAAATTTTAATGGGAACATTTTGTGCCAATTTTACTGCAATTAACTGCAGAGTCAACAGCATTTAAAAGATGCCTGAAATGTGATGACCAAATGTGCTGGACCTGTGTATTAGAGGGCAGAGTCCTGGCAGAAAGCTTCTCAGTCAAACACACTGCTTGAAATACTATCTGAGTTGGGAGTAGCTGATTGAGACTATTCCTGTTCTTGTGATGTAGACTTCAAAGTGATACCAATCCTCCACAACTAAAGCAGCGGAAATAAACCTTTCCGAACGGACATAATGAAAGCAGTTCTCTTTGATTAATCTTGATTTACCCAATACTCATCAGAGATTGACTGTATCTGTTAAAAAGAAGTGTCTGACACAGCAGAATTCAGTAGGTTTTCAGTCACCAATTTTCAATTAAAAACAAAACAATTGTTAAAGAGCACAATGATTGTGACAAAGGTTGGATTCAGGTCTACCATTCATAAGTTTCAAAATGGATAGCGTTGAAAAATAATTTTTAAGCAATTCATTCATAGGATGTTGGTATTGCTGGCTGGCCCTGCATTTATGTCCAGTCCCTTGAATTGAGTAGCTTGCTATAGGGCCATTTGAGAGGGTAGTTAAGAATCAGCCACATTGCTGCGGGGTCTGGAGTCACGTGCGAGCCAGAACAGGTAAAGAATTTTTTTTCCGTGAAGGGGTTTAGTGAACCAGATTTTTCTAAAGAAAAAAGAAACAATCACATGGGCACATTCAATTACCAATTCTTACATTTCCAATTTCACCATCTGCCATGACAGGAATCAAAACCATTTCCTGGCCTCTTGCAACAGTCTGGACAGCCAATAAAGGCTTGGGAGTGAGGTTCCAAACTTTGTGAATCACTGAGATCTTCTCTCCCCCACTCAACGCACATGTATGGCCTAAATCTATTGTAGGGCCAGACGATCCACAAAACCACAACACCCGTGCATCTAAGGTGAGCTCAAAAACAAATTCTGCATCTTTGAGTATATCGTACCATAAATTGTGTTGTTAGTTTACATACACTAGAACAGTATTGTGGAAATGCTGCATCATCAACAGCGCCATCTTTCAGATGAGACCCCATTTTCATTCTCAGGTGGACAGAGAAAATTCACAGCACTGTTTTTGAAGCAGAATTTACCTTAGTATCTTGGGCAACATTTAGCCATTCGTCATCATGACAAGATCATACTAATAGGCTGTTATTTCATTGCTGTTTTGAAAACATTCTTGTGTGTAAATTACCCATGTCACAACACTGATTGCACCTCAAAAGTACTTCAGAAGTTGCTTTGGGACATGCCAAAGTTGTAAAAGGCACTAAATAAATGCAAGACTTCCTTTGTTTAAACATTTCTAGCATTGTTGATTTCAAGGGAATGCCATGTTTCACTATCAATTTGACTGAACATTTTTTTTTCAATTCCCCTTTTTTTAATAAAACCTTACGTTATCTTGGGAATGTGACTTGAAAGAAATTTACCAAAACCTGCAATCCATTTTAAAAGATGAAAGACTTAACAGCAATCTAGGTTTGTTCAATATGTCATTTTAGTTGCATGACACTGTGATCTTTTGCTCTAAATTCTGTGTTATATGTCCCACAGCTACCTGATGAAGGAGCAGTGCTTCGAAAGCTAGAACTTCCAAATAAACCTTTTGGACTATAACCTGGTGTTGTGTGATTTTTAACTTTGTCTACCCCCGTCCAACACCGGCTCCTCTACACCATTACATAAGAGGTTTGCCATTCAGCTCACCACCACCTTACCAAGGGAATTTAGGGATGGGCAACAAAATGCTGACCTCGTCAATCATGCTCACATCCCATGAATGAGTTAAAATGTTTTCTCACGCAGTATTCAAACAACTAAAAGTTACTTCACAAGGCAGGCCTGAGAGTTATTGCGGCAGTAGGTGTTATGACTACACAGCCCAGTAAAGGGGCAACCCTGTCTAACTGTTTGTTGGCGGCCAAGCCAATTCATCAACCTGCTGTGGCAACCCAGCTGTAAGACCTTGTTAGAAGCTTGAAACATGCACCATTTGAAAACAGAGCCTCCTCGAAGAGAACAGACAAATAGATCAAGATGCAGCCATCTCTCATTAATTATAAACTAACTCATTTCCCATCAGTGGTTAAGCTAGTCATTTCCTTGATGTAACACACTCATAAGTTGAAAAGGTCCAAACTATCTGGCCTAAATGTAATGTAACACTGACTTGAAATAAACATGCTTTTTGCAGTGCGGGGGAAAAGATTCTTTGCATTCAATGTGCTTATTTTTTAAAACAGTGATTGATCCTGTGCATATGGATTTCTTGTAAGTGCGAACACATTTCATAACAGGTTGCTTGTTGATGTGCCCACTACAATTGTATTTTATTCCACACATGTGAACTATCAGCGTTACATTCCCTGTGCAGACACATTCTTTTACACCTGACCTCCCTCATTTGTACTTTCAATGTCATGGAGTGCTGGGGAGTTTATCTCTTATGGTAAATACTGCCAAATAAAAGAATACAAGCACCATGCTACTGTTTACAAGCAATAATGAAGTTAAATTTAAAAAAAAACACCAACTACGTTGATCCTTGCCTCTCAAAGTGTCGTGTGTTAACTGCTGTGTGCTGAGATTACTGGGCTGTTAATCTCACTCCATGGTAAATGAAAGCAATCCTGGGGAAAGCAGGACATAGAACACTTGGTGGAAATCATCTGGTACTTGTGCAAGGGATCTCAGCCTGGCTCTAAGAGGCTGCCATCCCCCAAAACAGCTGCATCCTGTGGACTATGTTTAACCACTGCTCATCTCAACAGTTCCTCATCTCAACAAATTCCAGGGTCATGACTTATCTGTGGTTTTCCTTCGATTCTGTTTGGAGTTCATGGCTGATTGAGGTCCTCACATGCTTCAGGAGAGAGGTCTTTCCCATTGAAATCAGTATTTTCTCACCATCTGTGAAGCACATGCTTGGCCGAATGCAAAATGGAATTGAAGACATGAATATCTAATGTGCTCACTTTTCTAACAACATATGTCCAGCAGACACTGAATGACGGGGAGGATAGGCACAGAAGGAGGCTATTCAGCTCCTCAAGCCTGTTCTACCATTCAGTTCGATCATGGCTGATCTGTATCCATCTATCCATCTTGATTCTGTAACCCATGCCAAATGAAAAAAATGTATCAATCTCAATTTCAAAATGTACAGTTGACCCCACAGCCTGGTCAAGGAGAGAGTCCCAAATTTCACTTAATAGAAATGCAGCCATTCTGCTAATCCTAAAGACAGAGTAGCCTACTCAAAACAGCAAATATTTGATTCGGATTTGGCAAGTTTGGGCAGAAGAAGGTCAAAGCCATTCTGTAACAAGGGCTGACAGTCTCCTTAAGATATACAAGCTCACATGTACAATGTCTAAAAGATGCTCTAGGATATTGCAACACAGCAGAACTCTCTGTGGCTTGTGAGTTTAGTTTTAGATTGGCGTTCTTTCGCATAATTTTTTTGCAAGCGTTTACACAGCTTGGATCGAAACGCACTGGGAAGTGGGGAAATTGCCCAAGTCCCTACCAGATATCACTCGTGATACCAATCTCTCGTGAAGACATTGGCAGACGCTCATTGCTAACTGGACAGTCCCGAAGGGACGGGTCTCTAGTGATAATGATCTGTGGTGCCTGTCCATTGATGAGGGTCATTGGAATATTGCAGTAAGTGTGTTGATTGCTTATAGAGGTAATGGGCACTGCCGCGGGTGAAATGTCATATTCATAAGTTCGGCAGTAGTGCCTCAATTGCATATGATCCGCTTTGTGGAAGTTTGGCGGGACATCTGGCTGGGAAGATGTGACTGTGGCAGAGTTTGCTGCCATTGAAACAGTTGAGACAGTCTGCAGTTCTCCGAAAATACCCTGTTCACCTGCATCTAGAACCTGGCCTCGAGCAAGCGGCTCCTTTTTCTTGATGGGCATCTCATACTGAACCTTCTTCCAAAACTTGGAATTAAGTTTGTTACATTTTGGGCCACACCACTTGATGACAGATAGGAGTTTTATAGTATCTTTTAAGGCTTCAATTTCATGGTAGTTGATTATTCCTTCCACATCGGGGCATTCAATCAATATAACTTTGATCTCTCCAGTTACCAGCATGTTATGCAGCCTGTTTTCTAGCTGGAAAATGCTCCACCCACGCCTTATAACGTAGTCTGGTGTCAACACGATAATCAGTCTCCGACTTTGATCAACAGACCTTGTCAAATCTTCAATGTAGGCTGCGGATTGAGAAAGAGAAGGTGGTTATTAAAGAAAAGATCCAATCCTGCACATCATTTCAATGCAATGGGGACTGTGTAATGTTGTAAACCACCAAATGCCTGTTAGGGATCTGGAAAAATAATCACGGAATTGTGATGACTCAGATGGAGGCTATTTGGCACCAATATGCCAGCCCCGTTTCTATTGACTACTGCCAATCATGTGCATTTTCCCTATCCTGCCACACATCAGTTCTACCCAAATCATCATTCGATACCTTCTCGAATGCCTCAATTGAACTTCCCTCCATTACATTTCCAGGCAAAAGACAAAGGGTTTGTTAATTGTGGTGAAAGAGAAATAGAGATGTAAAATGAGTGCAAATTATGATATGAATGAAGAAAATGGGTCTTCTTTACCAGAAGCAAAGTAGACAAGACATGAGCAAGACAACGCTGTTGGTGGGAGTGGGGAGGTGCAGAAATGGAAGGAAAGTGGAGAACAATCATTGTACACTCAGAGAAAATTAGGTGCTGTTCTTTCAACTTGTGCTGTGCTTCATTTGAACATTGCAACAGGCCCCAGACAGAAACGGGATCAAGGTGATTTATTGAAAGGACAAACAACTGGAAGGTTTGGGTCATTCCTATTAACAGAGAGGAGGTGTTCCACATAGCAGTCACCCAGTATGTGTTTGGTCTCATCAGTGCGGCATGGTGGCTCAGTGGTTAGCACCGCTGCCTCAGAGCACCAGGGACCTGGGTTTGATTACCCCCTTGGGCAACAGTCCGTCTGGAGTATGCACATTCTCCCTGTGTCTGCGTGGGTTTCCTCTGGGTGCTCCGGTTTCCTCCCACAATCCAAAGATTTGTCATGTTAGATGAATTGGCCATGCTAAATTGCCCATAGCGTTCAGGGATGTGCAGGTTAGGTGCAATAATCAGAAGTAAATGTAGTGTAATGGGTCTGGGTGGGTTATTCTTTGGAGGGTCAGTGTGGACTTGTTGGGCCAAATGGCCTGTTTTCAACACTGTAGGGATTCTGTGAGTCAAATGGTATTTCACCTGAAATGTGTGTTAGGACAGAGAGGTGATCGGGCAAATGCTATATAATCTGTGATCATTGAAGGTGCCATGGGGAACCATTTTCCCAGATGTTAGGCTAACCAGTCCATAGTTTCCTGCTTTCTGTCTCCTTCCCTTTTCCAATTTGATGGACTCCTCCCAGAATCCAGTCAGGTCTGGAACATTTTGATCTGGAACTTTCTCTCTGCAGTGAATTCTTGTAAAACTCTTGGATCCAGGCCATCAACTCCAGGTAACATAGGAGAAAGTGCGGACTGCAGATGCTGGAGATCAGAGTCGAGAGTGTGGTGCTGGAAAAGCACAGCTGGTCAGGCAGCATCCGAGGAGCAGGACACTAGACATTTCAAGCATGAGGTCTTTCATGATGAAGGGCTTATGCTCAAAACGTCAATTCTCCTGCTTCTTTAATATTCTCTCTTGGTTCTTACACCCATGAAGAATTAGTTTAAACTCTGAATTGAGTTAGTTTAGGATACTATAAACATCCCAAAATATATCAAAGGAGAATCAATGTTTCTTATGCCCGAAATGGCGATTCTGCTGCTCCTCGGATGCTGCCTGACCTGCTGTGCTTTTCCAGCACCATGCTCTTGACTCGCGGTAACATGCCTGCCTTCAGTCCCATATGTTTGTTAATTACTTTGGCAGATAGAAACTGTTACAAGACCTTTCCTCCTATTACTACCGTGGTTATCAGATATTTTGGGATATTTATAGTATCCTAAACTAACTCAATTCAGAGTTTAAACTAATTCTTCATGGGTGTAAGAACCAAGAGAGAATATTAAAGACAAATACCTAGCTGCACAAAATACAGGAGAGCTCTACAATTTGGTATGTTAATAAGTAGAGTTGAACAGAGTAAAGAAGAAGTTCAAAATGTTCTAAATCAGGCAAGCATTCTATTTACTACACTCTATGCATTCACATACATAATGTGGTAAGTTATAGGCATAGATTGTCATATGGAAATATGACGTTGTGGCTATCATACCGACTTAGCAACAGAATTGGATGTTGAACATCCCTGGTTACAGGGCTTTCAGGAAAGTTAGGGAAGTCAGAAAATGAGAAAAGCTGGTGAAATTAGTTATTTATTGTAGTATTGGATAGGGAAGAGCTCCAAGACAGTTCAAGCATAGAATCAGCGTCAAAAAGGGTGGTGCTGGAAAAACACAGCTGGTCAGGCAGCATCCAAGAAGCAAGAGAATTGGCGTTTGAGCATAAGGTCTTCATTAGGCAAGACCTTATGCTCGAAATGTCTAGTGTCCTGCTCCATGGATGCTGCCTGACTGGCTGTGCTTTTCTAAGCACCACACATTTTGACTCTGATCTCCAGCATCTGCAGTCCTCACTTTCTCCCAGTTAAGAACCAATTTGGCTACAGCTAAGAAACACACCATCAATTAGTGGGAAGGATGTAGAAGAACAAATGTGCAATGAAAGTACTGTGAGGTACAAGCATTATAGGGTATTTATAATTGGGGTATTTTTAACATCCGAATAAAAACTGAGATAGTGGTAGCATTTAGGGCAGCAAGGGACAAATATTTTCTTAGATTGCGTTCAGGAGAAATTCACACAGCAGTCAAATGTGTCAAATTCAACAGGAAATGAGGCATTGCTATATCTGGTTCCTTGGGAATGAGGTGGGCCAGTAAGTCAGGTGTCATTGAACATTAAGGGGGCAATGATCATTGTATTGTAAGGTTTCAGATGATGGTGAACAAGGACAACATACAAACCAGGATAAGACTAATTAACTGGGGGAGCTACAACTTCCATGGGACAACAACAGAGCGGGACTGGATAAACTGGACCCAAAGGTTGGCAGGACAATGATCAAAGAAGCTAAATAACTTTAAAAGGTAAGCTGGCTCAGATACAGTTCCTGCAAAGGGAGAGTGGGGCAAACTAATCTGGAGCTTCCCTGGATAAAAACAGAGATGGAAATGAAAATTAAGAAGAAACGTTGTGCTTAAGACTGTTGGCAGGTGGAAATTGCATTTGATGCAGTGCTGTAACCAGTAGAAGGGAGAAAACAGAAAGCAAATCGGAGAAGCAAAGAGGGATTATGAGAAAATACTGGTGAAATAATTCCACCGAGGCCAGTATCCAGTCACCATGCCACCCTTTATTTACATGTGGAGAGTCCTTGACACTGATCCAGCTCACTCAGAGCCAGCTCTCATACTGAGCAGGATGTCTAACACTGCTGTTCTTATCTGTCAGCCAGAGCTCCCTGATTGGACCAGATTAACAGCCCCAATCACGGAACTCATATTCTATGAGGTCCAACTGGCTGACTTTGTTGCAATCATTACATCCCCTTTTGAGTTGGAGGACACAGACTGGTTATTTTTTGTAGCTACTCCTGGGGTGGTTTAGTGCCAGGTCATGTTCCGCCAACTCCGGCTCTGGTACAGACAGTGTGTAATGCTCAGTAGCTCTCCTCTTGGACCCAGAGCATCTCAGAAGAAATTCATTCTCCTCTTTAGGTGGCAGTGGCATTGAGGTGGTGACATCTACCATGTCCGTCTCAGATTCCGAGGTATCTTCAACATTTGACGGACAGGGAGAACCCAAAGGTTCCAGAACTGTCAGGGAGGTTGTTGAGGAGCCGGGCATGCTTTGTTCCTGCATCGTTTGTGAGGTTGCAGCTTTCAAGTGGTCCATGTGCTTGTTCAGGACTGTCACACCAACCCAAACTTTATACATCACTGGACCTGACCTCACAGTGACCATGCCCCTTATCCATGCAGTACCATTCCTTGGTTCCTACACCAAAACTTTGTTACCTGAAGCAACTGTCTGTCTCACTTTGCGAATTCTTGTGCTTGGCATGGGTGTTTCATCCTCCACCCCAGGTCCAGGAAATCAGGTTTAAACTGATGTGGAGTCTTCTCCACATTAGCAAGTCTGCTGGAACTATCCCTGTAGTTGCATGTGGGTTGGTCCTATTATAATCAAATAGGAACCGGGACAGTTTGATATCGAGTCAACCTGTAGGCTGTTTAAGTCTGCTCTTTCTGCCAGACCATTGGATGATGGAAGGTATGGAGCTGTCCTAATATGACGAATCCCATTTGACTTCAGGAATATTCCTGCTGGTAAACGATGGCCCAGTATCTGTTACCAACTATCTTTGTATGTATTACAAAAGATATGCTCAGTTTTCTATTGAGACCCATGTTTGACGAATGAATGCTGTGCACATCCAGCCATTTTGAGTGGGTGCCCATAAGGACTGGGAAAAATGAGCCCATGAAAGGACCTGCACAGTCAATGAGTAACCAAATGCGGGGTTTACCCAGTCATTCCCTTGAATGTGGGGGAGCTGCTGGTGATAATTTTTGTCCTTGTTGGCACTCTGGGCACTTGCCCTCCAACACGGTGATGTCTGCATCCAATCCTGGCCATCAGGCATAATGCCTCACCAACATCTTCATTTTGGAAACCCCTGGATGATCCTAGTGGAGTTCAGCCAGTATCTGGTGGCGACCTTTTCTCGGAACAATGACTTTTGTCCCCATATTGATATGCCGTCCTCTGCTGCAATCCTGTCCCCCGGGTCCTAAAAGGTTTCAGTTCGGTTTGTGACGGCATTTTGATTTCTGCCATCACCACCAGCTGTTTCAGTTTTTCCAGGATCAGGTCCTCCTGCTTCCAAAGTCTGATATTGTCAGCATGACCGGAAGTGTGTCCAGAAAATGTAAAACCATTACAAACTCTTTCAGTACTGGTGTTACTGGTGGTGTATCTGCCGGTAAGACACAGCTCTACATCTCCCAGATGGCATTCCAACTTATAAGTGTAATCACTTAGTATTAGAGTTGAATTCAGCCTGAAGCTATGGGCAGCACTGCCTTGTACTCCTTAAGTCAACCGAGCAACGGAATGACTGGGTAAACCCTGGATTTGGTTACACATTGACTGTGCAGGTCCTTTCATGGGCTCAATGTTCTTACTCCTTGTGGACACCCATTCAAATTGGCTGGATGTGCACTGTGTTCATTCGTCAAACATGGGGACTCAATGGAAAACTGAGCACATCTTTTATAATACGTACACTCCCAGAATACTTGGTAAATTTATGTCCGTAAGGTATTGGTAGAACTTCTTGACTCCAAGTATGAACTCAGATTTCTCCAGTTTCCTCATTTCCCCTCCCCCCACTTTGTCTCAGTCAAATCCCTCGAACTCAGCACTCCTGTTCCCTGGATGCTGCCTGACCTGCTGCGCTTTTCCAGCAACACATTTTCAGCTCCAAGTATGACCACCAACCTTCCTTTTCTATCTGGGCATTTTACACTCTGCATTAGCCAAAGTCTTGGATGCATATGACATTGAGCTAATGTCATATGAGCTAATACTATCCCAATTCAGCATAGGGAGGCATCACATTTCAATACCAGGTATCGCTTGGGATCATAGTGCACCAACACTTTAGAGGATGATAGCTGTTTCTTCACTTCCCTGAAAGCTATGGCTTGGCTGTGTGACCATTTACAATAACGGAACCCACATTCTAGAAGTCTACCTGGCAGACCGAGTTACAATCATACTTGGTCTCGAACATAAAGAAGAATAATTAAATCTTATACAGATACATAAATAGTAAAAGGATGGTAAAAGGAGAGTGAGAACTGATTAAGTACCAATGATTAGCACTGCTGCCAAACAGTGCCAGGGACCCAGGTTCAATTTCAGGTGACTTACTGTGTGGAATTTGCACGTTCTCTTGTTGTCTCCATGGCTTTCCTCAGGGTGCTCTGGATTCTTCCCACAGTCCAAAGATGTGAAGGTTATGTGGATTGGTTTTGCTAAATGTGGGTTTATGGGGATAGTGTAGGGGGTGGGTCTGGTGGGATGGTCTTCAGAGGGCCAGTGCAGACCCGATGGGCCAAATTGCCTCTATCTGCACTGTAGGTACTCTACAATTCTAAAAAAATGAGATTTAGACATGGAAACAGACCCATGGGCAGGGTATTAAATAAATACTTGCAGAATAACCAGAAGGCATTGTGGCACATCAGAGAGGGGGAAAATTACTAGGAACCACATATATTAATGCACAGAGACTTATTCCTTGCAGAGAGAAAGAATGTGTGAATGTATTGTAGCTGTTTCAACATGACAAAATACAGATTCTGGATTAATGGTGCTGGAAGAGCACAGAAGTTCAGGCAGCATCCGAGGAGCAGTACAGGTTGTTCTGCTATAACACATGTTTCATTAATGTGAACTCACAATAATATGACTGACGAATTGAGGATACTGTTTTTAAAGCACGAACCTTTAAAGCGTACATTGGTTATAATGTGATTCTGGCTGCATTTTTTTAAATGGTGCTGCTATTATGTGATTTTTCTTACAATATGGGATTGTACAAGAATGGAATACCATGTTATAGCAGAAGTGACTATAGGAGACAGCCTTTCACTGATTAATTTCCCAAGGCTATACCCTGACCAATCAGATCCAAACTGCTGGTCTGAAGTCTAACAAAGCTTGGCAGTTAACAGTAAATTATCATTAACTGCTGTTTTCCTCATGGCAACACCTCAAGCAATTGGAGTTCGCTTGTCAATGAATCAGCAGACTCCTTTCATACAGTATGAATATTGGTTTTCCCCTTATATTGGTATTCTTGCAAATTATCCTGATGAATGTAAGATGAAAAGATTTGACAAAAAGAAGTTCTACATTTCCAAATGAATAGGGGAATATTTCTGGATAGGTTCAACAAGCATAAGCAATAGCTAAAAACCAAGCGGCTTGTCATTTTTGATTTTTTTCCTTTAAGCAAATGTCTTTATTATTTACAAACGTCTGTGTTTCCCTCTGTCAGCTCTCACAAAAACCTTTATTCAAGAAGAAATGCAGGTATTGTGCTCTTGGTTCTATGTCAATGAACCAAAACCCTCTGCCTGGAAATGTTACAGGAGGGAACTCAGGTAATTTATTTTTCCCTGTGGGAAATCCTTTGCCATCTCTTGATAAGTCACCAAAGGATGAAAACTTACTGAGTGATTAATTGCAGGTACAAAAATCTGGGCACTGTTCTACACTGTAGGCTGTGTCCTTGAGGCAACATTAATGCCTGTGCATGACACACAAGGTGAGGAGTGCTGTTCAAAGGGAGGGAAGAATCCACTGCAAATATAAAAAGGATTCGTATTTTATAGCACCTGTCACAGCACTATCACATCCCAACATGCTTTGTAGCCAATGACAACCTTTTGAAGTGTACTCACTCTTGAAGTATCAGGATAAGCACTGGCAGAACACCAAGGAGTATTTTATTGTACTCCTTTGAATAGAACCTCGAGGTCATAAGTTTCCAACTAAAGGGGTAGATGGTGCTTTGAGTTGATAGCTCATTTTACAGTGCAGCAGTTTGTCAGTTTTGTACTGGATTGACAACCTGGGTTATATACCCAATTCTCAGAAGTAGAAATATAAAAAAACACAGAAAATAGGAGCATGAGTAAGGCATTTGGCCTTTCGATCTTGGCTGATCATTCAAATCTATACTCTACTCCCAGTTTTCTCCCATATCCTTTGATCCCCTTCACATCAAGTGCTGTATCTAGCTCCTTCCTGAAATCATGCAATGTTTGGCCTTGACGGCTTTCTGCGGTAGGAAATTCTACGCTAGGATTCAGACTCAAAGGCAAGTGTTTTACCGGGAAAGCCATTTCATATTTATGCATCGCTCAGGCATAAATGGTTCCGACAATGAGTTTTAGAAGTTTAATATTGAGAACATATAAAATATCAGGATTACATATGTCCCTATTGCACTGAAGGGAACTAGACATCAGATATATGGGCAGTGGCTAAACCATTAGAAGGGACTTTGTAGCATTTTACGGCAGAGCTATCTGTCAGCTTTAATTTGTAGAAGTTAACCACAAGCATGAACTATCATTTTCAGAATAATGAATCACACAGCTCTGTAGTGATGTCCATTTAAAAAATTACTGTCTGAAAGATAGATCGAGCAGATATTAATTATTTCCAAAGGAAAGTTAAAAGTAAAAAAAATATAAACAGTCAACGTTTCAGATTGCTGTGATTAATAATTCTGATAGCGTTTGGATTCAAGTTATTTTAATCACAGGCATCCAGCTGGGATGCAATGTTCCTATGTCAAGATGTCATCCATTCTTTATTTATAAATGTCCAAAAAAATCTTCAAGTTCTTTGGAAATGATGTGCTGCGAAATACTGCAACTCAGCACACAGCTTATTCACTGTGTTAATGTCAATTCCATTGGAGATTGAGCTAAGGCTTTAAGACATCTGCACCAGTAATGACATTGGAAATCACTATTGATGCGTGACTTTCCAGTGTCCTCCACTTGTTTGGTGCTTCTTATAGAAGAGCTGTTACTATTACCAAGCTGCTTCAGTGGTCCGTAGAAAGGATGTTAACCTGCAGAAGCAACTTCACTATGAAAAATAGATTGGGATGTGGAACATAAAAGCAGACAGGCAGCTCAGTGAAGGTCCTTTATCTCATCGAGTGATGGGATATGCGTTCCCACTCCCAAGATGGCAGACAGTAAAGGGTTTGATCATATGCAGCTGTCTTATAAGAAGGGTATAAACAAGCAGAGAACTCCAACAGGAGAAGGCAAGAGACATAAATTAGATTAGATTTAGATTACGTTACAGTGTGGAAACAGGCCCTCCGGCCCAACAAGTCCACACCGACCTGCCGAAGCGCAACCCACCCATACCCCTACATTTACCCCTTACCTAACACTAGGGGCAATTTAGCATGGCCAATTCACCTAACATGCACATTTTTGGAAAGTGGGAGGAAACCGGAGCACCTGGAGGAAACCCATGCAGACACGGGGAGAATGTGCAAACTCCACACAGTCAGTCGCCTGAGGCGGGAATGGAACCCGGGTCTCTGGTGCTGTGAGGCAGCAGTGCTAACCACTGTGCCACCGTGCCGCCCACAGGCCAACTTACATCAATTTTCTCGCATAGATTAAGAGTATTACTACAGAATTCCTACAGTATGGGGACAGACCATTCAGCCCAACAAGTCCACAGTGCCCCTCCAAACAACATCCCACCCAGGCCCAAACCCCTACTCCCTGTAACCCTGCACCTCCCATGGCTCGCACACTGAACTGACACATCCCAAACACTGCAGGGTAATTTAGCACAGCCAATCCACTTGGACTGTGAGAGGAAACTGCAGCACCTGGAGGAAACTCATGCAGACACAGACAGTCACCGATGGGTGGAATCGAACCCAGGACCCTGGCACATGCTACCATGCAACCATCTATTACATAGACTTGTGAGATTTCCCTCTTACTGAAAAACAGTGTTGAGAGGGACCACTTTAAAATTCTACACAGAGAGTCTCGACAGTGCCAGATTTTCCCTCTCCTAGATGGGCAAACGCACATCAGGCTAACTCATAAATACAGGAGTAGGCCTCATATGCAGAAATGTTGATCTCAACCCAGTCACTGGCAATCTTTAATGATTTGTGAAAGCAGGAGGATTGCGAGTCTACACACAATGGTCCTCACATTACTAGTTACCAGTGAAAGTGGACACCTTAATCCCTCACATGTTTGATGAATTTGGAGTAGCTTCTAGTGGTGGCATGTGGGGGAAACCCATCTGGAGTTGGAAAATGTTTAACAATAAAGTTCAAGAGGTGTTGCCAAATTCATATGTCACACAATACTAAAAGTTTAATCATAATGCAATGTCTCATGATATTAAATCACAGTGATTGACGATTTGACACAATTCTTAAAAGTGAAAGTGACCATTAAACTGACTAGCGTTGTTAATGTGGAAAGATCTCGGATGCACTAAAGTACATCATCCAGTAGCTAAATTGTACTTTTGTATCAAACAATACTGACATTTAGTTTTGACTTGCAAATTGTTCATCCTGAGTTAGTCTTAATCAGTGTTCAACAACTCAAGAGTCATTCCTCCTGTTTGTAAGCATGAACAGATTGCTGAGTACTTTCAATTACTTCAAAGGCTCTGGAGATTTTGTCGAATCTTTGTGCAAAAGATTCTTGACTTATACCTGCATGGCAGAGTTTCAAACCCTATAAATGGATTCAGTTCAGCAGGGCCTGCTGATAGATCATTCAGTTGGATCTCATAATACAGGATTCTTTGAGATTCTAATAATATCGTCAAGTTAAATAAAGAATCATTCAAAATCCATATTCCAATTAAGTGTTCATTTAATCAACAAAATACATAAAAGTGCTTTTACCTTGACAGCTGTATTTGTTGAAAGGAATCCATCTGCCAGTTTTGGATGCTAGTCAAGCATGTATTATAAGGATTAGGTAAATCTTTGAGATTCTAATAATATTGTCAGTTCAATAAAGATTTACCAAATTTGTTATAGCTCTCTTGAGGTCTGGACACAGTGGAGCTAACTGAGTGGGTATGGAAGGTGGTAGTGCATGGAGATATGGGGATGAGTTACTGAAAATAGGGAGGCAGAGAAAAGAGAGGGCCATAGAGAGAATTTCAGGGTATAGAGGAATTTGGTAGGTTGGCAGGATTTGTAAAATGGGGAAAGATTTACAAGGATGTTGCCAGGGTTGGAAGATTTGAGTTATAGGGAGAGGCTGAACAGGCTGGGGCTGTTTTTCCTGGAGCGTCAGAGGCTGAGGGGTGACCTTATAGAGGTTGACAAAATTATGAGGGGCATGGATAGGATAAATAGTCAAAGTCTTTTCCCTGGGGCCGGGGAGTCCAGAACTGGAGGGTATAGGTTTAGGGTGAGATGGGAAAGATATAAAAGGGACCTAAGGAGCAACTTTTTCACTCAGAGGGTGGTACGTGTATGGAATGAGCTGCCAGAGGAAGTGGTGGAGGCTGGTACAATTGCAACATTTAAGAGGCATTTAGATGGGTATATGAATAGGAAGGATTTGGAGGGATTGGGCCGGGTGCTGGCAGGTGGGACTAGATTGGGTTGGGATACCTGGTCGGCATGGACGGGTTGGACCGAAGAGTCTGTTTCCATGTTATACATCTCTATGATTGTATGACTTGGGGTGAGGATTAGGTAACATTGGACACAACTGTTGGATCTGGGACAATGGACCAAGGGTCAGGACTTCTGACCTACCTGGCTTAGTGTGTTCCCCGCAGTGCCATACCCAACTTCAAGAGGTAGTGGTCTCGTGTCCAGCACCCTCTCCCTCCCCCACCCCCCACCCACCACCACCCCCTACACTGTGAGTATACAGTTTGTGGATGCCAGGGGACAGAATGTTGGGAATATCCTAACTCTTGAGTTCCACCTTGAAGAGGGAGAAATTGACACTGCAAACAATACCTCACCACCTTGCTGGCTGGCTGGCTTGCCTCCTCTCATGGTGTGAGTGAGGTTTCTGAGTCTCAGGAGGATTGAGGCAGACAAGGATTGGAGTGGGGTGGTGACCAGGCTGATTGGAGAGATGAAGAACAAGGTGATGAGCTGTGCAGTGAGGGGTTGAAAGTGGGATAGCCAGAGAGCCATAGAGATGTACAGCACAAGAACAGACCCTTTGGCCCAACTCGTCCAAGCTGACCAGATATCCTAAATTAAACCACTCCCATTTACCAGCATTTGGCCCATATCCCTCTAAACCCATCTATTCATAAGCCCAACCAGATGCCTTTCAATTGTTGTAATAGTACCAGTCTGCACCACTTTCTCTTGCACCTTATTCTATACACACACCACCCTCTGCGTGAAAAAGTTGCCTCTTATATCTTTCCCCTCACACCCTAAACCTCTGGTTTTGGACTTCTCTAACCCTGTGGAAAAGACCTTGTCTAATTACCCTGACCATGCCCCTCATGATTTTATAAATCTCTGTAAAATTATCCCTGAATCTCCAACACTCCAGGAACAACCCAGCTTCTGCCTATTTCAGCCTCTCCCTACAGCTCCTCCCTATCCCTCCAGCCCTGGCAGTAATTAGAAGGCAGCAAAAACAGTGTCTTTTGATACAGACTGCGTCTCACCAGCAGTAATTTCACAGACATGATGATTGCATGGGTGGTGAGTGCAGTTGCCACGTCAGAAAATGCAGCTTAAACTAAAAGAATACAAATAGTATACACAAACATCAGCCTCTCTTGAGTACGCTACATATTTCCATATTTTATGGCATGCATTTCTAGGAGATTGCTACATCCAATCTGGCTGTCATATTTGCCTACAAAACAACAGCAACCACATTTCAAAGCCACTCATTATTGGTAAATGCATCAGGGCTTCCCATGGCGGGAAGGAATGAGATCAAGTTGTTCCTGTCATTCTTTCTACCTGTTCCTGTAACAAGTAATCATTACACATAATCTTTTTCCTGATGTGGGCTTTGAATTTGGAGTGCACTGTCAGTACAGCCAGTGGAAATGGACCCAGCAGTAATTTCCAAAAAGGATAAGTGTTTGAAAGATGAACAAAGTATTGGCCCTTGATGTCTGTGCTGACTCTTATTAGCGAAATCTGCTCTTCATATAAATGGAGGAGCAGATTACCGTTTGAGGAAGCCAGCACAGAACCCAAGCCCTTAATCTCTTCCTTTTCTACTATGTTATTCCACAAGTTCATAACTGCACTATGCGTGGGATTAACTAAGCTGTAAACAGCCAACAGGTTGCTTGAGATCTTTCACTTCCACTGATAAAGGAGCAGTAAATTTCAAACGATGAAACAAGATGTGTCACATTGCTTCAAATGTTTGAGTAGCATGAGGAAGGTGCTAACAAAGAAAGGAGTTTGATTCACAAAATGGAAAGTGTAGTCCATCTCAGGAATGTTATTCAAATATCATACCACAAATGAATGTAGTTGTAAGTATTCAGCGTCACTGTGGGTGTAAAGGGTTTATTATCATGTTGGAAAAGGTGATACTGCAAGACCCAAAGCTCTTGCAGTAACTAACGGAGCTAATCACAGAGGGTGGCATTTTGATAAAGTCATCCACAACACAACTAGCTAACGTCACCCATCATTTCACTGCAGCTAAGCACCAGGATCAGTCATAGAATATTTTGTACAGCAGCATTCAATAAGTTTTGCAGTTTTCTCCAATGTCACTGTTGGTAGACCTGATGTAGACTGAACATAGAGACTGTGTCTTTTATTTTCATGATGTTGAAAATTATGGATTGAAACAGGGAAGAATTGTTTTAAAACCAATGTTTTAAAAGATTTTTGCATATTTTAAAAAGAAAGTCACCTGACACTCATGGCAAGCGTCATGTATATCATTATTTTAAAAAGCAGTTAATTAAGAACATAGTACATAGAACATAGAAAAATACAGCGCAGTACAGGCCCTTTGGCCCTCGATGTTACACCGATCCAAGCCCACCTAACCTACACTAGCCCATTATCCTCCATTTGCCTATCCAATGCCTGTTTAAATGCCCATAAAGAGGGAGAGTCCACCACTGCTACTGTCAGGGCATTTCATGAAATCACGACTCGCTGAGTAAAGAATCTACCCCTAACATCTGTCCTATACCTACCACCCCTTAATTTAAAGCTATGCCCCCTCGTAATAGCTGATGCCATACGTGGAAAAAGGTTCTCATGGTCAACCCTATCTAAACCCCTAATCATCTTGTACACCTCTATCAAGTCACCCCTAAACCTTCTTTTCTCCAATGAAAACAGCCCCAAGTGCCTCAGCCTTTCCTCATACCATCTTCCTACCATACCAGGCAATATCCTGGTAATCCTCCTCTGCACCCGTTCCAGTGCCTCCACATCCTTCCTATAGTATGGCGACCAAAACTGCACACAATACTCCAGATGCGGCCGCACCAGAGTCTTATACAACTGCAACATGACCTCAGGACTCCAGAACTCAATTCCTCTACCAATAAATGCCAGTACGCCATATGCCTTCTTCACCGCACTATTTACCTGGGTGGTAACTTTCAGAGATCTGTGTTCATGGACACCAAGATCCCTCTGCGCATTCCCACTACCAAGTATCTGACCATTAGCCCAGTACCCTATCTTTTTGTTAATCTTACCAAAGTGAATCACCTCACACTTAGCTACATTGAACTCCATTTGCCACCTTTCTGCCCAGCTCTGCAGCTTATCTATATCCCGCTGTAACCTGACACATCCTTCCTCACTGTCAACAACTCCACCGACTTTCGTATCATCCGCAAACTTGCTCACCCAACCTTCTAGCCCCTCCTCCAGGTCATTTATAAAAATGACAAACAGCAATGGTCCAAAAACAGATCCTTGCGGAACACCGCTAGTGACAGCACTCCAAGATGAACCTCTGCTATCAACTACTACCCTCTGTCTTCTTCCAGCCAGCCAACTCCCAATCCAAACCTCCAACTCAATGCTGACTATCCTTGATCACATTATTCCTATCCAGATGTTCATAAATACTATCCCTTACAATTCTCTCTAAGACTGCCCACAACAGAAGTGAGACTCACCGGCCTATAGTTACTAGGGTTATCCCTACTCCCCTTCTTGAACAAGGGAACCACATTTGCTATCCTCCAGTCTTCTGGCACTATTCCAGTTGATAACGAAGACATAAGAATCAAGGCCAATGGCTCTGCAATCTCCTCCCTTGCTTCCCAGAGAATCCTAGGATAAATTCCATCAGGCCCAGGGGACATCTATTTTCACCCTTTCCAGAATTTCCAACACCTCTTCCCTACGTACCTCAAAGCCGTCCATTCTAATTAATTGTGGCTCAGTACTCACATCGGCAACAATGTCCTGTTCCTGAGTGAATACTGACGAAAAGTATTCATTCAGTGTCTCCCCAATCTCTTCAGCCTCCACACGCAACTTCCCACTACTATCCTTGACTGGACCTATTCCTACCCTAGTCATTCTTTTATTCCTGGACATTGAGGGCATTGAGTATAAGGATAGGCAAGGTATGCAGCAGCTTTATAGAATGCTAGTTAAAATTGCATTTGTTTGAGAATGTCCTATTACTGTTATTTGTATGCAATTCCTGCCACTTACCCTGTGATGGAGAGCTAAGATGGTCAAAAATTTATAATGACTTGTCAGTTGGTTTCCAGGCTTTAACAAAATTAAAGTAAATAATTTAGATATTGCGTACAGTTCTGGTCACCGCACAATCAGAATGATGTGGATGCTTTGGAGAGGGTACAGGAAAGGTTTACCAGGATGTTGCCTCATATGTCGGGAATTTAGCTGTAAAGAAAGTTGGACAGACTGGGTTTGTTTTCACTGGAATGCCAGAGGTTGAGGTACGACCTGATAGACGTTTATAGGATTGTGAGTGGCATGGATAGAGTGGAAAGTATGAGGCTTTTTCCCAGGGTGGAGAGGACACAGGTTCAAAGTTGTTCAGTGGGGGATGTTTAAAAGAGATGTGCGAGGCAAGTTTTTCACATAAAGGGTGGTGAGTGCTTGGAATGCGCTGTCAGAGGAGGTGGTGGAAGCAGACACAGTAGTAGCGCTCCAGAAGCACCTGGATGAATACATGAAGGGAATAGAGAGATACGCATCGTGTAAGTGAAGATAGTTTTAGTATGGAAGGGCAAAATGTGTCGGCACAGGCTTGGAGGGGCCGAAGGGCCTGTTCCTGTGCAAAATGGTTCTTTGTTCTTTGTTCTAAGTAGTTTCTGATGCACTGGAGCCAAGAAATTCTATGCACAGATACAGATCAATTGCAACAAGAAATTGATTGGTTTATGGACTGGTGATTAGTTATCAATGACAACAGATCTTTGCCTGGCAGCACCTGGTTGATTGGTTCTCAGGTAACTGAATAGCTTAGGGCAAAGAACACTCTACAGGGAGAAGTGTTTTGATCCCCACCAACACAGGATCTGTTTCTCTGTTCTCTGCAGTTAAAACCTATTTTCAATGTATGTGTGAACGTAGGTGTGTGCATGTATGTTTTTGTGCGTGTATGTTTGTGTCTGTGTGTGTGTCTATGTCTGTGTTTGTGTCCATGTGCATGTACTTATGTCTGTGCGTGTGCGTGCGTGCATTTGTGAGTGTGTGTGTGTGTAAAAAGAAACTTTCTTAAGATTACCAGTGTATTAATTTGTAGTGTTAATTTGTAGTGATGGTTTATAACTGGTTACCTGTTGCTAGTGTCTAATTACAGGTAATGATCGTAATTCTAGTTAAGTGCAGAAACCTGGTCTCTGGTTGCTATCAGCCTGAGTCTGGAAATCAGGTAAATTGAGGAATCTCAAACACTTCAACTTTTATGACAGGTCTGGAACAGTGGGGCTCATTTCCAAAGTGGAAGCCCAGTGACATCCTCCAACAGAGCAAAGCACCCCCTCTGACGATTCTCTTGTGTCACTCACAGTCATATAGCTCATGGAGAAATATAATGTTCACCATGGCTGGCATGGTTTCTCTCTTTGAGGGCAGGCAGATCGTTCTGTTTTCACTGTGTTGACCTTTTTCTCTCTTGCCAGCTATTGGTGCACATGTGCAAGTCTTATCTTGTCTTGTGACTGTGCTGTGTTACACATACACATTCAGATTCCACATCATGTTGCAACTCCTGCCATTTGGAACACTGCTTCAACAGTTCCATATTGCAACCTGAGCATTGAAATAGGCAGGTGAATTAACCCAGGCAAAAAAAAAGTTAAAATGCTGAAATAAATTCTCCCAGATAAAGAATCCAGTAGACAAGGAAGCGGTAGTCATTGGAGATTTGCAGAAGTTGGTGTAGGTTAACACCTTACTAGACGAGATATGAGAGTGGTTCAGAATAAATCACATTGTTGAAGTTCTGGAGCCATATGTAGGCCAGACTAGGTAAGGATGGCAGATTTCCTTCCTAAGGAGCAGATGAGACTTTTACAAGAATCTGATATAGTTTAATGGTCATCACTACTGCACTGGTTTTTAGTTCCTGCCGCATTTATTGATGCTGATGCATGGGGCCTATGCATTGCTTTAAATCACACATGTGCAGATTTCAGGAGGAATACAGCTGTAGTGGGGAGGAGGGAGAAATTGGGTCGGGGTCAGATGGAGTGATTGGAATGGGGTGGGGGGGGATAAAACGGAAAAGTGTAGGAGTCAGACAGAGAGGAAGAGTTCCTCCCAGCTCCTGGGTCCACTTTGGGTCACCCCTCCCAGGCCTTGGGCTCTCCTTGTTGATCCTGCCCCCTCATTCCGATTTCTGGGCCCAATTCCCATGTGATCCAGGATGTCTCCCTGTGACTCTATCCCCTCCACTGAAGCCTGGTTCAAAACCATACATTCTTCCCTCTTCACATGTCATAACGTTTTTGTGTAAAATGTCACATTGTAAAATCACCATTTTGACATCAGTGCTTGGAACTGTGCGTTCCCAATGAGCAAGCATATGATGTTGCCTGCAGTTGTTGGTGTCAGCAAACACTGCCTCTAATTCCAGGTATATGCTGCTGCGTTTTGATTTATTCACTCATGGGTCTGGGTGTCACTAGCTGGGCCAACACTTATGGCCCGTCCTAGTTGGCCTTGAGAAGGTGGGTGCCCCTTTTAGCACTGCTGCAGTTGTAATAAGACTTTCTCGCTTCTACATTCTGTGTCCTGGCTAATGAAGATAAGCGTCGTGTGTGTCTTCTTCCCCATCGCTGACACCTTAAAGTAGGTGAAGCATATTCCTTTATGGAAAATGCAGCTCTGGAGTAGGATAGGAATTAGGAGACTGATTTCACATCTCTTCCAGTTACAAACTGTGATGGTCGAAAGTTTTGCATCAATTGATTTTGTTAAACCTTATGAGGTGAGGTGATTCAGAGGGAATGCTGTGTCCCACCTTCATCTTACCTCCTGGATGTAAATCACCCACAAGGGACCTTAAGGAGGCAAACACATAGCATCATCCCTCGACTTTCTTAAAGTGCTTTACTTTAATCTGAAGGCGTATAATAAATGCTCCTGTCAAGCTCTTTCCCATTCTGAAAGCTAAAGCTAATTAAATTTAAATAATGCTGTTAACAGGATAGTGTGTGAAAATGTCCCCCTTCTTCCTTCATCCCTTCATTAAGCATCAATTTGTGTTCACCCAGTTATGCAATCTGATAATACATTTGATGGTCGGAAGGGGGAGAAAGATTGTGCCTTTATATTCCAACATGTGAAGTGACCTACAGAGTTTCCGGTACTGTATTAGGGTCACCCAAAATATCAATAGATTTTGTTTGCTTACTTCCACTTGGCATTAGATCCCTGTCAGGAATGAATAGTTTGTAACCATAGTGCTTCTCCAAGACATCTGGCAATATTTCCAAAGCAAATTGCTCTTCTTCCCTGTTTTCCTGGGTGAGTGAGGCAGGGTCAATTTTGGTATATGACAGATATGCATCATACTCTTTATTATCTGGAATGATAAAAGAAACAAAATACTGTTAAAATGACGACAGAGTCAAAACTCTCTTTCAATGTTAAATCTAGAAGGCACAGCAGCAATAATTTAACTGTGATAGATTGAAACACATGACTGGTGTTAAGCAAAATGCTATCATTATTGCAGGTGAACAACAGCCCATGGCAGTTCAACCATGTCCACTGCATCAGGTCAAGAGAGTGCTTTACTTTGGACAGATTTGATTCAGAATCAGTTTCTTTTTGATTGCTTGGGTTTGTGCATGCTTAGCCTAAAATAAAACCCTGTGGCTTCTACCAAAGTAAGTGAAATTCTGCAACAATCAATCGTACATTGCATGTGACCCTCAGTCACATAGGCTTGGACAATGACAAGCATCTCAATATCGGAATGGGATATTTAATGACTTGAAGCTCAGCATTGGGGTTTCTTGTCAAAAAAGAAACAGCAATAGAATGTAGGCACCACGAGATAGGCCATCGCTTGCCTTTCCCTAATTATCCTGGAGGGGGTGGTAGTGAGCTGTTTGTTGAACTGTTGCACCCACAGCCATGTTAGGAAGGGAGTACCAGTTTCTTGACCCAATGACAGTGAACGAATGACGTTCAATGAATTTCTAACCAAACCCTCTGGACCTTAAGTTTCACAAGTTAAATATTTACCCCAAGGAAACTGCTTTCTCTGCACTGTCTTATTCTCCTTTCGATGGGAGAATCCATACTTGCTTTTGACCCCAGTCAGGTCTCCTTTAACTTTAAACTTTAAATATCTGGCATTTCTAGGCTAAAAATCAACTCTAAACTAAAAGCAGTCCAATGATTTCAATGTCTACTTTCTATTGTAAACTCCACAGTATAAACAAGCTATCTTCCATGAACACTCCAGGGGACAGCCACCTTTTCTCTGAGACATTCTGGATTAGGTCATGGTCCCAGAAGGACTCTCTCTAACTTTATTTTTATAAAACCTTCGCAAAAGCAGCTAATGCCCCAATGCATTTAGAGATGCACCATAGAAAGCATCCTATCTGAGTGCATCACCGCGTGATATGGCAACTACTCTGATCAAGATCACAAGAAACTACAGAAAGTGGTGAACACAGACCAATCCACTGTGCAAACCAGCCTTCCATCCAGTGACTCCATTGATATTTCCCGCTGAATCAGGAAAGCAATCAACATAATCAAAGATATCTCCCACACTGATTATACTCTCCGCTGCCCTCTTCTGCCAAGCAGAAGAAATAGAAGTTTGAATACGTGGAACAGCAGATTCAAGAACAGCTTCTTCTTCATTGTTATCAGACTTTTGAATGGACCTCTCAAATGTTAATATTGATCTCTCTCTCTGCACCTTCTCTGCAGCTATAACACTGTATTCTGCAATCTGTTCACTACCCTGATGCATTTTGTGTGGTGTGATCTGCATGTATAGCATACAAAATACCATTTTTCACTGTATCTAGGCGTATGTGACAACAATAAATCAAATCAAGTCAAAGACCTTCCTATAAACTCCTAACCTGCATTTTCCATAAGTTGGGAATGGAGCCAGGAAACCTGGATGGTCTTCTAACTGTTTTGGCCCCATCTAACTCCTTGCCTGAACAGATTGAAAAATTAAGCCTCCAACGTTAGTGTACAGAAACTGAATAGTGAGGTACCAGGGTCGGACTGGGGTGAACAAGGTCAGAAGTTACATGACACCAGGTTATAATCCAACAGGTTTATTTGAAATTACAAGCTTTCGGAGCACTGTCCCTTCATCAGGTGAAGTGCAGGGAAGCGCTTCAATCAAGCTTGTGTTTTCAAATAAACTTTTGGACTATAACCTGGTGTCATGTGACTTCTGACCTTGAATGGTGATATGGGAGCTTGCAAATCTTGAAAGAAGTGCCCGTGGTGATACCTCACAGCCAAGTATTCAAAATAAGTCATAACTTCTAAATTTCTGTCCGTATTAGAAGAACCCACTAGAACATAGAACAATATAGTACAGAACAGGCCCTTCGGCCCACGATGTTGTGCCGAACATTTGTCCTAGCTTAAGCACCTATCCATATACCTATCCAATTGCCGCTTAAATGTCACCAATGATTCTGACTCTGCCACTCCCACAGGCAGCGCATTCCATGCCCCCACCACTCTCTGAGTAAAGAACCTACCCCTGACATCCCGCCTATACCTTCCACCCTTCACCTTAAATTTATGTCCCCTTGTAACACTCTGTTGTACCCGGGGAAAAACTCTCTGACTGTCTACTCTATCTATTCCCCTGATCATCTTATAAACCTCTATCAAGTCACCCCTCATCCTTCGCCGTTCCAATGAGAAAAGGCCTAGCACTCTCTACCTATCCTCGTACGACTTATTCTCCATTCCAGGCAACATCCTGGTAAATCTTCTCTGCACCCTCTCCAAAGCTTCCACATCTTTCCTAAAATGAAGTGACCAGAACTGCACACAGTACTCCAAATGTGGCCTTACCAAGGTCCTGTACAGCTGCAACATAACCTCACGACTCTTGAATTCAATCCCTCTGCTAATGAACGCTAATACACCGTAGGCCTTCTTACAAGCTCTATCCACCTGAGTGGCAACTTTCAAAGATCTATGAACATAGGCCCCAAGATCCCCCTGCTCCTCCACCGTACTAAGAACCCTACCATTAACCCTGTATTCCGCATTCTTATTTGTCCTTCCAAAATGGACAACCTCACACTTGACAGGGTTGAACTCCATCTGCCACTCCTCAGCCCAGCTCTGCATCATATCTAAGTCCCTTTGCAGCCGACAACAGCCCTCCTTACTATCCACAACTCCACCAATCTTCGTATCGTCTGCAATAGTTAATGCAATAGTCACTAGTTAATGTTAATTTCAACTGAAATACCAGGATAATCTAATGAAATGCATTAACACATATGAAGGACCATTATTTTAATGTATTCAGTGTTCATCTGCTAATAGCTACAGCAATAAATTATTGGATTAAAAGGCTTGAAAGGGAAACAATAAATTCTGGTGGGTTCAAATGGGTGAATGGAGGATTTATGATTGATGCTAAGAATTTTCCTTCACAATAGAATGATCAGTACATGGATTGAGTTTCTTTGGAATCATTTAACAAAGACATAAATGACATGAAGTACATTATAACTGGATGAATGAGTTAAATTAATCAAACAACCAAAAACCTGTAATAGTTCTATATTACTCAAGCAAACAACAATTACCAAGTGATAAGCAGTTTCTTTAGAGTGCGGGTGTGATTAGACTACTAAAATCAAAGAAATTGACAAGACTAATATTGAAAGTGATTAAATACTGTTCGAAACTCCAGGTAGGTGTCGCTGTGATAGAGTTTCAAGCTCATTATGCCAGTGTTTGTGAGTTTCTGTTCAACTTAACTTTCAAATTAGAGTTGTCACCATGAACATAAATAAATTGGGGAATGGAGAGTCAGCTACAGAATTGTGGTCTGGGTTGTAATGGAAAGAGACAACTAAAATAAATAGTGGTCTCAATTCTGAGGAATGGTCACTCAACCCAAAACGTTACCTCTGATTTCTCTCCATAGATGCTGCCAGACCTGCTGAGCTTTTCCAACAATTTTTGGTTTTGTATAAGTTGGTGGTCTTCATGTCACAAAGCCAATATAATTAAAAAATTATGACTATTTCGATCAATGGCCCTTTTAATTACAGTTGTAAAACTGGACAGCTACTAACAACAACATAGAGCATTTATATCGTATCTACAATATAATAACCATCCCATGGCACTTCCCAAGAGCAGTGCAAAGCAAACTATAACACCATGCCACATAAGGAAATGTTCGGACAGATGACCAAGAGCTTGTGTCAAACATGTAGGTTTTAAGGAATGTTTTAAAGGAGAGAATTGAGGAATGAGATGGAGAGATGTAGGAAGGATGTTCGAGAGCTTACAGCCTCAGCAAATGAAGGCACAGTCATTAATGTTGGAGCAATTCATCAAGGATGCTCAAGATGCCAGAATTAGGGGAGCCTAGATATCCCAGAGAGTTTACAGATCTGGAGGAGATTAAAGACGGATAACCAAGGTTCTTCTGTATTCCTAAATATTTCCATTGGGAATCAAGTTGACAATGAAAATAAAGGATAGTCTGAGGTTTCTACTCCATCACTCTCTTCTGCAAAGAATTTTACATAAGAGCATAAGAATTAGGAGCAGGAGAAGCTAATTCAGCCCCTTTGAAATTGCTCATTCATTTAATACTATCATGACTGATCTCATCTCAGCCTCAACTCCACTTTCCTGCCCACTTTCCATAACCCTTCAGCCAATCACTAATTAAACATCAGTCTAGCTCCTCCTTAAATTTATTCAATGGTCCATCATCCACTGCACTCTGAGGTAGTGATTTGCACAGTTTCACAACCCCATGAGAGAGGTCATCTCTCCACATCTCTGTTTTATATCTGCAAACCCCTATCCCAAAAGGTCTTATGAAGAGAGGTTGACTAATCTCGGACTTTTCTCTCTGGAAAGAAGGAGGAAGAAAGGTGACCTGATCGAGTTATATGAGATAATGAGAGGAATGGATAGAGTCAATAGCCAGAGATTTTTCCCCAGGGCAGAATTGACTGACATGAGGGGTCATCGTTTTAAGATTAGGAGGAAGGTATCGAGGAGATGTCAGAGGTAGGTTCTTTACGCAGAGAGTTGTGAATGCATGGAATGCGATGCCAGCGATGGTGGTGGAAGCAGAGTCATTGGGGACATTTAAATGACTGCTGGACATGCATATGGATAGCAGTGAATTGAGGGGTGCGTAGGTTAGGTTCTCTTATTTTAGATTAAACATAATCCTTGGCATAATGTGGGCCGAAGGGCCTGTTCTGTGCTGTACTTTTCGACGTTCTATGTTCTGTGTAAAACTTTGACCTCTCATTTTAGATTGCTCCATATGAGAACATTTCCTCTCTATGTCTATTTGTCATTTCACCTTTCACATCTTAATTAGATCTCCTCTCATTCTCCTAAACTCCAGAGAGTAAAGCGCTAAATCATTCAATCTCTCTTCATAAGGCAAACCCCTCCTCTCTGGAATCAATCTAATAAATCTTCTCTGAGCGCCTTCCAATGCAACTACATCCCTTCTCAAGTACAGACACCAAAATTGTAATCAATACTCCATACACCGTCTTACTAATGTCTTACACAGTTGCAGCAACACTTCCCTACTTATATACTCTATTCTTTTAGCCATAGATGTGAAAATTCAATTTTGCCACTACTCCAAATGCTCAATTGTATTAGTAAACTAAAGCTCATCAGAAGCCCCACATTCAGGTTCAGGCTTCAGTGCTGACATCCAGACTTCTGTCAGTGCTACAAAAGTATTGAGCTGCCTTCATCAAGAGCACAGTTCCTTTTCTCCACCGCATGGAGTGGAAATTGCTTGGCAGTTTTGAGTGCGAATGGATCAACTGAAGTAAATGAATAAATTGCTGTCTGAAAATCTTCCGAAATTCAGCTCAGTTTGAAGCACTGAAAAGAACCTGTTCTCAACGCAATAAGGCATGGGTCACTGGAGACAAGTGAAAGATTATCTGTATGTACTGGTTACACACATTTCCAAATCACTGTCCTGGAGGGACACGAGTAGGAATGGAGTGAGGTCAAAGTATTAAAATTTAACATTGGTGCCTGTGATAACACTGACAAGGCCCATGGGGAATTACTAATTGATCTCCTTCTGGAACTCGATGAGTATGAGTTCGCTTGGTAATAAGCTAGAACTCATCATCCGAGTCCTTTATAAAGCAGTCCCAGTATCTTGTGGCACAGTGATATTGTTCTTTCTCCTGAACTAAGAGACCTGGGTGCAAGTTCCACCTGCTCCAGAGGTGTGTGAAAACATTTGGAACCCTCTTGTGGTGCAGTGTCCCTACCTCTGGATTCGTAGGTCTGGGTCCAGGTCCCACCTGCACTAGAGGTGAGTGAGAACATTTCTGATTAAGTTGATGAGAAAAATATGCTATTTTTAAAAGAAAGCAGACCCAAAGGGCTCATGTGGCACAGTGATAGTGTCCCTACCTCTGAGTCAGGAGACCTATTCTGGTCTCCTTCCTCTCGGAAAGATGTTGTGAAACTTGAAAGGGTTCAGAAAAAATTTACAAGGATGTTGCCAGGGTTGGAAGATTTGCGCTATAGGGAGAGGCTGAACAGGCTGGGGCTGTTTTCCCTGGAGTGTCGGAGGCTGAGGGGTGACCATATAGAGGTTTATAAAATTATGAGGGACATTGATAGGATAAATAAACAAAGTCTTTTCCCTGGGGTCGGGGAGTCCAGAACTAGAGGGCAGAGGTTTAGGGTGAGAGGGGAAAGATATAAAAGAGATCTAAAGGGCAACTTTTTCAAACAGAGAGTGGTACGTGTATGGAATGAGCTGCCAGATGAAGTGGTGGAGGCTGGTACAACTGCAACATTTAAAAGGCACCTGGATGGGTATTTGAATAGGAAATAGATATGGGCCTGGTGCTGGCAGGTGGGACTAGATTGGGTTGGGATATCTGGTCAGCATGGACGGGTTGGACCGAAGGGTCTGTTTCTGTGCTGTACATCTCTATGACTCTGTATGTAACAGTGTCTCTGCACAGGTCAATTAGAAAGGATAAAGCAGAACCAGGTGGCAGTTAATATCAAAAAAAAAGTAACAGTGATTTGGTGATGTGAAAAAAGCTGTGTGTGAAAACACTTTCAGATATAATGCAGACCTAGGAGATCCTGTGGTACAGTGCTAGTGCCCCTATCTCTGAGTTGGGAGGCCCAGGTTCAAGTCTCACCTGCTACAGGAATGTATCATAACACATCTGAACAGATTTATTAGAAATATCTATAAAGCAGACCCAGTCCTGGTGGTGGTTAATAGATGGAAAAGCGAATACTATAGTGATGTGGCGATGGGGAAAATAAAGAAGTTCCACTGAGTGTAAGAGCATTTCTGGTTACAGGAGAGAAAAAAAAATGAAGCAGAGCCAGGGATGGATCTGCAGAACTGGTTGTCCCACATTGGGACTAGTTCATGTACACCTGGAGGATTGGCTGTATTTTGGTTTTCAGCAATAACTGATGTTCCCTTCCAGTCCTGCTTCCTCAGTTATTACATTGACAGTACTAACGAGTACCAAATGGTTTTGGAACGCAAGCATGAATAGCATAAAGTCAAATGGAATGTGAAAAGCTAACCTAGGTTTTCATATTTGTACTTTGCCTTTGGTTTCTATTTGCTATGTACTCCACCTGTTACAACACAGGGTAAACTCCCCCTGCTAATTTAAACCTGCCACACAGATATGATTTAGCCCATGCTGTAATATGTTAAAATTTAAGAAGCCAAGAACTATCTCTTTCAAGTAAATATTAACAACTTTTTTAAAAAAATCTAATAGAGAATAATTAACTAACAACTATTTACAATTCTTTCTCAATTCTTTTACTTTCCCTTCTATATAATACTGGCCCAATAAAACCCCTGATTAAGGTTGACCAAAAAATTCAAATTTCAAAACCAGCCAGCTGTCGAATCTTCTCTTTGTATCTTCCTCGGTCTTCTTTTCTTGTTCTCAGGCTTTCTGTTTCACAGGTCATTGATAGATAAAGGTACTTTAAGACAACTATTCTGCAGGCGGACTGCATGTATTGGTGGCTAGGCTGTTCTCCTCCAACTGTTCAGTTTTTCCTGGTCTTATAGTCCAAAGCATCGGATCGTTTCATTGGTTTTAAAATTGTCAAAATACCAAATTCAAACTTGATTGGGGTTTAGTATCTTGGGGCATTATTTAAATTGTCTGGCCGAATTTGAATTTGTTTTTGTCTCATAGCAACCGAGGTACTGCTAGCTGCTGGACCAAATGTTATATTGTAAATTCTCCAGCATTCTGTGTGCTTGCTGAGTCCGTCAACTCTCTTAAAGTACCCCTTACACCTTCATAACACACCCAACCTACTCATTTTTCTAAGTAAAATCTGTTTGTATCCTGATCACTTAAAGAACTAACATATCTAAGCGACCTTAATTCCTTTCATCTTTAATTTTGTCCAGTTGTATTTCTGAGGCACCCCATGATCAGCACAGCACAGGAATCATTTTGCTCTCTCGAATGTCCAATCATTTTTTAACCTATATCCTTCCTTGCAATCTTCAGGTTGGCTCCTCATCAACATTTTCCAGCTTATCTCTTTTGAAAAAACAAATGTGATAAAGCTGTCATGGTCAAATAGCTAATCCATTTGTCATAGAATCCCTACAGAGCAGATAGAAGCCATTCGGCCCGTCCAGTCTGCACTGATTCTCCAAAGAGCAGCCCATCCTGATCCATCCCCCTGTCCTATCCCTGTAAAGCTACATTTCCCTGGCTAATATACCTTGTCTGCATTTCCCTGGACACTTTGTGCCAATTCAGCATGGCCAATCCATCTTACCTGAACAGCTGGCCACTATTAGCAATTTAGCACGGCCAATCCACCTGACCTGCACATCCTTGGATTGTGGGAGGAAACTGGAGCACCTGAAGGAAACCCACATAGACATGGGGAGAATGTGCAAAATCCACACAGACAGTCACCTCAGACTGAAATTGAACCTGAGTCCCTGGAGCTATGAGGCAACAGTGCCAACCACTGACTAGTTAAAGCCACCTTTTGATACCCACTAAAGAAAAGAATATCATAAAAGTAGAAGCAACATAGGATTTGTCATCCGGTAGATTTCTTACCTATCATGTTGGACTTAAACCACCTCTAACAGATTAATCTTGAAATGTAGTCCATGGTACATATGATCTATGCAATGTCCAACTTGGTAAGTAACACTCGTGCTACACAAAAACCAGGCAATGACCTTCTCCAATAACAAACAACCTAACCACTGACCTTTGACATTCAATGGTGTTACCAGCTCTAAATTCCATGAACCCCTACCCCACCCCAACAAGATCCTGGGGGATACTATTGATCAGAATGGAACTGAAATTGCCATATATATATATATATACTGTAGTGAGAACAACAGGTCAGAGACTGGGAATTCTGTCTCCCTAATCTTCTGACTCCCTAAAATCTGTCCATCATCTCCAAGCACAAGTCAGGAGGGTGATGGAATATTCCCCACTTGCCTGGATGGGTGCCATTCCCATCCCAACACTCAAGAAGCTTGTCACCATCCAGGACAATGCAGCCGCTCGATTGGCACCACATGCATTAACATTCACTGCCCCTTACCACTGAATCTCAGTAGCAGCAGTATGTGCCATCTACAAGATGCACTACAAAAATTCTCCTCAGCAGCACTTTCCAAACCCTCTACTCGAACTACCATCTAGAATGATACATGCATCTTAACATCACCATCTGCCAGTTCCTCATTAAGCCACACACTATCCTAACTTGGAAGTATATCGCTTTTCTTTCAGTATCCCTGGGTCAAAATGCTGAAATTTCCTCTCTAAAGGGCATTTTGGTCCACTTACATCACATGCACTGCAGCGGTTCAAGAAGGAAGCTCATCACCACGTTCTCAATGGCAACTAGGGATGGGCAATAAATTCTGGCCCAGCCCGTTATGCCCACATGCCACAAATGAATTAAAAAGAAAAATTCTGTTGTGCTGCAAAGGAATGGAAAATTTCACCCTAAACAACAAAGAAACTTCTAGGATCATGAACACTTATTTGAGTCACCTGTTCATAAAAGGCTGGCAGCTCAGTCTGAACACGTGACACTCACAAAGACTAAACACATTCCACAGCGAGACTAAGAAACTAATTTGAACTTCAATGACTGTAAATTGTTGGGATTCTGGAGGAGAAAAGTCATTCTCTGGCTGCCTTGGCAGGATTTGACTCAACAATCCATAGCACAGCCTGATAATAAACAGCAGCAGAACTTTGGCTTGGTCTCTTATGCACATTCCCTGGCAGGTAAAAGCAGGTGTATTGTTACCAGCTGCGTGGTGCTAGAATCGTGTCGACTGGCAGCTGAAGATGTTACTATATGCAAAACAAACACTTTTTTGAAGGCCTGTGCAGTTTTATGTAAAAACTCAACAAAAATTGACATGATGAGAGGCTAGTTTGCCTCTTTGTTTTCTGATATTTGCTGATTTAATTTCAGTTTCCAAAATGAATGATCTTTTTGCCTCAATCTACTGTTCAGTGAGATCTGCTGAAACAGGACTGGTTACTTGTGCCAAAGCATATGGTTTAATGCACTGACTGCGAGCCTGCCTCTGAATTTTGATTGCGTTATTGTTTAGCTTAACCTGATAAAGCAGTGTCTTCAGCACTTCAAACGAGAATGTCCAGTTTAGCCCTATGAGGTTTAAGTTGTTCTTTTTTAAAGGAATTTGGACTTGTTTGGCAAGCAGTCCTTGTAGAGCATTTCTGATATCCAAAGTAAATGAAGGTCATACATTAAACATACTAACGAAGACATTCAAATTCTTGGATGCATACAGTATTTTTATAACCTTTGCACCTATTTTCTTATTACACTTCAGTGTGCAGCGTTGAGTCACTGTGAACAATGTCATGGGAAATCTGCTAGCATTATCAAAAAGTATTGAAGTGTTACTGCAGGTACTATTGCCTTTCCGAATGAAAGCCTGTGGAACAAATCAGCAAAGAAACAAGATCATTCTCCACTTTCAAAATCAGGGAAGCACAAGAAATCCTCTGGATATCTGTAAATAAATGATTTGACTGCATTAAAAAGCCATCTACTGTATAATAGAGTTTATGTGTCCCATTTCAATTCTAAGGGACGTTCTTATTAGCTAGCATAATTTATCACTATTTCAATTAACATGACTAATTCTTCAATCATAAAAAATGTGGGTCAAAAGAATAAGGTAATAATTTGCAGATGGGGACATGTTATAATCAGGCATAAAAGCAAAATGTCCCCACAGTTTTCACTCCTTAAAGCAGAAACACCTCACGAAACATTTACACTGATCAGCAATCACACTTACTTTTTGGATCTTGTAACTGTTGGTCACTTTCAGTGTCCACGTGTAAGAGGAACAAAAGTACTTGACATACAAAACAAATCAAATAGAACTGGCCTTAAAAATAACTTAAAATCTTATCTTGTCCAAATAAATGAGTTGCTGATCGAGGTGTCGTGCAACAAAATATG
This sequence comes from Chiloscyllium plagiosum, assembly GCF_004010195.1. Classification (NCBI taxonomy): domain Eukaryota; kingdom Metazoa; phylum Chordata; class Chondrichthyes; order Orectolobiformes; family Hemiscylliidae; genus Chiloscyllium; species Chiloscyllium plagiosum. The sequence continues at coordinate 69,384,187 of NC_057724.1, forward strand.
ACACAACAGAAAGTGATTGTAGTGTGATTAGTGTTATGAAAAATATGACAGCAGCATATGGTTAGACATTTTGTTAAATTAAAGTACTATATGGTATACAGAAGCCTGGCAAGAAACCATCTATTTTGTTGAATGGAACATTTTAACTCAATTGTATTTTCAGACGAAGAGTGGTTACTTGAATGCCCTGGGAGGGTTTGAGCTTGCAGAAAAATAAAATCACAACCATAGCCTCCAATAACCAAACTCCAGAAGAAAAAAAACATTGCATCCAAGAACAGTAATTGCCATCTATCAAAGCAGAGGCAAAACATCATTAAAATGTGTGTCGACTTACCATCTTCCGTTTCATCACTTCCAAAATGGCTCCGGTAAAACAGCATCATTTCAATGTTGTAGCACTTGTATATGGTTACTAGACAAGTGATCAAAAGCAGGATAGCTCCCAGGCCACCTGCAAGTTCGACTCGGTACATTAGGTCTGGAAGAGATTGAGGGTCACAAATCAAAAAGTGGTCAATCGCAGCAAAGTTCCTGCTCAGGAAAAAAAAATGCATCTGATCATCTGTATAGCTAGCAACTGTAAGTTGACATTCCTTTTTCATTGTTATCAGTCTCTGTGAGGATCAGAACAACATATGCCATTCCCATATGCAGGCTATGCATCCATATGGCATATTTCGAGAGGCTGGATTAATTTGGTATTGCAGGCAAATACTATCACACAACCAGTTATGAAAAGGAAATAAAATATTTCATTTTTCTGGTAATAATTCATGACAAGATACTTGATCATCAACTCAATGCAGAATAGATAAACCATGCTACAATTTAACGTTTCAGGCTTTGGTCTTTAGTTTTTGACTAAATGGTTCTAAACTGGTCTCGGGTTTCATTGTAAATTACACTGTTCATTGTCGAGAAAGGTGAATAGATAATCCAACTACAATATCATTGCACACAAGGGCAGGTTGAACTAAATGGATTATGATTGTTTTTAGTTAATAGGTCAGTGAATAGTCTCTGTGATATCTCAATGCTATTTCTTAATTGTATGTCTTCAACATTTGTTTTTAAAAGAATTCTCTGTAATATGTAATCTTGATGGAAAGTGTGTCAGTATAAGACTAAATCTTTGGCAATGGGAGCTATCTTGTACATTGAGGATTAGTCATTGTGTTAACATTCACCTTGTTTATGGTAAGCTCTTCTGCTTCACTTTTACTAAACTGTCATCAGCTACAGTAAAGCCCAAACCGGTTGTAGAGTGTGTTCACTTAATGCTTACTGCATGCAATTTGCGGAACGTTAACTCCAAAGGGTTACCTATGATTAATTAAAACAGTGGCACAGAACCAGGCCGATCAGCTCAATCATTCCAGGTTGATGCTCATGTTCCTGGCAGGGAGGGAATGGGTGACCTCCAGACAGATGGGGCCCAGGGAATGCTGCCCTCTGAGTGCATCTCACTTGCAATCTGTCTTTGGGCCTTGGAGAGAAGTGAGAGTGATGGCTCCTCTGAGGTGGTCAGACAGAACCAATGCCAGGAATGTGGGTGATCCATCTGCTTGGGGGAGTGAGGTGACCAGAGGAAGAAGTGTGGAAGAATGATTGAGAGAGGGAATTCATTAATGAAGGGAATAGACAGAACCTCTGTGGGTGTAGGATAGTGTGTTACCTGCCCAGTGCCAGGGTCAAACAGGTCACGGAATGGCTGCAAGGTGTTTTGAAAGGAGAGGGTGAATAGCCAGAGGTCATCATCCACACTGACCAATGGCATGGGAAGAAAGAGAAATGAGATCCTGTAAACAGACTTTTGGGACTTAGAGAGGAAATTGAAAGGCAGGACGGCAAAGGTAGTAATTTCAGGATTATTCCCAGTGCCATACAGTATTGGGTACAGAAATAGAAGGATATAGCAGATGAACGCATTGTTGGATAGATGGTCTAGGAGGGAGGGCTCTAGAATACTGAGGCACTGGGGCCATTTCTTGGGGAATTTTCACCTGAACATGAATAGATTTGCCGTAACCCTGAAGGCCGTGGCACAAAAGATGAAAAATATTGGATTACCGTAGTCAGATGTTTATTGACCAGCACAGACACAATAGGCCAATTGGCCTCTGTCTATGCTGTCACCATTTACCAGAGAGTATTCTATCACTGTCCTGACTTGTGCCTTGGAATTTGGGGGAACAGAAGGTGAGTAATTTGCTGTAGAATTCTCATCCTCTGATCTTCTCTTATAGACACTATGTTTATGTCTGGTCCAGGCTAGATTCTGGTCAATGGTAACTCCCAGGCCTCTGATAGTGAAAGATTCAGGGATGGAAATGCTATTGAATGTCAAGAGGCAATGATATTACTTTGTCCATGTCTGAGAAATATTCTAAACCTTCACTCAACAGCCTTTAAGGATAGAAATATAATTTATCGCAATTTCATTTCAAGATTAAGTAGATAGATAGGAGTCTTTATATGGAATAATGGGTTCAGTAAAGTATTTTTTCATTTTACTAATTGTCCTCTCTTGTTTTTTACTCTTCACAGTGATTCACTCTCCAGTTCATTTGCTAATTCCTCTTCAGCCTTCTCCCTGCAATGTCTTAATCTTACAGCTGCCTGACCTCGTCCTTCCCATTTTTTTTGGTTCTTTCCACTCCAAACTCTTACTTTGCTTTTAACATCCTTTCAATATTCCTCATTGTATGCAACTGAAGCTTGGCATTTCAAAACTGCTTCAACTTAATATCAAGCTACACGTTATGTGTTCATTCTCAGGAGCCTCCCCCACTACACATCTAACATTTCCCTGTTAGCCTGTTGTCTTGTCTTGAATAAGCACAGTTCGAAAGATGCTTGACGTGGAGTCAAGAGGATTGCAAGCCAATGAATATTGCGCACTGCAGCTTGTTTTTATTAAGGTGCTGCCCATGGACATCAGCACCAGTTATATATTTTTCTACATTAGTGTTAACATGCTTTATAAAACTTTTCTTGAAATTATAGTTAAACTGCAGGCAAAAATGCAACATCGAAATAATTTTATTCTTTAAACTTTCAAAATCATTTAAAACCAGCTCAGACTAAAATATTCCAACTTTATGCAAAGCTGTTCTGACAAAACAGTGGATGTTAGCAATTGGCATCACATTAACATACACAAATCCCGATCATCTGAGAGGGCAGTCTCTCAGAATGGTTTAGAGATTCTGGCAGAAGATGGATTACATTGTCCAGGGCCAGAGCTGTGGTAGTTAGAACACTACAGAGAAATGCTTGACCACTGTCTATTATTACGTGACATTAAGACCTCGTGTTTTGTAAAGATGTAAGAGGGGAGGTGACGGCCTGGTGGGTTTGTCACTGGACTGTTAAACTGGGAGCCCAAGTAATGTTCTGGGGACCTGGGTTCAAATCCCAAAAAGGCAGGTGGTGGAATTTGAATTCAATAATCATTCAGAATTAACAGTCCAGCGATAACCATTGTCAATTGTTAGAAGAGACCACCTGGTTCACTTTACGAAAGGAACCTGCTATCTTTACCTGGTCTGGCCTACATGTAAATCCACACCCACAGCAATGTGGTTGACTCTCAACTGTCATCTGGGGAATTAGGGATGGTAATAAATGCGAGTCTGGACAGTGAATAAAAATAAAGTATAGGAACAGATGGAATTGTCCAGTAAGCCTACACTGCCATTGAATAAAATCACGGCTGATCTGCAACCTAACTTCATCCATTTGCTATTGCTTTATATGCTTTTATACCCTTGTTTAGTAAAAACAAATTGTCCTCAGATTTTAAATAATCACTTGAGCAAGCATCCACTGCCTCTTGTTGGGAGCTTTTCTAATTATTATCCTGATTGGCCTTGCACTACCTTTAAGGTGTATATAGCCTTGTCAGAGGTGCCTCCACGATGGTGGAAAAATGTTCTTGTCCACCTATCAAATGAAATCCTTTCAAAATCCAACATCTCCATCCCTCAACCACAAATAAAATCAAACCACCATCGACAACAATAAGCATTCAGATACAATGGGGACACCACCAGCTGCAAGTCCCCCTCCAGACTACTCACTATCCCAACTTGGGAATATATCATCATTCTTTCACTGTTCCTGGTTGTCGCAGACAGCTCACCGACCATTTTGCCAAGGGCAATTAGGGACAGGAATTAATGTTGGCCTGGTCGTTGATGCCTATGACATGAGAAAGAATTCTAAAAATTCCCCCCAACCTATCGACCAGTGAGCCTAGTTTATGTAATCTCTCTGAATAATCTAATCTGGTTGTACTGGTGAAACTGCAACACACGCTTCCAAGACCAGTCCTTCCTACAGTGCAGTATATGGAACAATTACAGACTGAATCGGATGTGAACAGATTCCCTACAGTGTGGAAACAGGCCATTTGGCCCAACAGGTGCACACCGACCCTCCGAAGAGTAACCCACCCAGGCATATTGCCCTCTGACTAATGCACCTAACATCACGGGCAATTTAGCATGGCCAATCCACCTGATCTACACATCTTTGGATTGTGGGAGGAAGCTGTGGCACCCGGAGGAGACTCACGCAAACATGGGGAGAATGTGCAAGTTCCACACAGACAGTCGCCTGAAGCTGGAATCGAACCCAGGTCCCTGGCGCTGTGAGGCCACTGAGCCACCATGCTGACCTAAACAGGGCTGAGGCCACATACAATTCTTTCGCTCTATATTTTGGTTCTCTAATTGGCACTCCATTTGTCTTATTGGAAATATTTTTGTATGTGACTACTCCATTCTATGATCTTTGTATATGGAGCCTGCAGTCTCGTTGTGGTTTTGTAAAGTGACCAGGCATTTCATAACACTCTTGTTTTCTTTCCTCTCCATTGTCACTTATGTTGGCAAATAGCGTGAGGAAAATACATGAGCTGGAACTGCATCCAGCTGACCAGTTTCCTAATGATCCATACTGCTCATGAATCTCGAGTTCATTAAAGCTACAACCAGGGAGATTAGTCACGTCTCTACCTTCATGCTTTACAGTACAATAAGAAGACCAAACTGCAGATAAATAACTAATGGTTTTTGGATGCTCTAGAGATTAAAAAGAAACCATAAACTGCTCTCCAGCTTTCCAAGAAATGTCACTGCTTCAATCCAATGGTGGTTTTAATTTTTGAAAAAAAAAATCTCCTTTTCTTCGCAATCACTTTATTTTGGAGCCTATCTTTCACTGTGAGAAAATATCATGTGAGAAAGCTTCCCTTAAATCAGACAGAGGAATAATTCGCGCTTGGGAAATTTTGAATAATAAAAGTGAAAAAAAAGGTAAATTGGAAATTCGAACCACACTCATGGGAAATATCATTGTGCTTTTAAATAACATATTTCAGCCAGACATGGCTCTGTGTTAACAACACACAAACAGGCACCTGTCATCAAGCATCACAATCAAAGTGTGTACTTCATTTACCCCTTATTTAAATAAAAATATGCAGCACATATATTAGAGTGTTTCTTGATGCATCCATCAAAATCATTGCACTGGAATACTGTGTGAAAATGTCACTCGTTTCAACTGTGCTGTAATTGAAAGGGAGTGATTTGCAACCTCAAGCATTTTGAGGAGCTAAGCACAGAGTTAGACAACAGAGGGCGATGCACACACACTGTTTGAATGGCCTGCCATAATGCTGGCTGGCTTTAAATTGATGACAACAACAGCAGCACATGTTTGATTAAAATACATAGGATCCTGAGGGATCTCGACAGGGTAGATGCAGAGAAGATGCTTCATCTTGTGGAAGAATCTAGAAGTAGAATTCACAGTTTCAAAATCGGGGTTAGCCCATTTATTTCAGAGTCAAGGCAAAACCTTTCCTCTGAGGGTCATGGGTGTTTTGAACTCTGTTTCTGAAAAGGTGGAGTGTAAGGATTGGAATGAGGTCAGCCAGGTGGACCTTATAGCACATGAGTTCCCTGATTGGGGCTGTTAACCCGATCCAATCGGGCAGCGTTGACTGACACGAGTATTCAGGGGTTCTGAGGGAGCTGGTATCAGTATCAGTAAAAGGGTGACTTGGTGATGGGACACCGTCCCCTGTGGAGCTATTTCATGGAGGACGCAAATTCCTTGAATAATTTTAAGGTAGAAGGTGGATAGATTCTCATTACACAAGTTTATCAGGACTAGGCAGGACTATGGATTGGGGTGACATGTAGATCGATGTTCCTGCTCCATGGATGCTGCTTAACCGGCTGTGCTTTTCTAGCACCACTCTAATCTTGACAAGCAGACCAGCCATGACCTTATCAAATGGCTGAACATGCTCAATGGGCTGAGTGGCCAGCTCCTGCATATATAACTGCCATTTGAATACCGTTGTTAATTCAGTAAAATCTTCCAAGGCAATGAAGCATAATCTGTAAGACCATACGGAATGGGAAAAGAAGTAGGCCATTTGGCCCCTCGAGTTTGCTCCACCATTCAATAGGCTCATGGCTGATCTGGCGTTCCACACATTCACTTTCCTGCCCTTTCCCTGTAAACCTTGATTCCCCGACTGATCAAGAATCTATCTATCCCAGCCTTAAATATACACAAGGACTCCGCCCCACAGCTCTCTGTGGCAAAGTGTTCCAAAGACGCTCAATCCTCGGAGAGAAGAAATTCCTCCTCACCTTTGTCTTAAATTGGTGCCTCTTTATTCTGTGACTGTGCCCTCTGGTCCTACACTCACTCACGAGGGGACACATCCTCTCACCATTGACCCTATCAAGCCTATTATCAATCCTAACCTGTAGAGTACTGAGCTATGAGCAAAATGTGTAAAGGTGATGTTGAGAGAAGTGAAAGAGAGCAGACGATCCAGAGTCTTGAGAGGATGTGTCTATGGGTTAAACAGTGAATAAAGAATTCTAAGAGAAAAGACTTTGGACTCCAGATGCAATGTTTTGGGAGATTTAGATGTCATAGACATGCCAAAGCATGCTGTAATGGCGACTGTGGAAAAGGCAATGATAAACAAGGGTCCAATGAAGCAACTGAAGCAAATCTCATATTCAAGGGCAGAAGGACAACATTTTTTCAGCTGTGAGAATTATTTTTACTCATTCATGGGATGTTGGGAATTGCTGAGCCAGCATTCCATGTTCATCCCTAGTTTCCCTTGAGAAGGTGGCAGTGAAGTGCAGTCCTTTTTTTTGTTCATTCATGGATATGGGATATGGGCATCAGTGGCTAGTCAAGACTGAACCACATTGCTGTAGATCTGGGGTCACATGTAGGACAGACCAGGTTAGGATTGTAGCTTTCCTTTCTAAAGGATACGAGGGAACCAAAGGGTTTTTCCCAAACACCGACAATGATTTCATCGTCATCATAAGACACTTACTTCCAGATCTTTATTGAATTCAAATTCCACAATCTACCATGGCGGGATTCAGAACCTCAGTCCCCTGAATGTTACCTGAGTCTCCAGATTAACAGTCCAGTGCTGAAACCACTAGGCCATCGCTCCACGAGCTACCTGACAAAGGAGCAGCGCTTTGAAAGCTTGTACTTCCAAATAAACCTGTTAGACTATGACCTGGTGTTGTGTGATTTTTAACTTGAACTCCTGAAATTTGATGTTGATGTTCAATTCTGAGAAACCTAGGAATCTGAGGTTTAAAGATTTTAAACTCTCCATGGACGCACTTACTGCAGAAACAGCTGCTTCATTATTGTTGCTGCTTTAGCACCTTTTCTCCAAGATTAACAAGAATCACAATATTTAATTCTATGAACCGAGCAGGATGTCATCAAATTACTAGACTGAGCAACCAACTTTTCAAATGTCTATGAAATAAAGGACATATTCGACAAAAGATATGACATGCTAATGAACTTATCTTAAAAATATAACTGTTCTTTATTTTTTTTTAAACTCATTTGCAGGATGACTGGCCAGGCTAGCATTCATTGGCCATCTCTAATTAACCAGAGAGCAGTTAAGAGTCAACAACATTGCTGTGGGTCTGGAGTCACATATGAGACCAGACAAGGTTTATTTTTCCTTTGTTTCTCAGAGTGAACAGAACCCCTGACAGTCCTGATTTTTTTTCTTTTCTTTCTTTCTTTTTCATTTTTTTGTTTCATTCCCCCACGCTACCACTGACAAGTGGTCGTGCTTATTTTTCCCCCAGCACCCATATCACGTGTGTGCAGATGTCGGACACAGCGAAGAACAAACAAGTGCATAAATCTTTATTAAAATCCTACCACCAGGAAGAAAGGAAACACCCGAATGGCCAGTGGCAAGCAGTGCCCTTCACATCAAAGGGCAGTACTGTGTGATCAAAACAGTGAAGGGGAGGGCAGGGATTAAATCAAAAGAGAGGTTGGAGGGGGAAATAAAACACTCCACTCCCCGCAGTGCCCACCTCTCTCTGAACAGCTCAAGGGTGTTGGTGGACACTGCGTGCTCTTTTACCAGGGACATCCGGGCTCTAACCTAACCATAGAGGAGGGGCAGCCCAGGGAAGGTTTTTTTTTGGCTGAATGTCTGACACTCCTCTTTTTTTTTCGGATACTCTTTTTTTAGAGCCAGCTCTCAGAGTGAACAGATCCTCAGACATTCCTGTTTATTTTTTTTTCCCTCTTTCTTATTTTTACCCCCACACTACCGCCTAACTGCGGTAGTGCTTATTTTTCCCCAGCACCCACGTTGTGTGTGTGCAAGTGTGAGGCACAGTGAAAGACATAAGGTGCATGAATCTTTATTTAATTTCCACTACCAGGAAGCAAAGAAACTCCTGAGTGGCCAGTGAAAAGCAATGCCCTTCACATCAAAGGGCAATGCTGTGTGATCAAACAGTGAAGGGGAGGGCAGGGATTAAATCAATAGAGAGTTGGAGGGGGAAATAAAACACTCCACTCCCCGCAGTGCCCACCCTCCCTGAACAGCTCAAAGGTGTTGGTGGACACTGCGTGCTCTTTTGCCAGGGACATCCGGGCTCTAACGTAACCATGGAGGAGGGGCAGCCCAGGGAAGGTTTATGAAGGTAAGAATCCCCTCAAGAGGATTAGTAACAATTAACAATCATTGTTATTCAATCATGAATCAACAATGGATTAACGGTCATCGTTAGACTCTTAATTCAAGGTTTTTTTGGTATTCAAATTCCACCACTTGCTAAGGCAGGATTTGAACCCAAGTTCCCAAAACATTATCTGGGTGTCCAGATTAACAGTGCAGCGATTATATTGCTCGACTGTCACCTCCCCATTTGATGTAGGTACTTTCCCTCAGTACCATTAAGAGGGAATTACAGAAATAGGGAGAGGCAAAACAAAAAGGTTTTAAAAGGAAGAATGGGAATTTTATTAAAGATAAAATACTGCAGATGCTGGAAAACTAGAACAGCCAGAGAGAATGCGGAGAAGCTCATTAGGACTGGCAGCAGCTGTGGAGAGAGAGTTAATGCTTTGAGTCTGGTGTGACTCTCCTTCAGAACTGATGAGAATTGTTAAATTGAAGATTCACAGATTTAAGATACTGCAGGATTTCTGATCAGCTCCAATTGGCCATGGGACTGAAAACTCATTTTTGGGGGATATTGACAAACAAGGAGTTAATGAATTCTAGTTATTCTTTTAGTTTGAAATTCAGTCAACACAAACACATCCACAATTCACGTGGGACCAATAAGTTACTTTGATGCACAACAGTTTGGAGATGGTTACCTTTTCTCTGGAGAAGAATGCTGGTCTGTGTGCGTCCAATTCGATTTTCTACAATACAGGTATAATTCCCCAGGTCCGTTTCTTTCACCCAATCAAATATCAGTGATACTTCCACTTCCTTCTCCCCGAGGTGTTCATTTAGAATTCTGTAGGTCAGGGATGGGGGGAAGGGAATAAAGAGAAAAGGGAACCTTGAGATTTACTTGGCTTCTCGTGATGTGTATTAGCAATCGCTGCGGTTCTCAGTTGATGGCCAACTGAGTCCATGATGTGGCTGTAGATTAGAGTCCGAGGGAAGTGGATCTGTTCAGGTGGAAGCAGATACTCACAATTATTTCACAAAGTAAACCTCAGTGACTGGGTTCAAGGCTTTGGCAGAGTGAACAGAGAGTATTTGCTCGAGTTAACTGAGCCTAGAACAGAGGGCAGAACTTTGTACTCCTATGGGCCGCAGACTTGGACGTGGGAGAGCAACTTCATTACGAGCAAGAAGAGAGTAGGCCACTTGGCCCTTCTAGCCTGCTACGTAATATGTTCGTTGCTGATCTGAATTTAACCTCCACTCTATATTCTTGCACATCTTCAGTAATCAGACATCCCCTTGGTAATCAAGAATCTGTCTACCTTGACTTTAAAAATATGTAATAACTCTGCCTTCAGTGCCTTTTCAGGAAGGTGAGAATTATGTAGAATGATGTCATACCCAACCACCCCCCCCCACATATGCAGGGTTGGGAAAGTGGTCAACCTTCCTGGCCCACAGCTAATTGAGGCCCTTAAGTGACCAATTAAGGGCCAGTTTCAGCCAGCAGTAGGATCATGTGACCATCAGTGTTTCTGTTACCACGCGGGGGTGGGTGACCAATGGCTTACCCTGGGTGGTCAGCTGTGGTAGGCTCTCGATTGAAAGCACTCAGTGCCTAATTGAGGGATAGGCCTGAGAAAGCGGTGAATAGATTATATGGAGCTGATGCCCAGAGAGAAAGAAAAGGCTTAGCCCAGTTGCACATCACAATGCTACTGTTTGTTTTAAAATTCATTCACAGGATGCGGACATCACTGGCTTGGCCAATACTTATCTTCCACCCCTTATTCCTCAGAGAACAGCCAAGAGTCAACTACATTGTTGTGGGACTGGAGTTACATGTATCTATCCCAATTAAAGGCAGCAGGGTCCCTTCCTGAAAAGACTGTGGAGAACTAGTAACAACTGTGAATGGTTTTGTGGTCATTGTTAGACTCTTGGTTCCAGATTTATTTTCCTTCTTCATGCTTTGAATTCAAAATTCTCCATCAGCTGTGTCAGGATTCGAACCTGGGTCCCCAGAACATTATCTAGATCTCTGGGTTAATAGGCCATTGCTTCCCCTCCACATGTGTTCCAACATGGTCTCAATTACAACTAAAAATTTAGTCTTCTTCCCTCATGTAATTCTAATCTTGTGAAAATAAATCAAATATTTGTTCCATTTTGTGATGAGAGGAGTTGACCCTGTAAGTAAATAGGTAGTATTCTGATGCAGGAACATACTGAAACGAAGAGTAACAGAATGTTGGAATAACTCCAGATTCACCAGACGTTGAGTTCTAGACTTTGGTTTTTGTGTCATTTGATAGAGATCAGACAAAATTAGTTTGAATACTTGAATAATTTTCTGAATGAAGACCAGAATGTCAGTCTTTACTGTAATGTATTGCATCATAAATAAGTGAGACGGGGTGGGGGGGGGGAAGGGTGGATTTATTCATTTTAGTTGGATTGTTGGCAACTTCTTAGAAAGAAATTACTCAAACACAAGCAGCTAATCTGCTCTGGCATTTCGGAGCATTGTCAGAGATTTGGGTAACAGCTAAATCCAGGCTTTGTCTGCTTTAATTCACAGGTGGGTGGCACGGTGGCTCAGTGGTAAGCACTGCTGCCTCACAGCGCCAGGGTCCCAGGTTCGATTCCAGCCTCGGGCAACTGTCTGTGTGGAGTTTGCACATTCTCCCTGTGTCTGCGTGGGTTTCCTCCCACTGTCTAAAAATACACAGTTTAGCTGGATCGGCTGTGCTAAATTGTCCATTGTGTCCAGGGAGGTGTAGGTTAGCTGCATTAGCCACGGGAAATGCAAGGTTACAGGGACAGAGTCTGGGTGGGTTACTTTTCAAAGGGTTGATGTGGATTCAAATGGTCTGCTTACACACTGTAGGGAGTCTGTGTGAAAGATCCTGTGGCTTGAATTGAAGAGGCTTACTGGACAATATGTATCCCTTAACTAACATCACTGTCTCATCATCTTTCTGGTTGGTGCACTGTTGCTGACTGTGGACTTAGCTGTGCTCAAATTGGATGCTGTTTTTCAACAGTTGAATCGTGGTCATAACTTAAGAAAGGATTTAATTGACTGTAAACAATTTTGAGACATTCTGCAGTCATGAAGACTGCTATAAAAATTAAAAGTCATTTTTCTCGCCCCTTTCAAGTGCAATGATGGTCACCGTGTTGCATCACATTGTGGAATGCAAGTGTTAATTCTCCCACTCATGTCACTCCAGAGCCAATGCCACACAATACTGAGTGATCTTAAAGCCTTTGTTGCTGTTCATTATTATCTGTCACTCGTAAAGAGTAGTGTCAGACCCTCAATGATCACAGTTTGAACAGCAGATTAATTAGTCTCGACAAGCTGTGAAACCAACACCCACTGTGACCTTCTTGTCCATGGAGGACCATGAACGTTGGAGAAGAGGATGGATTTATTCAGCTTTCTCACTTGACAAATGCAAATTTGTAAAGACAAGAATCCTGAGATTCTGAAATGTTCAACAGGCTTTTAAATCATGTCTAGATGTAGACATTCACTGCTTTTCTTGCAGTCTAAAAGATGCCAGTGCTGATCTCTTAATGCCCCTTGGAGGGACAATGCTCCAAAAGCTTGTGATTTCACATAAACCTATTGGACCATAACCTAGTGTCGTGTGACTATTGACTTTGTCCACCCGTGTCCAACATGAGCACCTCCGCATTATGATCATTTAACAGTAAAGTAACAGCTTGCATTGACATAGAAAACTCACAATACAGAGGAACCTCGATCATCCACAGGACACGGGCAGGGAGTATTTCATTTGATTAATCGAATTCCGGATAATCGAAGGCCGGATAACATGGTTTAGCTGAGCCTCAGGACCTTGCGATCTTGCTGGATAATCCGATATTTAGAGAATCGAATCCCAGATAGTCGAGGATCCTCTGTATTCCACAGCACTTTACCAGTTAACTGCTGGTTTGAAGCCCACTCACTCTTGTAATCTAAGCAAACAGTAGACCATGTGCACCCAGTAAGATCTCTGGAATAACAAAGTTAGCAAGGCTAAGTAAAACGTTTTTGGATATTAATAACGTCCAGACATCATGAAGAAGTCTCCTTTGAATTCTTTTTATGTATTCACTGGTGGGATGTGGGTGTCACTGGCTGGTCAGTATTTATTGCCTGTCCCTCACTCTCATTGAGAAGTTCATGCTATGCTACCTTCTTGGAACAATGCAGTGTACCTGCTATGGGTTAACCCACAATGCCCCTAGGGAGGGAATTCCAGGATTTTGACCCAGTCACAGTGAAGGAACAGTGATATAATTCCAAGTCAGGACGGTGAGTGGCTTGGAGGGGAACTTGCAGGTGATGGTATTCTCAAGACTTTATCCTTTCGGATGGCAGTGGGCATGAGTTTGGAAGGTGGTGTCGGAAGATCTTTGCTGAATTTCTGCAGGGCATCTTGTAGGCAGTGCTGTTACTGAATGTTGGCGTGGATGTTTGTGGATGTGGTGCCAATCAAGCGGGCTGCTTTGTTCTGATGGTGTCAAGCTTCTTGAGTGTTATTGGAGCCGCACCCATCCAGGCAAGTGGTTATCCTGATGAAGGGCTTTTGCTCGAAACATCAACTCCTTGGATGCTGCCTTTTCCAGCACCACACTCTCACCTCTAATCTCCAGCATCTGCAGTCCTCACTTTTGCCTAATTTAGGACAGAGATGAGGAGAAACTTCTTCACTCAGAGAGTGGTGGGTGTGTGGAATGCTCTGCCCGAGAAGGCAGTGGAGACCCAGTCTCTGGATTTGTTTAAGAAAGAGTTAGACAGAGCTCTCAAGGATAGTGGAATCAAGGGTTATGGAGATAAGGCAGGAACAGGATACTGATTGAGGATAATCAGCCATGATCATATCGAATGGTGGTGCAGGCTCGAAGGGCAGAATGGCCTATTCCTGCACCTATTGTCTATTGTCAATTCCATCACAGCCCTGACTTGTGCCTTATGGATGATGGACGGATTTTGGGGAGTCATGAGGTGCGTTTCTTACTGCAGTATTCTGAGCCTTTGAACTGATCTTACAATCACTCTGTCTATGTGGCGAGTTGAGTTAAGTTTCTGGTCAATGGTAATCCCCAGGATGTTGATAATGGGGGAATCAGTGATGATTACAACTTTGATTGTCAAAGGGCAGTGTTTAGATAGTCTCTTATTGGAGCTGGTCATTACTTGGCATTTCTGTGGTGGGAATGTTACTTGCCAATTGTCAGCTCAAGCCTGGATATATTCCAGATCTTGTACCATTTGAACATGGATTGCTTCAGTATCTGTGGAGTTGCAAATGTTGCTGAACATTGTGCAATCATTGGTGAACATCCCCACTTCTGACCTTATGATGGAGGGAAGGTCATTAATGGAGTAGCTGAAGATGGCTTGGCCTAGCAGATTACCGGAAGGAACTCCTGCAGAGATGTCCTGGAGCTGAGATGACTGACCTCCAACAACCTCAGCTGTCTTCCCATGTACCAGGTATGACTCCAAGCAGCAGAGAGTTTGACCCCGATACCCAGTGATTCCAGTTTTGCTAGGGCTCCTTGATGCCACACACAGTTGAATATGGCCTTTATTTCAAGTGCTGTCACTCTCATCTCACCTCTGAATTCAGCTCTTTTGCCCATCTTTGAGCCAAGGCTGAATGAGTTCAGGAGCTGAGTGGCCCTGGTGGAACACAAACTGGGCATCACTGAACAGGTTATTGCTGAGCAGGTGCTGCTTGAATGCACTGTTGATGACACCTTCTATCACTTTACTGATGATCAAGAGAAGACTATGGGGCAGTAATTGACTGGGTATCATTTGTCCTACTTTTTGTGTACAGGACATACCTGGGCAATTTTTCACATTGTCAGTTGCAACATTTCCAATTACCTGTAGATGATGATGGTTAGAAGAGGAATCCCAAAAATATACTACAATTAATACCCATAAGGGTTTGAACCAATATAAGACCATAAGATCATAAGACATAGGTGCAGAAATTAGGCCACTCAGCCCATCGAGTCTGCTCCATCATTCAAACCTGGCTGATAGGTTTCTCAACCCCATTCTCCCGCCTTCTCCTCGTAACCCTTGACCCTCTTGACAATCAAGAACCTATCTATCTCAGTCTTAAATATACTCAATGACCTGGTCTCCACATCTTTCTGTGGCAGTGAATTCCATAGATTCACCACTCTCTGGCTGAAGAGGTTACTCCTTATCTCCATTCTAAAAGGTCTTCCCTTTAGGCTGGGGCTGTGCCCTCGGGTCCTAATCTCTCCTGCTAATGGAAACATCTTCCAAACATCCATTCTGTCCAGACTATTCAGCATTCTGAAAGTTTCAATTAGATTCCCCTCATCTTTCTAAACTCCATCAAGTATAAACCCAGAATCCTCAAATGTTCCTCATACATTAAACTTTTCATTCTTGGGACCATTCTCTTGAACGTCCTCTGAACACGCTCCAGGGCCAGGACATCCTTTCTGAGATATGGGGCCCAAAACTACACACAATACTTCAAATGTGGTCTGACCAGACCCTAATAGAGTCTCATTGATTTTATCATCAAGTCCTCTCAAAATAAATGCCATCATTGCATTTGCCTTCCTAACTACTGACTCAACCTGCAAGTTTACTATGAGAAAATCTTGGATGAGAATTCACAAATCTCTTTACACTTCAGACCTCTGAATTTTCTCCCCCATTAGAAAATAGTCTATGTCTCTATTCTTCTGACCAAAGTGCATGACCTCACACTTTCCCACGTTGTACTCCAACTGTCACTTCTTTGCCCAGTCTGCTAACCTGTCCAGATCCTTCTGCAGCCTCCCCGCCTCCTCAATGCTACCTGTCCCTCGACCTATCTTTGTATCATCTGCAAAATTAGCCAGAATACACTCAATTCCTTTATCTAGATCGTTAACATATGAAGTGAACGGGATGGGACCATTCGCCACAGCAGATTCGCCGCCAACGCTTGGCCACTGCCCTTTGACCACTGAAGATGATTCGCCACCACCCATTGGCCACTGAGGACACTTAGCCACCACCCATTGGCCACTGAGGACGCTTAGTCACCGCCCATTTGCCACTGAGGACGCTTAGCCACCGCCCATTGACCACTGAAGACGATTCGACGCTGCAAATAAGTCGTACATTTTGAATATTGGTGGTAGCGTTTATTTGTTTTAATAACCATTTATTTTTGTTAATAGAAATTTCTTTTTATTTAACAACGTTTAAAATGTTAGAGAACAAGCATATCTAAACTATATAAAATTGTCATTATATTGGTTAAGGTAGTGTTTGCGTTGTTACAGTAACAACTTATTTTCGTTACAGGAGTTTTTTTAAGCTTGTATTTTTTTTTTGATTTACCCTCAAGTCTTCAAAATGGAAACAGAAATTATTAGTAAATGTGGAAAAAGGAAGTTTTACTATGATGGTTTTATATATGTTTTTGATAAACTATCCAAGAGTGATTCAAGTATTAAGTTTTGGCGATGTGAACAAAGAGGCCGATGTAATGGACAGATCCACACCAAGAGTGACACTGTGATAGAAACAATAAAAGAACACACACATTCCCCTTCCGCAGCAAGTGTTCAAGTTGCGAAAGTGAAAACAAGTTTAAAACGTTGTGCAAAAGAATCGCAGGAAGTACCGAGTGTTCTTATTAATGAATGTGTAGCTGATGTCCCTCAGTCAGTCCTAGCATCTTTGATAATTGTTAAATATTAATGTGAGATTTTACTGCCATTATCAAGATTTTTAAAATATGTTTCCTTTTTCTGGTTAACATTTGGAATGCATTTTTATATATAAACCAATAAAATGATATTTATTTTACCTCTTTTTTAAAAATCAATATGTAGTATGTAGCTGTATAAATAAAGGGGACTGAGAAGTATGAAAGAACAGGCAGGTGGGAAAACAATCAGGACATATATATATATATTTCCGGTGGTGAATAGTCTCAGAGGTCAAATGACTCGAGTGGAGAAACACTGGTGGAGAACCGGCAGTGGCTAATCATCGGCGGCGAATCTGCCGTGGTGAATCGTCACCAACCTGAAGTGAAAGGTCTGTGCGGTACGTTTCTATGTTCTATGTTCTATGTTGTGGTCCCAACATGGAATGTTGCGGAACACCACTCGTCACCTGCTGCCATCCTGACAAGGACTCTTTTATCCCCACTCTGGAAATGGTCGTGTAGCCAAGCGATAACTTTCAGGGATGTGAAGAAACAGCTAACATCTTCTAAAGTGTTGGCACATTACGATCCCAAGCAAGATCTGATATTGACAGAGGGAGAGCATTAGCTCATAGGTGGCCCAATGGAGAAGAATGCCCAATAAGTATATATTCAGGACACTGGTTAATGCAGAGCGTAAATACCCCCAGATGGAGATGGAAGGTTTGGTGGTCATATTTGGAGTGAGGAAGTTCCAGCAATACCTTCATGAATGTAAATTTGTAATAACAACAGGCCACAAACCTCTCCTAGGTTTACTTAAAAAGGACAAGGCAGTGCTGTCCATAGCATCAGACCGAACTCAGCAGTGGGCTCTAATACTAAGTGCGTGTAATTACAAGTTGGAAGACCATCTAGGAGCTGAAAATGTGTTGCTGGAAAAGCGCAGCAGGTCAGGCAGCATCCAAGGAGCAGGAGAATCGATGTTTCGGGCATGAGCCCTTCTTCAGGAATCTGCCTGACTTGCTGCGCTTTTCCAGCAACACATTTTCAGCTCTGATCTGCAGCATCTGCAGTCCTCACTTTCTCCTAGACCATCTAGGAGGCCAAGTAGCAAATGTGGATACATTGAGCTGCCTCCCACTGGCAGGTGCTCCCCCAGTGGTACTGTCACTGGATGTTTTTTTTTAGATTAGATTAGATTACTTACAGTGTGGAAACAGGCCCTTCGGCCCAACAAGTCCACACCGACCCACCGAAGCGTAACCCACCCATACCCCTACATTTACCCCTTACCTAACACTATGGGCAATTTAGCATGGCCAATTCACCTGACCTGCACATCTTTGGACTGTGGGAGGAAACCGGAGCACCCGGAGGAAACCCACGCAGACACGGGGAGAACGTGCAAACTCCACACAGTCAGTCGCCTGACTGAACCTGAACCATGTTTTAGTCATGGTTTTACATTTTCTAGACACGCTTCCTGTCACAGCTGACAGTATCAGATTTTGGAAGCAAAAAGATCCGGTCCGAGCAAAAATGAAACAGCTGGGGTGGGGGGAATGGGGTGATGGGGAAACCAAAGGGTCAAACCACCTAGAATTGAAACCTTTCTTTGGAGCTGGAGAGACCAGATCATAGTAGAGGTTAGCATATTATCATGGGGAGAAAAAGTAATTGTTCCAAGCACAGGTCACTGCCAGACACTGGCTGACCTCCACCAGGGACATCCACGGGTTTCCAAAATGCAGATGTTGGCAAGAAGTCATGCCTGGTGGCCAGGATTGAATGCCAACAAAGACGCATTGGTAGGGGCAGCGCCCAGACTGCCAACAGGGACAGAGCTTATCACCAGGCAGATTCCCCACATTCACGGGAATGGCAGGGTAAACCCTGAACTCAGTTAAATGTTGACTGTGCAGGTCCTTTCATAGGCTTAATGTTCTTAATCATTGTAGACGCCCACTCAAAGTGATTGGTTGTGTACAGAGTTCGTTTGTCAAACACGGAGACGATGATAGAAAATCCATGCACGTCCATTGCAAAACACGGACTGTAGAAATGTTGCCAGTGTTTACCAGCAGGGAAGTCAAATATTTCCTGATGTTGAATGATATTTGTCATTTAAGGACAGCTCCATACCATTCTCATCCAATATTCTGGTGGAAAGAGCAGTCCAAACATTGAAGACAGGCTGAAAGAAACAGCCTACAGCTTCACTCGATACTAAACTGTGCAAGTTCCTATTTGATTATAGCACCACCCCACATTGAGCTACAGGGATAGTTCTAGCAGAGTTGCAATGGGGAGGAGATTCTGTACCAGGTTAAATCTGATCCTCCTGGACCTGGAGGGGATGAACCATCCATTATCAGAAATGCCAATGCCAGATGCAAGGCTCCGCCAAGCAAGAGAGATAGTTTACTTTGGGGATGAAGTTTGGTGTAGAAACCGGGGGGAAGGCCCTGCATGGGTAAGAGGTATGGTCAATGCCAAGTCAGTTCTAGTGACATATAAAGGTCTGGTAGGTCTGACAGTCCTGAACAAGCACGGGACCATATGAAAGTTGTAAAACATGCCCGTCACCTCGACTGCCTTTCTGACTGTTTTGGAACCCATGGGTTCTCCCTTGCCATCAAGGGTTGAAGATATCTCAGGATCAGAGATAGACAACTCAATGCCTTTGTCGCCTGAAGAAGAGAATTAATTTCTTCCGAGATGCTCCATGTGCAAGAGGCAAGCTACTGTGTGTTACATACCACTTATGTCAGAGGCAGGGTTGGAAGACATCTCAGGAACAGTCTTTGAGGAACAGTGTTATCACTCTTGGTGAGAAAAGATTTCTCCTCGTCTCCATTTTAAATAGGAGACCACTTATTTTTCTTCTGGTACTTCTAACCTCCAGCCAAATCCAACCCGTCCAAGTTATCTTCTGAAGATAATCAGTATTCATCCCAGAAATTAGTCGAGTGAACCTTCATTGAACTGCCTCTTTAAACGTAGGAACATAGGGACAGAGAAACAGGAGCAGGTCCTCCGAGCCGACTCCATCACTCAATATCCAACTCTGTTCCTCATTCCTGCTTTCTCCCCATACTCTTTGATCCCTTTTGGTCTAAGAACCATACCTAATGCCTTCTTGAAAACATTCAATGTTTTGGCCTCAGCGACTTTCTGTGGCAGAGAATTCCATACACTCACCACTCTATATGAAAAAAAGTTTATCCTCATCTCATTCCTAAATGGCTGACCCTGTATCCTTAGACTAGATTCCCTTCAGCCCAACAAGTCCACACCAACCCTCCAAAGAGCAACCCACCCAAACTCACTCCCCTACGTTTACCTTTGACAAATGCATCTAACACTACGGGCAATTTAGCATGGCCAATTCACCTAACCCACATTCCTTTAGACTGTGGGAGGAAACTGGAGCACCCAGAGGAAACCCACACAGACACAAGGAGAATGTGCAAACTCCACACAGACAGTTGCCTGAGGCAGGAATTGAACCTGGGTCCCTGAAGTTGTGAGATAGCAGTGCTAACCACTAAGCCACCGTGCCGCCCAAAGCAACCAGGCTTCTGGACTCCCTGTCATTGAGAACATTTTTCCCTTATCTACCCTGTCTAGTCCTGTTAGACTTTTATAGGTTTCTATGAGATCCCCCCTCATTCTTACTCTTTATTCTCTGCCAGCCAGGTCTCTATCCATGTAAGTAAGCTACCCCATTCCCTTTAACTTTGCACAGATATCTCTAATGTGGGACCTTACCAAAACACTTCTGAAAGGAGACATATTAATTTGGACAACTTTGATATGACTGATTCATTTGTAACTTAATTGTAATGTAATAAGCTAGGCAGTCAATTAACCAAAGTAGAGAATAGATGTTTGTTACAAATTACTGGTAGCTTGGAAACTGTCTGTGAGCTATCTTTGGGAGAATTCCAGAACAGATAAATCATGAATTCTTATCTATGAAATGTTCCTTGGCAAAGAGCAACAGAGTTGGTGGATTTGTGTGACTGTGATTTTTTTTAATTTGATTTATTATTGTCACATGCACCCAGTACAGTGAAAAGATTTGCTTTGTGTACAGTACAAGTAGATCATACCATAAAACGTGCATTAGGGTAATAGAACAGAGCGAGGAATACAATGTTATGGCTGCAAAGTGTGAGATGAATATTAAATTTAAAATTTGAGAGGTCCATTCAGAACAGCAGGGAAGAAGTTATTTTTAGTAGGGGGTGGGGTGTGGTTTAAAAGGGCAGGTGACTGGTGGGTACGGAGGATAGGATCACCAGGATTACTAGTCAGGTCCATTGTACCTTAAAGATGACAATGCAGGTTGATAGAAGTGGTCAAGAAGGCATACAGCATGCTTCCCTTCATCGGACGGGGTATTGAGTACAAGAGTTGGCAGGTCATTTTACAGTTAAGAAAGACTGGTTCGGCCACATTTAGAATACTGCATACAGTTCTGGTCACCACAATACCAAAAGGATGTGGATGCTTTGGAGAGGGTGCGGAGGAGGTTCACCAGGCTGTTGCCTATATGAAGGGTGCTTGCTATGAAGAGAGTTCGAGTAGATTAGGATTATTTTCGTTGGAAAGATGGAGGTTGAGGGGGGACCTGAATGAGGTAGACAAAATCATGAGAGTTATAGACAGGATGGATAGCAAGAAACTTCTTCCCAGAGTGAGGGACTCAATTACTAGGGATCTCAAGTTCAAGGCGAGAGGGGAAAAGTTTAAGGGAGATATACATGGCAAGCTCTTTATGCAGAGGATGGTAGGTGCCTGGAATGCGTTGTCAGCGGAGGTGGTAGAGGTGGACATGGTAGCATCATTTAAGATGTATCTAGACAGATAAATGAATGGGCAGGGAACAAAGGGATACAGATCCTTAGAAAATAGGCGACAGGTTTAGATAGAGGATCTGGATCGGCACAGGCTTGGAGGGCTGAAGGGCCGGTTCCTGTACTGGAAATTTCTTTGTTCTTTCTTTGTTTAGTCCAGGCACTGGATAGTCCCATAAAATCCAGGGCAGTTGCTCAATCTGCTGAGAATGTAATGCCTAAATGTGTGATGGAGGCTGACACCCCAATTACAGCTTTCATCAGGGAATAGATAAGCAACTGATGAGGTAAATATTCCAGTCTATGGGTAAGGGTAACCTGTAGTTGCTGTCATGCCAATGGCCTCATTCTGTGCTTTAACTAATGAATGACACCGACAGCGTGGTTTCGAAGGAGGATCACTGAATTTGAAACGTTTACTCTGATTCTCTCTCTACAGATGCTAGAAGACCTGCTGAGTTTCACCAGCAATTCTTGTTTTTATTTGACTTATCCCCACAAAATCAATTATCTCGTTACAATCACATTGCTGCTTCTGGGAGTTTGCTGTGCTCAAATGTATCAGTGCCACCTCGTGCTCCTCTGAGGAGGTTGAACAGTTCATCAACTTCCCGAATACCTTCCACCCTGACTGCAAGTTCACCTGGACCATCTCAGACACCTTTCTCCTCTTCCTGGACCTGTCCATCTCCATCTCTGGTGACCGACTCAACATGAATATCTATTTCAAACCTACCGATTCCCACAACAGCCTAGACTACACCTCGTCCCTCCCCCACCCCTATAAAAATGCTATCCCTTACTCCCAATTCCTCCGCCTCCACCGTATCTGCTCCCAGGAGGAGCAATTCTAATCCAGGGTATCCCAGATGGCCTCCGATTCCAAGGACCACAATTTCCCCTCCCATGTGGTCACCAGCACATCTCCTCCACTTCCCGCACCTCTGTCCTTGAGCCCCACCCATCCAACCGTAACAAGGACAGAACCCCAATCCCCCCACCCCACCCCCTGGTCCTCGCCTTCCACCCCACTAATCTCTGGATACAACGCATTATTCTCTGCCATTTCGGATGCCTACAATCAGACCCCACCACCAGAGATACATTTCCCTCCCACCCCATCTGTGTTTTGGAGACACCATTCCCTCTGCGACTCCCTCATACAGTCAAGGTACTGAAGGAGGCTTGCTTTCCTGAAAGGGATTAATGAACCAAATAGATTTCACAACAATCATTAAACTAGCTTTTGATTCCCAAATTTTATTTTCTGTACTTACAAATATCACAATCTGCCATGCCAAGATTTGAACTCATATTCGCAGAATAGATTTCTGCATTATAAAACAAATGGCATGGTTGATAGGTCCATGGCCTCCATCAACCCATCTTCCACTCCCGGCACCTTCACTTCCTGACACAAGTTGTATCAAATCTGCGCCCACACCTCCCCCCTCACCTCCATCCAAGGACCCAAAGGATCCTATCACATCCGGCAGAGATTTTCCTGCACCTCCACACTCTTCATCAACTGTGTCCATTGCTCTCGATTTGGTCTCCTGTACATTGGGGAGATAGGACACCAACTCACGGAATATTTCAGAGAACATCTCTGGGACACATGCACCAAAAACCCCACTGCTCCTTGGCTGAACACATCACCCCTCCCACTCCACCAAGGACATGGATGTCCTGGGCCTCCTCTACCACTAAATAAACTACCCAACGCCAGGCAGAAGAACACCCTATCTTCTGCCTTAGGACCCTCCAACCACACGGTATCAACGTCGATCTCACCAGTTTCCTCACCTCCCCTCCCCCCACTTCATCCCAGAGCCTTGCCCCCCCCCAACCCCCACCCCAACATTCCTGATGACTCTCTTGCCCCTCAGATGCTGCCTGACCCGCTGTGCTTTTCCAGCACCACACTTTTCGACATGAATGAACTGTTGGACTTTCACATGGAGTACTCATGGAGTGTAAAGCAATTTTTAAAAAGTAAGCTCATGTGATTATTGACTAGGCCAGCATTTATTGCCTATTCAGCAGTTAAGTGTCAACCAACTGGAATCACATCTCAGCCAGTCAAGGTACTGAAGGAGGCTTGCTTTCCTGAAAGGGATTAATGAACCAAATAGATTTCACAACAATCATTAAACTAGCTTTTGATTCCCAAATTTTATTTTCTGTACTTACAAATATCACAATCTGCCATGCCAAGATTTGAACTCATATCCGCAGAATAGATTTCTGCATTATAAAACAAATGGCATTGCCACTCACTGCGACCACTGGCAGTAAGGGGTGCAACATCAATGCAAGTTGATGGGGCAGCACAGTGGCTCAGTGGCTAACACTGCTGCCTCACAGTGCCAGAGACCCGGGTTCTGTTCCAACCTTGGACCACTGTGTGGAGTTTGCACGTTCTACGTGGGTTTCCTTCGGGTGCTCCAGTTTCCTCCAACAGTCCAATGACGTGCAGTTTAGGTGGATTGGTCATGCTAAATTGCCCGCTGTGCAGGGTAGGTGAGTTAGCCATGGGAAATACAGGGTTGTAGGGGAGTGGGTCTGGGTGGGATGCTCTTGAGAGGGTCAGTGTGGACTCGATAGGCTGAATGGCCTGCACCAACATTGTAGGGATTCTAAATTTAATCCTTCTCCTCCTTAACCAATCCTGGTGACTGCTGGCCCTCAGTGAGATCAGGTCAGAGCCCCAGAAATGCAGCATTTTTGTCATATACTCTCATACCCTTCACTGGTAAAGACTGCTAAGCATTTCTAAAGCTATGCAATAAATCATATATGAGAAAATAAAAACTTGCTTCTTTAAAAAAAGAATGTGTGGTGGGGGCGATGCAACCTGTTATAAATATTTGGAATATTTCATATGAATTTCAGTAAATTGAGCCGATATTTCCTGGGTAGTAGGCATGTTTCATTCCCAATGACGGGTGGCCTTGAATTAAATAAGTCACATCACTGCAGTGCACTGTGATTGAAGTTAATCCGCAGCTCACTATCAGTGGAAATGAGGCTGTGACCCTTGCATTGTGTATACACATCTTGTGAGTTCTGCATCCTCCAGGGAGAGCTATAACCTTTAACTCACAGCGTGCGGTAGTTAATTAAAACTGACATTGCTGTTGACTGCACATTCGAAATGGTCCATGAATTGGTCGCAATTTGAATCATCTGACAACTCCTGCAATCATACCTCGAGCAGGATTTCCACAAAGAATCAGGAGATGGATGCCATTCAGCCCCTCCAACCTGTTCCACCATTTGGTTAAACCATAGTTGATTGCTATCTCAACTCTATTAACCAGTGTTGATTTTATGCCTCCTATATATCCTCTGTTGTAGCTCCACCTGCCCAGGACATCTGCTGTTATGGGATGCTGTGCTTGTCTTACATCATGCTAACATGACCACTGTAATCCATCTGTAACTACTCCCTGACGTATGTCATCCAACTGTCTCTAGGCCGAGTCTTTCTCCTGCTGCCTTCCAAAGGTAGAGTCATAGAATTCCTATAGTGTGGAAGCAGGCCATTCAGCCTGTCGAGTCCACACCCACCATCCAAATAGCATCCCAACTAGACCAGCCCCTAACCTATTCCCATAACCCTGCATTTTCCATGACTGATCCACCTCACCTCCACATCCCTGGACACTACAGAACAATTCAGCATGGCTGATCCAGCTAACCTGCACATCTTTGGACTGTGGAAGGAAACCAGAACACCCAGAGAAAATCCACGTAGACACGGGGAGAATGCACAAACTCCACACAGACAGTAACCCGAGAATGGAATCAAACCCGGGTCCCTGGCGTTTTGGGGCAGCAGTGCCGAATACTGAGCCACTGTGCTACCCGACATGGCCCAGCTCCAGTTATGAAACTGGATTCCTCAACTCTTGATTCTTTTCTATCGTAAAATAGGTTCTCAATTGCCACCTTCCTGAATCTTTTTAAAATTGTAAATGCTTCATTCTGGTCAACTTTCAAACATTTATACTTGAGGGAATAAATCTATCCTCATCGCTTGAGACTTTAAGCCCCGGTAACATTCCAATGTGGATTTGCCATTTGACAGCAAATACAGTCGACTGGTTCAGTTTAGATACACGCTGTCACAAAGAGGTGAGTTAGAAATGCTAGTTTTTCTTTCAGTCACATTTTCGCAGTGAGCCTCAATGAACTCCACAGACAAAACAGAACAACAAATTACAACTCTGGTAAAGGCTTGAAAAAGCCATGCAATGCAGGGTTTCCATTTGATGTATAGAATTAATAAAGAAATTAGAAGTTCGACAGAAAAAGGACATTATTCAGAGGTGTCATCTGAATACCTAAAAATGCCAGAGCTTCAGTCTCTTGACAGACCGATATGCAGTAAGTATATTTTGTGTGACTTGACAAACTGAAGGAATAATTTAGCATGTCATGCGGAGAGTGCACCGGTGAAAGATCTCAACAGGGAGCTGTCAAGGTGAAATAAGTCACACACGTGGTGTTGTCAACAGCGGTAAATGGTGTCTGCCTTATTAAAACTTGATCAGGTGTCAAGATTGGTGATGCGAAAATTCTGCAGAGTTAATTCCTTGCTTTTGTCCTATGTTAAACTGTGTGACAATGGGATAAAGTTGGACACAAGAGTTACCAAGAAGACATGTATCAAACTTCACGGCCACAAAGACCACAGACACTCATGTAGAAATTTCACTGGGTTTGACAATGGTTGAATCATTGCCCAGTGTTGGCCTATACACGTATACCACATGTGGAATCTGCTCACTAAAAATCAAAAATTTAAAAATAGCAACTATTATAGAACACAGAATTATTATGGTTTAGAAGGAGGCCTTCCAACTCAGATTGGCTGTATTATCTACTAACCCCTTGCCACTTCCCCAGACCCCTGCAATTCTATCCAAGTAACTATCCAATGCCCTCTTGAATGCCTCAATTGAAACTCTTTGCACATTTCCAGTCAGTGCATTCCATATCCTAACTAATTGTTGTGTGAAAAGGTTTTTACTTTCACTTCAACATTGCTTCATTTGCACATCACTTTAATTCTATGCTGTCTTGTTCTTGTTTCTTTCACAAGTAGAAACAGCTTCGTCTGATCTACTGTGCCCTGCCAGCTCATGATTTCAAAAACCTCAATCAGATATCCTTTTTCTCTCCAGGGAGAACAGTCCTAACTTCTTCAATCCATCTTCAAGGTGAAATTCATCATTCCTGGAACCGTTCTAAAAAATCGCTTTGACACTCTCTCTAATGCATTTGCAGCTTTCCAATAATATGATGTCCACAACATTACACAATGCTCCAGCTTAGCTCTAACAAAGTGTCTTGTATTCCATGCTCCTATTAGTAAAGCTGAGCACACTGTGTGCTCTATTTACTCTGCATCATCTATCCTGCCAGTTTCAATGATCTGTGCATATTTAGACATCAATCCCTCTGCATCTGAACCTCTTTAATAGAATTATACTCCTTATTTTGGATTGTCTTTAAATGTTCTTCTGACCAAAATGCATCACCTCACACTTCTCTGTATCTGTCACCTATCCATCTACTTTACCAAATTGTCAAAGTCCCACACTACCTTCAGTTAGTTCACAAATCTTCCAAGTTTAGTGTCATGCACAAACTTAGAAAGTGCCTCCTGCAAAACCAAGATGCAGATTATTTATACATATATATACATCAGGGAAAGCAAGTGTTCTCTTGGCCTTCTGTGGGGATTGCCATTACACAGTGGCACAGTGGTTAGCACTGCTGCCTCACAGCGCCAGAGACCCACGTTCAATTCCCACCTCAGGCAACTGTGTGTGTGGAGTTTGCAAATTCTCCCTGTGTCTGCGTGGGTGTGCTCCGGTTTCCTCCCACAGTCCAAAAATGTGCAGGTTAGGTGAATTGGCCATGCCAAATTGCCCAAAGTGTTAGGTGAAGGGGTAAATGTCGGAGAATGGGTCTGGGTGGGTCGCTCTTTGGAGGGTCTGGGTGGACTTGTTGGGCTGAAAGGCCTGTTTCCATACTGTAAGTAATCTAATCTAAAATCTTCCTCAAGCTCATTAACCTTTACTCTCAGTTTTCTATCACTCAGTCAATTTTGTATCTGTATTTCCACTGTCCCTTTCTACCGTGATCTCCAACTTTCCACACATTGTATCAAATGCCTCTGGAAATCCATCTAAACCACAGCATGAGTGTTATACTCAGCAACCCTTTCTGCTACCTCTACAAAAAAAAACTCCAGCAAGTTTATCAAACACAATTTCCCCTTTAAAAATCTGTACTGACTCTTCCTCATCAACCTACATGACCAGTGATTCTCTTCAGAATAATTGTTTTTGAAATTCTCCCCACTCCTGAAATTAAACAAATTGATTAGCAATTCTAGGATTGTCCTTACAACCCTTTATGAACAAGGCTATAATGTTGGCAATTCTCCAGTCTTCTGGCACCTCTCTGGGATTTAGTGAAGACTTAATTACAGATAGTGCCTCTGCAGTTTCCATCCTGACTTCCATCAAATTGCTCGAATGCATTGCATCCGGTCCCAGTGCCTTGTTAATTTTAAGTGACAACAATCTATTGAAGACATCTTCCTTATAAACTTTGAGCCCTTTTCGTGACAGAGTTTCCCCCTGTCACCATGGCCTGCGCAGCAATTTCTTATTTTGTAAAGACAGATGCTAAGTATTCAGTTAATACATTAGTAAAGCCTTTGACAAAGTTCTGCATGGAAGATTAATTAGTAATGTTAGATTCAGGGTGAACTTGCCAATGGGATACAAAATTGGTTTGATTGTAGGATACAGAGGATGGTGGAGGAGGTTAACTTTTCAAACTGGAGACCTGTGACCAGCAGTGTTCCACAAGGATCAGTACTGAGTCCACTTTTGTTTGTTATTAAAATACACAACTTGCATGAGAATTTAGGAGGCATGGTTAGTAAGTTAGCGGATGACACCAAAATTAGTGGCATAGTGGACAGTGAAGATCTTGATCAATTGGGTCAATGGGCTGAGCAGTAACAGTTGGAGTTTAATTTGGATGAATGCAAGGTATTGCATTTTGGTAAAACAAACAAGGGTTTGACTTATACAGTTAATGGTAGGGCCCTGGGTAGTGTTGTAGAACAGAGAAATATAGGGGTTCAGGTTCATAATTCTTTGAAAGTTGCGTCATAGGTAGAGAGGGTGGTTAAAAAGGTACAAAAACAGAAGTTGCTGAAAACGCTTAGCAGTCTGGTAGCATCTGTGAAGAGAAATCAAAATTAACGTTTCAGGTCCGGTGACCCTTCCTCGGAACTAATGGCAGCTGGGAAAATATTGATTTATGTGCAAAAGATAGTGCGGGAGAGAGGGTAAGGAATAAATGATAGGTGGGGAGAGATCCCAAGGAGAGAGAAGAACAGTGGACAAAGGAGTGGATAATGATCTGGCTGGGAGGGTGAATAGATGTTAATGGAGACTGTGAGTGGATAAAATGGGCAGCAGGATGGCCCAGTGGATAGCACTGCAGCCTCACAGCGCCAGGGACCTGGGTTCGATTCCAGCCTCAAGCGACTGTCTGTGTGGAGTTAGTACATTCTCCCCGTGTCTGCATGGGTTTCCTCTAGGTACTCCGTTTACTCCCACAATCCAAAAGATGTGCAGGTCAGGTGGATTGGCCATCCTAAATTGCCCTTAGTGTTAGGTACATTAGTCAGAGGGGGGTAGGTTACTCTTCAGAGGGTCAGTGTGTACTTGTTGGGCTGAATGGCCTGTTTCCACACTGCAGGACATTTAATCTAAAAAGAGTTGTGTGTATAGCAGACTATGTGATAACAGGGCCTGGTGTGTGTGGTAGGGGGCTGGGATTTGGGATGGTCCAGGCCTTAAAATTATTGAACTCGATATTGAATCCAGAGGGCTGCAGGGTCCCCAAGTGAAAAATGAGATGTTGTTCTTCCAGCTTGCACTGAGCTTCGCTGGAGAACTGCAGCTAGCCTTAGACAGAGATGTTGGCCAGGGAACAGGGTGGTGTGTTAAAATGGCATCTCGCTGGATGTGGCGGAAATGGCGGCTGATGAGCTTCTGGCTGGTGGGACGGTAGGTGAGGATGAGGGGAACCCGATTGCTGGTGCCGGAGGGAAGAGAGGAGTTGAGGGTGGAAGTGTGGGAGATGGGTCAGACCTGGTCGAGGGCCTTGGCAGGGGTGCTGGGGAATCCTCAGCAGGCGCAGTTATAACATTTAAAAGACATGTGAACAGGTACATGAGCAGGAAAGATTTCGAGGGACATGGATCAAACCACAGGCAAATGGGACTCGTTTTAGTTTGGAAAACTTAGTCAGCATGGATGAGTTGGACCAAAGGGTCTGTTTCTGTGCTTTATGACTCTGTGACTCTATAATACCTCAGCTATGCTGCCTGCCTCCATTTGTAAATCCCCTTTTTGGTCCCTGTTCAACCTTATTCATGCTTTAACCACTCTTATTCCTTATGTGCCTATATTAGAGTTTGGAATTTCTCTTACAAGACTTATCCGATGCATTTTTCTTCTGTCGAACTGTGGATGGTCAAAATTATCCGAGCACAAGAGAACTTACAAATAATATCCACTGCTCTTTCAAAGGAAACCATGGGGGTTGGGGAAATATATATTAAGGCATGAGGAACTGGGGACCCTGGTGCGAAATAATATTGATAAAAAGCTAAAAAGTTATTGTGCACTATTTTTGTTTAAATAGAGCATCTAAACAGTTTAGTTAAAAATGATTAATTCATAACAATATAGTTTTGGAATACTTTGTTCTTAATTTTCATCCTGTATGGTGCTAAATGAGTGAAAACATTGTTTAAAAAAGGACTGAAATAACCTGTGCTGTTTTCTAAATAGGGTAGATACTTGTAGAGAACATTTGCACACCAGCAACAATTTGTATTGATATAATGCTCTTAACACTGTATGATGCCCCAAGGTGCTTCACTTCAATGCCTGTACATCGAACAGTGACTTATAGAAACGTCTTAGAGAAGGAGATGGAATTGGAAGGGTCGAGTGTTAAATGGAGAGAATTTCAGAATGTAGGACCTTGGCAGTGGAAAACACAGCCGACAATATTGGAGTAGTGAAAATCGGGGATGAAGTAGGTCAAAAGTGGGAGATGTTATTGTTATTACTCCTGGTGCAGAGAGAACAGCTGACCATGACTCCATCTTCACTTCTGTTCTCTATCTGTTCCCATCTCCACCCTTGCCAAGTGTGGGGGGAGGGACTATGGAGGACAATTCTATTGCTTGGGAGACTCGATAAATCAATGGAGGCGATCACAACTGCAAAAACTGATATGCTCCCAGACCAATTACTTCAAGCCATCCTTTCCTCCATATTGTCTCCATTTGATGTCTACCCTGCTATGTCTCTTAGCGGCTGATGCCACCAACAGCACAGTGAACAAATGCTGTATAATCAGACTGACAACAGCCTATGTGACGTGAGCTCGTTGCTCTGTGTTCCAAAGGGCGCAATTGAAATATAAACCAATTTGCATGTTAATGAATGGGTGATGTATAATAATTAGCTCCACGTGCAGAGTGCACAATTTAACATGACTGACAGCTTGCCAGCAAGAAAGGTTTAGAAGCTCAAAAGTGTATATTAGATTTTCTCCTGAATGAGATATCTGTACTGTTTATTCCCATCACTCAGCAGGGCATGTTTATTTTATATACATGAAACTTTAATGAATGTAACTTTGATTTGAAAATGGTGCAATGCAGTCAAATAAATGTTTGCGTATTTGTACTTTGCAACTGTAGCAAACAAATAGAACAACATCTGCTGCTTGAATCTACATTTGATATCTGAATTTTATAGTCCCCAGCATAAGCGAATTTGCAAAATGCCAGTGCAATTCCACACAAGGACGATATCTTTTAAGCTTAGAATAGGTTTGTGCTTCGCAGTTGGTAGCGTATATTTGACCAAGGTACCATTCTATCAGACAATCTGTTTTCACTTCACATTTATCTGAGAAAAATCATTGTGAAAAATGGCCATGAAACAGGGATACCTTTATCCATGCGAACAACATGGAGGAGGTGGTGACATCATAGCAATGTCACTGGAGGAGGAGCTCAGTTGGCTGCACGGTTGGTCTGTGATACACAGTGATGTCAGCAGCGTGGGGTCAATTTCTGTATTGGCTCACTTGACTGAAGGTTACCACCTTCACGATCTTCCACTTGCCTGAGACGTCATGACTCTCAGGTTTAACCACCACGAGTCATCTGTCTCTCATGAGACAACACCCGGTGGGATGCTTGCACCACCGTGAAATTACTTTTTACGTAATCCAAAAGCTCACCTAAACATTCTGGGGACATGGCTTTGAAACCCACCCCTGCTCCATTGTAAATGGTGAAATTTGAATTCAAATTACTGAAAAAGAGACGTTGGAGTAGAGGTTCCTTGAAAATGAAGTCTCAGGTAGATAGGATTGTAAACAAGGCATTTAGTACGCTTGCCTTTATTGGTCATAGCATTGAGTATAGAAGTTGGGAGGTGATGTTGCGGCTGTACAGGACATTGATTAAGCCACTTTTGCAATATTGCATGCAACTCTGGTTTCCCTCCTGTAGAAAGGATGTTGTGAAACTTCAAAGGGTTCAGAAAAGATTTACAAGAAAGTTGCCAGGGTGGGAGGATTTGTACTATAGGGAGAGGCTGAACAGGTTGGGGCTGTTTTCCCTGGAGCAGCAGAAGCTGAGGGGTGACCTTATCGAGGTTTATAAAATCATGAGGGGAATGGATAGGGTAAATAGTCAAGGTCTTTTCTCTGGGTTGGGGGAGTCCAGAACTAGATGGCATACGTTTAGGGTGAGGGGGCAAAGATTTAAAAGGGGGCAACTTTTTCACGTAGAGGGTGATGCTTGGTGGAATGAGGTGTCAGAAGAAGTGGTGGAGGCTGGTACAATTACACCATTTAAAAGGCATGAATGGGTACATGAATAGGAAGGATTTCGAGGGATATGGGGCAATTGCTGGCAAATGGGACTAGATTGGGTTAGGATATCTGGCTGTCATGAACGAGTTGGACCGAAGTATCTGTTTCCATGCTGTACACCTCTATGACTTTAATTAAAATCTGAATAAAAATTTACATAATGGTGAGTGTCTTCTTGCAGAAACCATTGTAGTGCTCATGTCCTTCGGGGAAGAAAATCTGTCCTTACTTGATCTCACCTACATGTGACACCAGACCCACAGCAATGTGATTGACTCTTAACTGCCCTCTGGGCAATTAGGGATAGGCAATAAATCTTGGCCTAGCCAGTGACACCCACAACCTGTGAATGAATAAACCATCAGCCAAAATTAGCTAAGGGTCATTTTGGAGTATTTTGGTCCAAATGAAGTGTCCAATGATCCATCCACTTTCTACATCAATTTGAAAAGTTCAATATGAAGTAACATTGGAGGCTGAGGGGTGACCTTATAGAGGTTTATAAAATCATGAGGGGCATGGATAGGGTAAATAGCTAAGCTTTTTTTCCTAGGGTAGGATACCAAACTAGAGGGCAGAGGTTGAAGGTGAGGAGCAAATTTTTTAAAGGGACCTAAGTGGCAACTTTTTCACACAGAGGATGTTATAGAAAGAGCTGCCAGAGTAAGTGGTGGAGGCAAGTACGATTACAACATGGGTAAAGGAATAGGAAGGGTTTAGAGGATCCTGGCCAAATGCTGGCAAATGGAACTAGTTCAGTTTAAGGTGTCTTGCTGGTGCCTATGAGTTGGATTGAAGGGTCTGTTCCCTGTTGTATGATGCTATGATTCAAGCTTACTGCATGTTCCGTATTGCAATATTTTTTAAAGAAACAGAGTTCTAGTCACAGGGAAGAGAGCAAATAGAAAAATAACCAAAAGTCTTTAGTTTTGAAATTAATCTGAGGAACAGAAGTGTCAGAGAGCTGAATATTATCCCACCTAATGTCATCAATCAGTATATGTGGATGTGCTGAGCATAAGTCTGAATAACAGCAATCAGCAATCTCCTTCTCTGCTTTAAGCAAACAAGCAGAATTGCTGACCCTACATTTATGAGGCCATTGTTTTCCACATCTTGCATCTCTGTGACTTCTTGAGTAATTGAGTCAATTTAAACCCACTTGTGGGTCTCTTGGTGCTAGGATTTATATTTAATGAACTTAAGAGCAGGGAAGATTAAGACGTGACTTTGTTGAGGCATTCAAAATTATGAACAATTCTGACAGGATAAAGAAGGATATTTTGCTTCGACGAGATGGTATATCAGTAACTAGGGGGGGGGGGGCACAATTTCAAAATTGTCAATGAGAGAGCTTGGAGTGGGATGAGGAGAAACTTTGTAACTCAGAGAGTTGTTAGGATTTGGAATGCACTGCCTGGGAGAGCGGTGAAATTGGGTTCCATATGATGTATCAAATGAGAGCTGGATATATATTTGAAAGTGATGAATTTATAGGGTTACAGAGAAAAGGGCTGTATAGTGGGACTAGCTGTGTGGCTCTTTCCGAAGCTGGTGCAGACACGATGGGACAAATGGCCTCCTTCTGTACTGTAAAATGCTATGATTCCATTCAGATTAATCTCAATCTGGGAAGATTTCCACCTCAGCAGTTAGTTTTCAGAATTAATTTGAATCCACGTGTGTTTAGGTTCATATAAGTGTTTGGAAGGACTGTATTATAGAAACAAATAATCACATTACTGTCAATACCACAAGATTATCAAATCACTTCCCACAACTATTGTCACCTTTTTTAACTCAGTTGTATTGAGTGAGGGTTACAGATGGAGTGTTTTCTGCACTTATGCTGCAAGTGAAGGACATTTCAACTGAGAGAAGTGAATGCCCATGAGGTAGATGCTTCACTGCCTGATCATTGAAATGAATGAACAAAGAACAAAGCAAATTACAGCACAGGAACAGGCTCTTCGTCCCTCGAAGCCTGCGCCGATCCAGATCCTTTATCTAAACCTGTTGCCTATTTTCTAAGGATCTGTATCCCTCTGCTCCCTGCCCATTCATATATCTGTCTCAATACAGCACTTTTGACCTCCAGATCACAAACAACAGTGGTTCCCAACACAGATCCCTGTGGAACATCACTGATCACATCTCTCCATTTTGAGAAACTCCCTTCCACTACTACTTGCTGTCTCCTGCTGCCCAGCCAGTTCTCTATCCATCTAGATGGTACACCCTGGACCCCATGTGACTTCACTTTCTCCATCAATAGACCATGGGAAACCTTATCAAACACCTTACTGAAATCCATGTTTCTGACATCCACAGCCCTTCCCCCATCAATCAACTTTGTAACTTCCTCAAAGACTTCTATTAAATTGGTAAGATATGACCTTCCCTACACAAAATCATGTTGACTATCACTTATTAAGCCCATTTTCTTCCAAATAGATCCTATCCCTCAGTCCCAATCTCCCTTGATCTTTTCTGTACTTGTGTACATTTACTTTCTCCTTCAAGTATTTATCTAATTCTTGGACACTGAGGCATTGAATAACTCTAAAGAGGAGATAGACCAATTTTTAATAAGGTCAAAAGTCACACAACACCAGGTTATAGTTCAACAGGTTTATTTGAAATCACAAGCTTTCAGAGTGCTGCTCCTTCATTGGGTGAAATGAAGAAAATCATATAGGCACAGAGTTTATAGGCAGAGAGATCAAAGAGCAGAGAGGTCAAAATTTCAAACAAATAGTGTGAGTGGAGTGCCAATAGGCTGAATAATAAGTCTCTACAAGTGATCAAAAGTGTCAGACAGTGTGAGTAAAGTATCAACAGCTGAATAATAATGAAGGGGATGACCTATAATCTAATGAATTGAGGCGGAGAGATAATTACAAAATAAGTACTGAAAGTAATAGGTTGAAGGGTTATGGATCGCAGGCAGGAAAATGGAATTCAGGTGAAGATGAGATCAGCCATGCCTTTATTAAATGGTGGAGCAGGCTTGAGGGGCTGAATGGCCGACTCCTGCTCCTGGATCTTACACCTTCTCTTTCTTTTGGAAATTATTATGGGATCTCCTTGCCTCATTCTTTCAGACAGGAGATTCCAGACCCTTTGCCCATCACAGGCTTAATTCTTCCAGGAACTATTTCTCCAGGTTCACTGGTAATGCTGATCTTTAGCTGGCCGATAGGAAGGACACTGCAGGGGTAGGAATGCAATTCATTCCTGCTTCGGTTATGTGTCATTTGACATTGGTTATACGGTTAAATATTTGGCAAATCTGTTAGTTTTAAACAGTCGCTTGGTGTAATCTCTGAATTAACATCCTCAACCTGAGCTGAGTGCTAGCACTTAGCTTCTGAGTCAGCAGATTGTGGAGATCAGGATACATCACAGACTTGTGCAGCGCTGATGGCCCTTTGTGATGGGAGACTATTTGCTTTGACCCTCCCAGGATGCCATAAAAGATCCCATGGTACTCACATGCTGAGTTCTCTCCAAATTGGCTGACCAGTACACGATGAACATAATACAAAAGATTTGGTCTTTAGCTCAATTCCTCCAAGTGGTAGTTGTATTGAAAATTGGGTGCCATGCTTTAACATTAAAAAATGTAAATATTTCAGTGGATATGGGCATCACAGATCAGCACATATTGCTCATCCCTAACTGTTCTTGAACTGAGCAACTTATGTAACCATTTCATGAGGGCAGTTCAGAAACAACATTACCATGGGCCTGAAGTCACATGCGGGCCATGTGGGTAAGGATGGTAAGTTTCCTTCCCTAAAAATACAATGGACCTAATAGCTTTGTAGAACAATTGTTGACCACCACCATATTAGCTTTCAATTACAGATCCATATATTAAACCAGCTGCTGTGGTGGGATTTGAAACCATATCACCAGCTAGAACCTTGAGATTACCAGCTCATTGACTTCAGCATTGTCCCATTGTCTCTGATGTTACCAGAAATCCAAAAGTACATCATTTGCTGTTAAGTCCAATGGCGCAATATGAATGCAATTCTTTCTTTCTAAACTTCCCTCAATTCATAGCCCCACTTGAAGAAAAGGGGAGTTTATAATTTAGTACTTTTAATATCCCCAAACAGTCCCATAGATTGTTCCATCATGAGCAAGTTACTTTTAAATCACTGTTGTGCATTAACAAACAGGACAGTTAATTTGGACACAATAACCTCCGGTAAACAGAAACCGAAATGACCACTAGATTTATTTTGGGTTGCACTGGTTGAGGAATAAATGTAGACCAAGCGAACTCCTTTGGTGCCCTTCAACCTGAACCAGCAGACAAAGCCTGTCTTTCAAACCTTATCTAAGGTTACTGTGCACACACTGTGATAAAGTCACAGTTGATGATACAGTTTTTGAAGTGATACTTAAAACTGACGGAGGGGTTTAAACTAGATAATTACGGTGATGTATCCTCTGCTCCACCTTGTGCATTTGAAGGAATGTACTGAGATAAGCAGACTGGTTCACAATTTGTAACATATTGCATGACTCGCAGGCTCAATTTTTTAACTAATAGGTGATAATTGCTCAGACCCAAAATGAAGGACAGCAGGAATAACCTTGCGATTGATAATGCACAATTATTAACTATTAACAAAAACCTCCTCAGGTATGGGTAGATTGTGCATTGTAATGTCATGGGGATCAGTCCCAAACCTGGGCACTCAGCCTTGCTCCCCTCTGCTTTGAGGTTCCAGTGCATCCTGCCTACAGCTGCTTGCCTGTCAAGCCGCACTGTGAAATCAATAGTGAAATGACAGTAATTGGATTTGTAACAGCAAACTTTGTCTTTCTGTTTGAGCCAGCTATATGACATTGGTATATATGCACAGGTCGCTCTGAAGGATCAACTGCTGGGATATAGAGTGCTTGATTCAGGCTGCACCTTGTCACAAATGAACCTTTGACTTTAGCTTCTGCAGAGGTCAGTGATAATGCAACACTTAATCTGCTTTACAAGATTTCAGTGCAGCCACAGCTTAGCTGAGGTTCTGTATAAACTCCTGACATGTCTAAATGGAGTCATAGAGTCATACCAGAAATAGACCCTTCGGTCTAACCAGTCCACGCTGAACATAATCCCAAACTAGACTAGTTCCACCTGCCTTCTCCTGGTCCATACCCCTCCAAAACTCTTCTGTTCATGCATTAATCCTGGTGTCTTTTAAAATGTTGTAATTGTACCCACATTCACCACTTCCTCAGGAAGTTCATTCCCCATGTGAACAACCTTTGTGGAAAAAAAATTGACCCTCATGTCTTTTTTAAATCTCTCTCCTCTCACCTTAAACATGTACCCCCTTTACAATTACCACTAACCCTATCTACACCCCTAATTATTTTATAAATTTCGATAAGGTCGCCACTCAACTTCCTACTCTCCAGTGGAAAAAAGCCCCAGTCTTTCTGCTTTGTCCTTACAATAATTTGGAACAATACAGGCAACCAGTTTATTTTCTGGTAACTGTAAACTGGATTGAATATCTTCAATTTTTTTCATCCATTCACTCATGGGATATGGATGTCGCTGGGACAACTCTTACTGCCCAGCTCTAGTTAGCTTTGAGAGGGTGGTGGTGAGCTGCCTTCTTGAACTGCTGTCGTCCATTTGGTGAGGGTAGACCAGCAATGCCATTAACAATGGAGTTCCAGCATTTTGACCCAGAAATACTTCAGGAATGGCAATATATTTCCAAGTCTTCAAATATTGTTTAGCTGGTTCCAAATCTGTTTGTGCCATTGTTCAGTTTCCATTGTGCCCACAGCACCAAGAGAATCCTTTGTCAAAGTCATCAAAGTTCGATTAATTACATGATTTAGATGATGTTTTATCTTCTTTCCATTGCCTTAGCCTCTGTACAACCTTCAACACTATCCAGTCTCCTACACAGCTAGTCATTCAGGGTTAAACCTATTATAGTATTTCATCGTGACTGTTACAAATTGCACAACACCAGGTTATAGTCCAACAGGTTTAATTGGAAGCACTAGCTTTCAGAGTGTTGCTCCTTCATCAGGTGGTTGTGCAGTGCATAATTGTAAGACACAGAATTTATAGCAAGAGTTTACAGTGTGATGTAACTGAAATTATACATTGAAAAATACCTTGACTGTTTGTTAAGTCTCTCATCACACTGTAAACTTTTGCTATAAATTCTGTGTCTTACAATTGTGTCCTCCACAACCACCTGATGAAGGAGCAGCGCTCCGAAAGCTAGTGCTTCCAAATAAACCTGTTGGACCATAACTTGGTGTTGTGTGATTTGTAACTTTGTATACCCCAGTCCACTACCGGCATCTCCAAATCATTCATAATGTACACAGTGACTGCTGTTCGATGATTTTCACACCCAATTCTGTGTAGTCAACTATACGATAGCACAAGTTTTCACCTTTGGGGCCTCCTGGTAGCCATCTTCAAAATATTACTCACAACCTTGTGTGCCAATGCTGATGTCACTAACAATGCACAGCTTTACCTCCCTGTTATCACACTCAAATCCTATTATGCTACAATCCTGTCCAGTCCGCTTATTTGAAAAATGACATAATTGCATTAAAGCAGTTCAGAGAAGGTTCACTTCACTCAATCCTGGGTAAGGAGGTTACCAAAGGGCGGCATGGTGGCTTGGTGGTTAGCACTGCTGCCTCACAGCACCAGGGCCTCAGGTTCAATTCCAGCCTCGGGCAACTGTCTGTGTGGAGTTTACACATTCTCCCTGTGTCTGCGTGGGTTTCCTCCCACAATCCAAAGATGTGCAAATCAGGTGAATTGGCCATGCGAAATTGCCCATAGTGTTAGGGAAATGGGTCTGTGTGGGTTACTCTTCGGAAGGTCGGTGTGGACTAGTTGGGCCAAAGGGCCTGTTTCCACACTGTAGGTAATCTAATCTAATTTAATGAGGGTCATGCTGGCCGTGCGCCCATTTGGAATTTAGAAAAATGAGACAATACCTTACTGAAAGCAAACAAGATCCTGAGGAGACTGTGAGAAAGTTTCTCTTTGTTGGGGAGACTTGAAATAGAGAACCCAGTTTGAGAATTAGAGGCTATCTTTGGTACTGAAACATCCAATGGAGGTCTACAGATAGATTGTGTCAGGACAGAGAGAGAGAGAGAGAGAGAGAGAGAGGAAGACAAAGATGAAGATAGATAGACATGACCCCAATCTCCTCAATGTGTGACCTCCTAGTTCTTATTAGTCATGCTCATTCCATCCTAGGCTCCTGTTCTGAGCTTTCTTGGATACTTCAGGCAGGTGGACCTTCTTCCAGGTGCTGGCCTAGTCATGGTGGATTCCCCCACCTCAACTTTCTCTCTGCCACATCTTTTCTCCTCTTTTCAGGGCTGGGTCCTGGACCTGGACAATGGTCTCAGGCGTTCATATGCTTGAAAGAGCTACCCATTAGCTAGAGGATCCTAAAGAGAAGGGATTCCAGAAAGTGAATGCCCACGATTGTGGGAAGTGGATTTGAGTTATTTATTTGTTCTCACATATCTCCAGAAAGATATGGTGAAAATTGCAGGAGGGCCATTATTCCCCATCCGGTGGGAAAAGTGGGAGCAATAAAAATAAGATGTCAATCTTATCAAGGACTTGAAGATTCCAAAGATAAGGTAAATCATCTGTAATTTTTAAAATAAACTTGCTTTGATGTGGAAGCATTGAAACACAGGGTGGCTCCTTCGGGGTCATTCTCAACAGGGACTATATGGCTTCCTTAGGGGCCCTGGCACATTTGAAGGGGGCCACAGACTGTTCAATAATAAAAATGATTTTCTGTCTATCTGTTTGTGTTGTTTCCTTGTTTGAAAGGGGGGCTCTGGAACCTGAGAAGAGCTCCTAGAGGGGCCGTGGCCAAAAAATAGTTGAGAATCAATGGGCTGGTCTGCATTGGTTTTTTTCATCCACCTACCATGTCAATTTTCGAGTCCCTACCCCAGTAGTTGCTCAAAATTTGATGCCACTATCCAAGCCAAACAATTTTCTGCCAGATTGGCACCCACAGTTTAACAGTTTCTCGGTGATGAGGTCTGGAGAGTAATTTCAAACCATCCTGAAGCCAACCTTCAGGCATGCTGACCACTCTTCCTCTAGGAGTCATTGGAAACTGGAGTCATTGGTAATAAAGAGCGAGCACAGGCTCAATGGGCTGCTCCTTCTGCCCTACAACATATCAGTGATTCAATGAATTGCCCTGAGACATAACCACAATGATCTTGACTGATCATATTACTTTGGTTGCAAGTTTTGGCAAGACTAAATAAAAGTGAATAATTAATGCATTTTCAAAGGCTCCTCTTGAGTTTATCAACCTTTTTATGGTCTCCCCAGTCTCCGAAGCTCTGGGGAGGAAAGCCCCAGTCTCTCCCTATAATGCAAACTCTCCAGTTCCGGTATCATCCTTGTAAGTGTTTTCTACACCCTCTCAAGTTTAATAACACCCTTCCATAGGGAGGCTAGAACTGTACACAGTATTCCAAAAGTGGCCTCACAAATGTACTGTGTAGCCATAACAGAACATCGCAACTTCTATACTCAATGTTCTGATCAATGAAGGCAAGCGTGCCAAATGCCATCTTCAACACCCTGTCTACCTGTGAGTCCACCGTCAAGGAACTGTGCATCTGCATTCCGAGGTCTCTTTGTTTATCAACACTCTCCAGGGCCTGACTATTAAGTGTATAAGTCCTGCCCTGATTTGCCTTACCACAATGCAACACTTCACATTTATCTCAATTAAACTCTGTCTGCCAATCCTCGGCCTATTGGTCCATCATGATCAAAGTCATGTTGTGGTAATGTTCTTCATTGTCCGCTACATCACCATCTGCAAATTTACTAACCATACCTCCTGTTTTCATTTATATAAATGATGAAAAGCAGTGAACCCAGCACTGACCCACCTCTCACTGGGATCCAGTACAAGAATGAACCCTCCACCACCACCCTCTGTCCCCTGGGTGGGGGAGTCCAAAACTAGAGGACATGGGTTTAAGGTGAGAAGGGAAAGATTTAAAAAGAAACTTGAGGGGTAGCCTTTTCACGTAGAGGGTGGTGCATGTCTGGAATGAGCTGTCAGACAACTTAGTGGAGACTGGTAGAATTACCACACTTAAGAGGTATCTGGATGGGTATATGAATAGGAAAAGTTTAGAGGGAAGTGGGCCAAATGCTGGTAAATGGGACGAGGTCAGATTGGGATGTCTAGTTGGCATGGATGAGTTGGACCAAAGGATCTGTTTCAGTGCTGTATGACTCTATGATACACTTGACACATGGCAAGCATTGACATTTATAAGTGGGAGGGGTCTGTTGTCAATCATTCAACGTAGATACAACCTGTCCATCAAGTTCTATCATGTTTCGAATCCAAACAGCTTAACGTTGAGGCGGAGTGGAGGCAGAGATGAAACGAAAAGGAAGCATATCCTGCACTCTGGGTCCCACACCCTCAGGGAAAGGTCTGTGGGTTTAGAATTGGCCTGCTCAGTTACATGACAAGCCATGACAAAAACTCACATTGCTTAGTGGATGTCATCCTTAAGATGACAGACATACAGGTTTTAATGAATAATTAAAGCACTTTAAATTAAATAGCACAACTAAAAACATTTGAATAAATATCACTAGATAAATACACACTAAAATCAAGAAGAACATTTGCCTGTACCATGGACATTTGTTCATTAAAATACGTGCGTAGTTCAATTTACAATTAAGACCATTACTTAGTAGAAGAGCTGGTAAAATAAAAATTATCTCTCCCATTTCATCAATCGGTCTGATTTGTGAAAATGTTGTGGGTTGGGGATTGTCGTTCTCCAGCTTGTCATTCTGAGCTAGTTTATACAGCA
Source organism: Chiloscyllium plagiosum (assembly GCF_004010195.1). Classification (NCBI taxonomy): domain Eukaryota; kingdom Metazoa; phylum Chordata; class Chondrichthyes; order Orectolobiformes; family Hemiscylliidae; genus Chiloscyllium; species Chiloscyllium plagiosum. The sequence goes on from NC_057724.1 coordinate 69,426,717, forward strand.
CCTGTTTGTGGTAAAATTTCAATCAAGAGAAATCCCATTTCATTTCAAGTTACATGGTTCGAACTTCAGTTAAATTATTAAACATGCTGTTGATTATCCAGCTGTAAATAAGAATCCATAAAGTGTACCTGATATCACTCTCCCTAACTTGACTGTCTTCCAGCTCCTCCATGTATTTTTCACCTTTCATCCAGTATATTATTGGGTTAACCGAGCTGTACCCAAAGAATGCCCTGCAGACCAGACTGGTTGGACGGCCTATTAAGAGGAAAACAAAGAAAATTTATAGATCACAGCATTCTTCTTCCAAGTTCAACCTGTAGCACTGAGTGCATTTAAATCTGTATCAAGCGAGACCATTCAAAGAGGGAACCTTCAAAGAAAATTGGATTAATCAATTTCAGTCTTGTAGCTTCTAATCTGGTGTGATATTTGATGAGAATCATTGAGTCAGTACCCCACGGTATTGCTAACCATAATCTGGAAATGCTGCTGTGTCTGTCCTCATGTAAAAATATGATGTAAAGTATTGACGTCTTTTCTCTTAAGGTGCACACATAAGTCTGAATCTATAGCCAACTAGTCATGATGCCTGTTGAGGTTGGTTTAAAACACAGTGTGTTTCACCAGTTTTCAGCTTTGCTGTGTGGGAAAATAAACATTTCTACTGGGCAAACTGTTTGCCCTGGGCTGGTGCTATCCAGTTAATGCCACAGGTTTCAAACTTTCTGGTAGTTCTCTTGTGGCACAGTGATAGTGTCTTAAACTCTGAACCAGGAGGTCTGGGATTCATGCCTCACCTGATCCTGAGGTGTGTAATAAAACCTCTGAAGAGGTTGATAAGGAAAGCACCTGGGCCTGGGAAATGGGAGGATGCCACAGCTCTTCCATCAGTCGGGGGACTCGGGTAATGAGGCTCCACCAATCTCCTGTCACATTTCCTTTGGACAAAGCAGGTAAGTGCTTATTGTTAGCTACTCACCCTGCTCATATGATACATGTTCCTAGCAAAGACAAGACAGGTGTGATGATCTATCCAAATTCTAATTGCTTCATGCTTCACACTCCACCACCCCCCTCCCCCCACCACCCCCTACCCTCCAATTCCCTTTCTCAAGGTTAAGAACACGTCTCAAACAGTGATGCAAGACTCATTGTTGAGCACGTATTGTCTCTTGTGAATGCTGGACTCCCTGGGATCAAGCTGGTAAGTATTCAGAATTAAGCACTGGGAGTGATTGCTGGTGTAGGCACAGTAGGACAGAACAGGACAGAAACAGAGCCTTTGGACCAACTCCTTCTGCACAGTTACAATTTTATGATTCTCGGTAACTCATACTGAAACCATTCTGACATAATCAAAAATAAACTGAACATGTGTTCCTCCCTCAAAGGCAGAAAAGCTCCATCGACACTTCATTGCCCACATTGGAATCCCAGCTCGCTTCATTCCCATCATTATTTCTTGCCTCAGCCACACAAAACTAAATATTTAATAGAATTAAGTAGGAAAGACACCTCTGTGCAAATAAGATATAGAGCAAGTAAACTAGAATATGGTTCAATCCCCTGCTTTATAAAGCTTATCAATAGCATGTAAATAACTGAGAACGTAATAAACTTAATTTGACAACATATGATTGATGGACTTTAATACAAATTGCAGAGTGTAGCAGACCTCTCATGTTTATCCAGTAGATTAGAAAGATTTGCATTTTGCAATATATTGTGTTTATTTATGTACTGCATACTTGTGGAATCCTTCCAGTATTTAATACTTTCTGTTCATATTACTGATTGCCTAGATATTTTCTATCTGATCAGACACTTTCTTATACATCTCTGGAGCAAGTAGGACTTGAACCTAGACCTTCTGGTTCAGAGGTTATAGACAGTGTCAGTGCACCAGAACCACCTTTTACAGACGGCCTACAATTATGCTATGATGTGTTGCATTTGTATCATTAATACAATGTGGCACTAACTACTGCTATGATCATTTATCAATGGAGCAATTTAAACGGGAACACTTCAGTGACCAGGAATTTGGAGCAGCTCAGGAGTACAGGAGATTGTCAGCCTGAGCTTACATTATTGTGTCATCTGATTTATCACCTTCCTGTCCCATGCTATTGTCTACATCCACTTCACAACTGTATCCATCACTGCTGAGTCTTCAGAATACTACTTAAACATTACTCACTGATCTGCATCATCTGCACTACATTAAAATGTTAAAGATGCGTCACACTATAAGCCCAAGAAGTGCAAAATATTTTCACTATAGAGAGATGAATCATGCACTAATGTTTGTGCATTAGAAATGATTCATTTTGAGCATACTGCATTTCTAAGCTCTTGATAATGCCTTTTCCTTTACACACAGTTGATAGGATCAGATCAAGGATCAACTTTCTCTGCACTGCCTCCAATAGCAGGATACCTTTCCTTAGATGAGGCAGTACGAACTGTTCACAATATTTCAGCTGTAATCTGCCTAGTGCCTGATAGAGTTTTAGCAAAACCTCCCTACTTTTTTCTCCATTCTGTTTGAAATAAATGCCAATATGTCATCTGCCTTCCCTATTACCTGCTGAAACTGGATGCAAGCTTTTTTGTGATTTGTTCCGGTCCGCTTAATCCCTCTGTGCTGCAGCTTTATGTAGTCTTTCTCCATTTAAACAATATTCAGCTATTCTATTCTTCCTGCCCAAGTTTGCCATATTTGCCCAGATTATAGAGTCATACTGAGGAAAACATCTACAAGGTGTCTGGGCCTGGGAAATGGGAGGATGCCACAGCTCTTCCATCAGTTGGGGGACATGAGGTTCCACCAGGCTCCTGTCACATTTCCTTTGGACAAAACAGGTAAGTGCTTATTGTTAGCTACTCACCCTGCTCATATGATACATGTTCCTAGCAAAGACAGGACAGATGTGATGATCTAACCAAATTCTAATTGCTTCACACTTCCCCCCTTCCCTTTCTCAAGGTTAAGAACACGTCTCAAACAGTGATGCAAGACTCATTGTTGAGCACATATTGCCTCTTGTGAATGCTGGACTCCCTGAAGAGCATGGGATCAAGCTGGGAAGTATTCAGAATTAAGCACTGGGAGTGATTGCTGGTGTAAGGCATGATAGGACAGAACAGGACAGAAACAGAGCCTTTGGACCAACTCCTTCTGCACAGTTACAATTTTATGATTCTCGGTAACTCGTACTGAAACCATTCTGACATAATCAAAAAAAAACTGAACATGTGTTCCTCCCTCACAGAAACAGAGCCTTTGGATCAACTCATCCTTGTCGACCAAGTTTCCTAAATTAAAATAGTCCCATTTACCTCTGCCAAGCTTTTGCCCATTACTTAACCTATCTATATCCCTCTGTAAACTTCCTGTGTCATCCTTACTACTTGCCATATTTTTCTGTCATCCACAAAGTTGGTTATAATACATTCACTTTTGACATCCAAGTCATTATTATATATTGTAAATAAACATGGTTCCAGCATCGAACGCTGTGTCGATCCACTCCTAAAAATCCTTTCTCCCAACTCTCTGTCTTCTATTTTGTTCACCAATTCTCTATCCGTGCCGAGAAACCAATCCCTCCCAGCACCATGTGCTCTTGTCTTATTAATTAGGCTTAGCGTGGTACCTTATTTTCCCTGCAACGTTGAAGGTTCAAGTGTGACCTTACCGAAGTTTGTAAAATCATGAGGGGCATGGATAGGGTGAATAGCCAAGGTCTTTTCCCCAGGATACAGGAGTCCAAAACTAATGGAAATAGATTGAAGGTGAGAGGGGAAAGATTTAAAAGGGGCCTAAAGGGGCAACCTTTTCATGCAGAGAGTGGTGCATGTATGGAATGAGCTGTCAGAGGAAGTGATGGAGACTGGTACAATTACAACACTTAAACACATTTGGATAAGTACATGACTAGGAAAGGTTTAGAGGGATATGGGCCAAGTGCTGGCATGTGGGACTAGATTAATTTAGGATATCTGGTCAGCATGGACAAGTTGGACTAAAGCATTTGTTTCCATGCTGTACGTTTAAATGTTAAATGCCTTTTGAAAATCCATATCTATCTACTGCTTCTCCTTTACCTACATATTTGTTAGCTCCTCAAAGAATCCTAAAGCATTTGTCAGTCATGACTTCCCATTTACAAGGTCATTCTCACTCTGCCTGATTATATCATGTACTTCTAAATTGTCTGCCATTACATCTTTCATAATTTAGAATATGTTTCAACAATTTTCCCAAGAACAAATGCTAAGCTGACTGTCCTCTATTTACTTGTTTCTTCTGTCTTTTTTTTGAACAAGGATGTTATTTTGACAATTTTCCACTTCTCTGGGATTTTTCCACTAACTAAGAATTGTTGCAAGATTACGACCAGTACCTTTACAATCGCTGTGGCTACTGCCTTCAATGTAATCTATTAGGTTCAGGGGTCTAATTGACCTTTAGCTCCATTTGTCTTCCTGGTACATACTCTCCGATGACCAGTCATTGTATCTATCCCCTCCTTTTATCCCTTAGTTATTTTGCATTGTTCGGAATGGTATTTCTACCCTCCACTGTGAAGACATACTTAAACAATTTATACTAATGTTTTAAATTTTCTGGTTGCACATGAATTAACCAATTGTCTCTCTAACAGAAGGAGATGCCTATATTCCCTTATGACCTAAAGCTAATTATATTATGACAAGCACCATCTTCTGGGATGTGCAATAAGGCTTCAATCTCCACTCTTCTACGAGTCAAGATTGGATGACGCACAAAACCAACCTCTTCCTTCATTCAATGGCATTGGTTGTAATCAGTAATTCATTCCATAAAAACGTTTACTTGGAGTCTTGCATTCATTCATTCACACAGCAATACCATACTGTACATGCCTTGCAGCAATAGTTGAATTATAAAATATTGCAATGCGGGATTTTTAAAAATACTTCTGCCGTGGGTGTCACAAAAGAGTAAGTCATAAGATAAAAGCCCATGGCATTGGAGGTCATAGATCGGCTTGGATAGAGAATTGTTAATGGGCAGGAAACAATGAATGGGGATATGGGATTCTTTTTCATGGTGACCTGTGACGAGTGGGGTTCCACAGGGATCAGTGCTGGGACTCCAACTGTTCACAACATATATTAAGGAGGAAGGAACTGGATATACTGTCACCAAATTTGCAAATAACATTAAAATAGGTGGCAAGGCAATTTGCAAAGGGGATGCAAACAGCTCACAAAGAGATATTGACAAGTTAAGTAGTCATGCAAAAACAGTTGGCAAATGGAATATAATGCAGAAAATTTGATTTTGATACTCAAAAGAATAGAGTATTATTGAAACTGAGAAAAGCTGCAACACTAAGGGACTGGGGGTGGAGGTGGGGGACTTGTACGTGAAACCCAGAAAGCTAGCACACAGGTGCAGCAGGCAACCAGGAAGGTTAATGAATGTTGGCCCTTATTTCAAGTAGATTTGAGTATAAGAGTCAGGAAGTCTTATGGTAACTGTACAAGGTGCTGGTGAGACAATTTCTGGAGTATTGTGAGCAGTTGGGATCCTTTGTTAAAATACAAGGTTTACTGGCGGCACTTAGAGAAGGTCCGGTAGGGTGATCCCTGTTTTGGAGGGATTGCCTTATGAGCAAAGATTAAACATGTTGGGACTCTATTCACAGGAGTTTAGAAGAATAACATGTGATCTCATCAAAACATTAAGGAATTCTTAATGGACTTGACAGGGTTAATGCTGAGATGATATTTCCCCTCATGGGAGAGTCTTGGACCAGAGGCCACAGTCTCAGTATAAAGGGGTGCCAATTTAACACTACAATGAGGAAAAGTTTCTTAGCTCAGAGGGTTGAGAGTCTTTGGAATTCCTTGCCACAGAGAGCTGTGGAGGAAGAATCCTTTTAACATATTTAAGGCTGAGATGGATTGATTCTAGATCAGCCAGGGAATCAGGGTTATGGGGAGAGGGCAGGAAAGAGGACGCAAGGACAGTCAGTTCAGTCATGATCCAACTGAATGGTGGAGGAGGCTTGAGGGGCCGAATGGCCTAATGCTGTTCTAATGATCAAACTTAAACTAAGCATCATAAATATAAACATTCAACTCCAAGAGGTGTGACAGGCAGAGGATCCCTCTATTGATTCCCTCTATTAAAGATGACAAGATTTTTTTTTAAACATCAAGTTGTCATAACCAGGAAGTTGCTGTTGGAAATAATAGCAGAAGCTGATTCAATAGTAGGTTTCAACTGTGAATTGGAACAATACATGAAGGGGCAAAAAAGTGGGAAAACTATGGGGAAGGAGCAAGGGATTATTTGCTCGTTTTACGAAGAGAGCTGGCAGAGTGACTTTGAATCAATTGACCCCTTTCAGTGCTGTATCATCCTATGATTTTATAAATTCAGGAAAAATACTCTTGACCCAGACAGTGATTGTTACATGGAATGGTCAGACAAATAGCATGGTACATGAGAAAGAATTGAATAAATAGACTGGCTGATAGAGTGAGACAAAGAGGTGTAGGGTGAGCACTGTGTGGAGCAGACACACAGCACAGATCCTTTGGGCCAAATGGCCTATTTCTGTGCTGTAAAAACTTAGCCCTACTGAAAAGGTAAAATCTGCACTCTTACAGCTTCCTAAAACAAGTGATGACTCTATAGAAATGTGGAATTGCATTGAGAAGTGCATTGTCACTTTCCAATAATCAGCAGAGTGAACTTTATCTCCAAATTCTCATCTAGGTTCAAACCATCAGATTGTAAAGGAATATATTTTAATCCCTGAAGCCAGCTGAGCTTGAAATGCACACCTTTCAAATCTTTTCTACTGTTATTAATTGGTGTTATTCCGATATAATTTTCTTGTTATGGTTCTGGGCAATCTAGTCACTTTTAATGGGATATAGGAGCATTGCTCAGATGTTTAAAGGATCTCTGAAAGCATGATAATGACAAAGCTTCCTCAACTATATGATGGTGACTATTTAATATGTGATTAAGGAAATGATTAACTTGTGTGGCAGATAAAATGCAGAGAGAGCAATCTTAGACTTTCAGATGGTGCACTGTGGTGTAACTGACAGTGGCATGCACTTCAAATGAATTTGTCGCACATGCTGTGAAAATATTTGTTTTTAATTATTCCAAAATGAAAACATTGGTGGACAGCTGATCAATTTAATTCACTTTATTAAGCTTTCGATTTTCTTTAAGCCAGAGGTCATTTAGATTTCAATGAAACAATGCAAATCCTTGAATCTCACAAACTTTAATTACAGGGAAATTAACTCATTCAAATTTGCTGCTAACTACACACTGAGTTATTCATTTTGTAATGATACCTTACTTACCACTATACTGTTCTGCAAGATGTAGTTGTTAATGATTTGGAGAAAAGGCAAAAAAGATAGGAAACAGAGGTGCAAAGAGCCTGGTGTGATATTGCCAGCAATGTTGAAAGATCAATATGGGAGGAGATTGTGACAAGATAGAGGTCATTCAGCCCTCACACCTCCCCCAGTGACTGGCAATAGCCATAATTTGCAATTTTACAGCAATTGCTGTAGAATTCTCAGAGTTGGAACTGTTCAGAATTTACATGGCCAAGGGAAAGGGCAATGACCCACAATGCAAATAATCCATGTGGAATCTGAGTTGGGAGCACTTAGTCTGGCTTCAGATTGGTACACCGACTCAGCTTGACTTGAATAGATGTATGCCAACATCTAACCAACATTAGCATAATTGCATGGTCATTTTGCAGAAACATCAGGGATAGAACATGAGTCTGTCCCTTGAGTTGACCTCATCATTCGAAAAGAATCGTGGGCTGATCTGCTTATGGCCTCATGTCTGATGTTTTGTCCATCACGACCAACCCTTGACTCCTTTGAACCTGGCTGGGAGAAAGCTTTCATTGAGACGTTGCACTAGTGAGATCAAATAGAGAGCAGAGATCAGTAGCAAGTTTGAGATCACCCTCGAATTGTTTTTCATGGGGTGTGGACTTCACTGGAGAGATCAGCATTTGTAGCCCATCTTGAAATAGCCATTGAGATCAGTAGCTTACTAGGTCATTTCAGAGAACACGTAAAAGTCAACCAATTGCTGTGGGTCTGGGTCACGTATAGGCCAGTTAAGGTAAAGATGCTAGATTTTCTTCCTGAAAGGACAGTCATCAGCCAGAAGGTTTTTATTTCACCACAATTGCTCATAGTTGTCATGGTCACCATTTTGAGACTAGCTTTTGATTCCAGATTTCTTATTGGTTAGATTCATATCTCCAAAGTATTGGTCCTATTCCCAGGATGTGCAGCCCAGTGATGTTACCCTATATCACCATCTCCCCCAAGTCACGTATTGAGAATGACACTAGAGAACGATAGTTCGGCAGCACCTGTATTTTCAGAGCTATAGGAGCCACCCTGGTTGCAAAATTGCCATAGATATCCAGATTATTCACTGCCAGATGGCATGAGCACCAGAAGTTGAAGTGTATCATTAAGCTCTACAGAGTGGGCAGCTGGTGGTATCAGTCAGAGCATTACCAACTTGACACTCTCTTAAACATTGGTGACTAAGCAAGAGCTCTTTATTTCATTGGTTCTCAGGACATGGGCGTGACTAGCTAGGCCAGCTTTTAATGCCCATCCCTAGTTGCCCAGATGGTAGTTAAGAGTCAACCACATTGCTGTCGGTCTGAAGTCACATGTAGGCCAGACCAGGTAAGGATGGCAGTTTCCTTCCCTCAAAGATATTAGAGAACCAGATGGGTTTTACCTTGACAATCAGCAGTGGTCACCACTAGACTCCAAGTTCCAGATTTCTATTGAACTCAAACTCCACTATCTGTCATAGTAGGATTCAAACATAGGTCTCCAGAACATTACCTGGGTCTCTGGATTAATAGTCTCGCAATAATATCATGAGCCCATTGCCTCCTCTATTAAATGCTATTCAAAAAAATCATCAACTACTTTCAAGTTAATTCCTGATTAATTTCTCCTAGCTCTGTCAGATGCTGCAGAAGTCCAGAGAGATCTCAAATGTGATTTAAAGTTGGTGAAGTCAAGAGGGAGTGATGACATGCACAGTGAAGTCACTGAGTCTACCTTGAAAGTTTCTGGTCTGACCACTTGCTCCTAGCCTTTGGTGCTGAGGTCATTCTCACCCTGTTGGCATGAAACCTGAAAGGGAGAATAAGCAAAGTGGAAGGGAATGAGCTGCTCTACAGGTTGGAGGAAGAAAGACTGTGTCAACCCAAGGTGTTCAGTAAGCATTTCTCAACTCTCTTCTGAGGGATTCATTCAGTAATCCTTGTAGTTAGTTTGCTGCTCTTTGGTGAGAGCTCGCAAGCCTCTTTTTGAGGACTTGCATCCATAGCCATGATAACAGTGAACTGAAAGTGTGTGACTTCAGTCTGAGCTCCATTTAGGGCAATCCCTACATGGAGGTCTGATCTCTACATTGCACACTTAGATCCACACAGAGTCAGGACCAGAGCTGGTGACTGAGATCATGAGACTGAACGGTGATGTTTCATCATCATCAGGTGGCATTTTATGGAAATTGTAAGATTTGGAATGCATTATTGGGCTCCTGTAAGAACCCACATGTCCCTTTGAACACTGGCATCCACAGATGTGATGGCAGCTAATGGTTCTGCATGGGTTAAGACTAGGCTTGCATGGGAACAGAAATGACACTCAAGGCAATAGCCTGTGTATTGATTGTAATGAGGTCAGCCAGGCAGAAATTTCGGTGGGTGATGCAGTTTATGCGGAGGTTGGTAGGGTGGAAGGTGAGGACTGGGGGGTTCTGTCCTTGTTGAGGTTGGAGGGGTGGGATTTGAGGGCGGAGGTGCAGGATGTGAATGAGATGCATTGGAGGGCATCTTCAACCATGTGGGAAGGGAACTTGCAGTCTTTAAAGAAGGTGGCCATCTGGTGTGTTCTGTGACATGTATGGTCCTCTTGGGAACAGATACGGCGGAGGCGGAGGAATTGGGAATACGGGATGGCATTTTTGCAGGAGGTAGGGTGGGAAGAGGTGTAATCCAGGTAGCTGTGGGAGTCGGTGGGTTTGTAAAAAATGTCAGTGTTAAGTCGGTCATCATTGATGGAGATGGAGAGGTCCAGGAAGGGGAGGGAGGTGTCAGAGGTGGTCCAGGTAAATTTAAGGTGGGGGTGGAATGTGTTGGCAAAGTTGATGAACTGCTCAACCTCCTCGCGGGAGCACGAGGTGGCGTTGATGCAGTCATCAATGGAGCGGAGGAAGAGGTGGGGAGTGGTACCGGTGTAACTACGGAAGATGGACTGTTCTACGCAGCCAACAAAGAGACAGGCATAGCTGGGGCCCATGCAGGTGTCCATGGCTACCCCTTTCATCTGGAGGAAGTGGGAGGATTCAAAGGAGAAATTGTTAAGGGTGAGGACCAGTTCAGCCAAATGAATGAGAGTGTCAATGGAAATGTACTGGTGGGACCATCAGGGGAGGATATTTCCACCACCTCCAAACAGACCCCACCACCAGGGATATATTTCCCTCCCCACCCTTTTCCGTTTCCGCAAAGAGCATTCCCTCCGTGACTCTCTGGTCAGGTCCATGCTCCCCTACAAACCACCCTCCCATCCTGGCATCTTCCCCTGCCACCGCAGGAATTGCAAAACCTGCGCCCACATCTCCCCACTCACCATGATCCAAGGCCCCAAAGGAACCTTCCACATCCATCAAAGTTTCACCTGTACATCCACCAATATCATTTATTGTATCCGTTGCTCCCGATGCGGTCTCCTTTACATTGGGGAGACTGGATGCCTTCTCACAGAGCGCTTTAGGGAACATCTCCCGGGACACTCTCACCAATCAACCCCACCGCCCCGTGGCTGAACATTTCAACTCCCCTTCCTACTCTGCTGAGGACATGCAGGTTCTGGGCCTCATCCACCACCATTCCCTCACCATCTGACGCCTGAAGGAAGAACACCTCATCTTCTGCCTCAGAACACTTCAACCCCAGGGCATCAACGTGGACTTCACGAGTTTCCTCATTTCCCCTCCCCCAACCTTATCCCAGTTTCAACTTGCCAGCTCAGCACCGTCCTCATGACCTGTCCCAACTGCCAATCTTCCTTTCCATCTATCCGCTCCACCTTCCTCTCCGACCTATCACCTTCATCCCCACCTCCATCCACCTATTGTATTCTTGGCTACCTTCTCCCCAGTCTCACCCCCCCCCCTCCTATTTATTTCTCCACCCCGGAGGGTCCCACCCTCATTCCTGATGAATGGCTTTTCCCTGAAATGTCGATTTCCTTGCTCCTCGGATGCTGCCTGACCTGCTGTGCTTTTCCAGCACCACTCTAATCGAGACTCTGATCTCCAGCATCTGTAGTCCTCACTTTTGCTCAAAACAAAGTTGATGTCTACAGATCTTACTTCAAAACTTACAGTGACATGAAATAATTTTGAATATGGTGGAGAGGCAATCGCAGAGAACTCTACATGTCATTAAGTAGTTTACTTAAAATGGATGCCAGAGATCTGAAACAAACAAGAACAGAAATCACTGGAAAAACTCAGCAGGCTTGGCAGTATCTGTAGAGAGAAAACATAAGAACATAAGAATTTGGAGCAGGAGTAGGCCATCTGGCCCTTCGAGCCTGCTCTGCCATTCAATAAGATCATGGCTGATCCTCACATGACCTCAGCTCCACTTACCCGGCCTATCACCATAACCCCTTAATTCCTTTACTGTTCAAAAAATTATCGATCTTAGCTTTAAAAACATTCAATGAGGAAGCCTCAATTACTTCACTGGGCAGGGAATTCCACAGTTTCACAATTCTTTGGGTGAAGAAGTTCTTTCTCAATTCAGTCCCTGTAATTTTGAGGCTATGCTGTCTTGTCCTAGTTTCACCCACCAGTAAAAACATCCTCTCTACTACTATCTTGTCTTTTCCCTTCATAATTTTGTATGTTTCCACAAGATTCCCCCTCATTCTTCTGAAATCCAATGAATATAATCCCAGTCTCCTCAGTCTCTCCTCATAAGCCTCATCCCTCAACTCCAGAATCAGCCTCTTCTGCACCCCCTTCAGTATCAGTACATCCTTTTTCAAGCAAGGAGACCAAAACTGCACACAGTACTCCAGGTGTGACCTCACTAGCACCCTATACAGCTGCAGCATGGCCTCCCTGCTTTTAAACTCAACTCCTTTAGCAATGAAGGACAAAATTCCATTTGCTTTCTTATTTACCTGTTGCACCTGCAGACCAACCTTCTGTGAGTCATGCATAAGGACAGAGTTAATATTTCATGTTCAGTGACCCTTCATCAAAACCGTTCTGAAGAATTAAGTCACTGGACTTGAAATGTTAACTCTTTTTTCTCTCCACAGATACTGCCAGGCCTCTTGAGTTTCTCCAGCAATTTGTGTGCTTGCTTGCTACTTAAAATCCATCTCAGTTAATACCTGCAATGCAAAGGCAAAAGAATGAGCACAAAACCACTGATGAATGTCATAGTTTTCTCAAGAATATTCCGGCCTAAATCTTCTGCTTGAGAATTGTTTTAATGGTAAATACATGTCAAGACTCTGCAGGAGTCCTGATGCATGGACTTACATTGGAATTAGAGGTTTGATTTGTAGGTAATGATTATGTTATCCCTCATAATGTAAGAAAACAGGATGTGGGTAACTTGGTATTGAAATATCTAACAAATAGCTCTCTAATATATATTTTAGTTAGTGTCACTTCAGCGACTGAGCTGTCATTAAATTACTCAGCGACAAACAATAGCTCGTTTCTCTCAGCCTATCGTGTTTCAAGTGAGTGAAGATGGATCTGAGACCATTATATCCTTGGACCACACACTGTGATGATGGCATGAGCATGTCTCTGAACGATGTACTGACTTCTTAACCATGAGACATAACGCAACAAAGTTCAAATGTCCGATGGGCTGATTCTGGACCCACTGCAAATGTCTCTACCTTGGATTTAGAGCCAGAGTTGTGGGACAGCTCTGCAGTGTTCATCCAGAGGCTGACGAATGCCTGACCAAATGCCTGGGTAACTCTGCAACTGAGCTAAAAGTCACCCTCTCGTAAGCACCTGACTACATTCTCGATTAGACAACTCCCCACCTCCAACATGACTAACCCTCAAACAACCTGCCTCACCTCACAGGACTACCTCCCAACACAACAAACTCCCTCAACCGTCTGGTGACAGGAGTTGGAAATCCCTGACTGCTCTTCCTCTGACCACCTAACCACAACCTGATTGCTTTCTTACCTGGCTTGACTATTCAGCACCTGCTCGACGACCCCAGATTGGCAGGATCCCAGACCCAAATGCTCATTAACCCACCTACTCTCTTAATGAACTTATCCATGCTGCCCAGCTCACCGTGTACCAAGGCACCCACTTACGCACTCATCAATTCGATTACATTCACGTTGGATTTTACATTTAATATGTTTAATATGCCAGCTTGGGCAGTTAAAATGGCATGTGTCTGGTCATCCCCAAATTTACTCAGGCCAGATAGAGGCTCCTGGAGTTTGGGAGAGTGCACAGTTGGTACTGCCATGCCTCCGATGCCCCAGGAAATGCATAGTGGCATCGGGTCTTGATAATCATTGCATGTAACGCACACAGCCTTTTGGCTTCAGAGATTTGTCAGCTCTCATAGAATGCCTAGTGCAAAAAGAGGCCATTTGGCCAATCGAATCTGCAGCAAAGAGTATCCCAAACTATCCCCATGGCCCCACATTCACCATTGGTAACCTACGCATCCCTGGACACTGTGGGACAAGTTAGCACATCTGACCCATTTTTGGACTATGGGAGGAAACTGGAGCACCCAGATGAAACCCATGCAGATGCAGGGAGAGCATGCAATTTCCATACTGACAGTCACATGAGACTGGAATTGAATTTGGGTTCCTGGCGCTGTGAGGCAGCAGTGCTAACCACTGAGCCACTGTGCCGCCCCCCTCCTTGGAACACTATGGGTCAGTTGTGCACAGGTATATTTCACCAGTTGCTGCAGCATTCAAAATAATTATGAATTTGTTCCAATTGCAATTCATGCAGATGGAAACTCCAGGACTCAAATGTGTTAATCAACATTCAAACCTATTTTATGCTGAGAAATTAGCATTAATGAAACTTCTGAATTATTCACATGTTAATCACACAACAAACTGAGCATTTCGTTAAAACATTCAAGCACTATCAGATAATTTGAGACACTGTGAGAAGACATGAAGATAGCCCATTGGATTAATTGCACGATTAATTGGGATCACCTTTTGTGATGAGGAGTCAACAAGCTTATTGTAAAACAGCATTAAGTGCGTGACTTCTTCTTTATGGTCAGAAATGCTTTCTGAAAAATGGTTTCATTTGTAGCTATATAATTGCAAAAAACAGATTTGCTCATTGGATGTGGACATTGCATTCCCCTTGAGAAGGCGTTGGTGAGTTGCCCTCCTGACCCTCTGCAGTTTATTTGGTGTAGGGACACCCACAGTCCTGTGAGGAGCCAACTTCTGAGATTGTGACCCAGCAGCAGTGAAGCAATAGTGGTCTTGTTGCAAGTCCAGATACTGCTGCCTTGCAGGGAAACATGTGGATGGTGGTGCGCCATTGATGATGAGTGCTGAAAGTAATCTGTTTATGAGAGTCACTTCCTATCTTGAGGGAGCAGATTTAAGTTGTTTTTTGGTCTAGGAGAAAAGCAATGCAATTTCTGGCACATTTCATATCCCAGAATATTTTGCCAGGCATTCCTGTGCTCCTGTAACATATGAGGAACGGCTGAGGATACTGGGATTGTATTCGTTGGAGTTTAGAAGATTAAGGGGAGACTTAATAGAGACGTACAAAATAATACATGGCTTGGAAAAGGTGGATGCTAGGAAATTGTTTCAGTTAAACGAGGAGACTAGGACCCGTGGACACAGCCTTAGAATTAGAGGGGGTCATTTCAGAACAGAAATGCGGAGACATTTCTTCAGCCAGAGAGTGGTGGGCCTGTGGAATTCATTGCCACGGAGTGCAGTGGAAGCCGGGACGCTAAATGTCTTCAAGGCCGAGATTGATAGATTCTTGTTGTCTCGAGGAATTAAGAGCTACGGGGAGAACGCTGGTAAGTGGAGCTGAAATGCGCATCAGCCATGATTGAATGGCGGAGTGGACTTGATGGGCCGAATGGCCTTACTTCCACTCCTATGTCTTATGGTCTTATGGACAAAGAGACCTGGTAGGGCTGATTGCCCTTTTATCCAGAATTAGATACAAAGTATGATTATACAGCAAATGAACATTGTGACCCTCAACCTACTGCAGAAGATTTCAGAATTGCCTCAGATTATTGTTGTGACTATTTCATTCTGCTGTTTCACCCCCCCCCCCCCCCCCCCCAAGGAGTAGTGAGTGAAACTTGTTGCAACACCCCGATAAATAGTTTGACAAGGTAAAAAAATATTTTGCTCTTTCTGCCTCAGTCCAAGCTTGTGGTCTCAGCTCTTAAAATAAAAACCCCCTTCTGCCTACAATTTCAGATTAGACAGATACAAACATTGCGGAGATTGGCATTGGACTCTTCAACACCTCAGTCAGCTTTCACATTCAGTTTTTTTTTTGCAGCCTTTTTGTGTGCAAATATCTCATAATTCATAGCAGAATGATTTATATTGCAACAGTTGGATGCAAACTGAATGATTTCAAACTGCGGAGGTGAGTTATTGCAGCCTTTTATATTAGCTGGATGACAGCTTCAACTCGATTCATACAATAAACTTAACGCTGAAGCAGACTCTTCTTCCAACACCAATGTCTAATGTTCTCTGCCATGGATTCAAGCAACTCAATACATGTTTCAAATGTTCAAATGAATTCATACACATTTTATTCACATGCTGTTCACTTGATTGTTTTGTCACAAATAGAAACAGTTTGCAGGTGGTGAATGGTTTCATCTCTCAAGCACAATGACAATAGAATGTAGCATTACAGATATGAGACTTTTTAAGATGGTAATGTTTTAAACTGTCTTTCTTAACTTAAGGAAGGAATAAATTGAACAAGAAAGGATGGTGTCAAAATTGTACCTATTTCTGCAGGGTAGATAGAAACACTGGAGGGTGAACAGGCATTGGAGTGACAATTGTGAGAACAAGATGGAAGAAAACAAATACTGGAGGTCACAGCAGGTCAGACAGCATCCAGAGAGAGAGAGAGAGAGAGAGGAAACAAATGTTTCTGGATGACCCTTCATCAGACCTGTAGTGAAGTGTGGAGAGAATAGCATTTATGTTATAGTTTCGGAGTGGGCGCTGGGAGTAGTTGGTTAGGGTGCTGGTGCAGAAAAGATGTTGATAGTTCACCTTAAGTGATCGGAATGTGAGAATGGCAGAACAATGGTATGTTTCATTCCAGACTTGAAAGGTTAGTAAGTGGGATGGGGGGAGAGGAGGACATGATAACAAGTTAAATGGAAGGGAAGAAATGTTTACAATTTAGAGGTGTTGAACTCAATATTAAGCCTAGAAGGCTGGAAAGTGCCTGATCTGAAGGTGAGATGTTGTTCTTCCAGTTTGCGCTGTGATTCACTGGAACACTGTAGCCTGCTGAGGACTGACATGTGGGCATGCGAGCAGGACGCTATGTTAAAATGACCAGCTATGGGAAGATCCGGGTCATGTTTGTGTATATACTGGGGGTGTTCTGCAAAGTGGTCACCCAGTCTGAGTTGGGTTTCTCCAATGTAGAGTAGGCTACATTGGGTGCAGCGAATACAATACACAAGATTGGAGGAGGTACAGGTGAAATGCTACTTCACCTTGAAAGACTGTTTCGGCCCTTGGATGGTGAGCAGGCAGGAGGTGAAGGGGCAGGTGTTGCACTTTCTATGGTTACATGGGAATGTGCCATGGGAAAGGAGAAGTGGTGTTGGTGGTTGTGGAATGGACTAGGATGTCCAGGTGGAAATGTTCCCTGTGAAATGCAGGCAGGGGGAGTAAAGGGTGTTGGCATTCTGCTGGAGTTGTCTGGAAATTCCAGCGTCTGCAGTAATTTGTTCCTACAGATTGTGAGAATAACTTGCTTGTAAGAATCAAGTTTCTGGTTCTCAAAGAAGCCAAAACAGATGGGACCTCTGGAGATTTGAGAGCCAAGAGTTGTTAAAGTGGGCCTAGTATTTTGAAGTTAGCTTAATATGCCAAATGTCACAAGAAAGGGAGCTTGCTGGAAAGCCAGGAGAAGTATGGGACCTACTTTAGAAGGTTATCTATTGAGAGCACAGCATAACATAAAAACCATGGCAAAGTATTTTTAGTTGAGTTAATTACTTAACTGATGTATTCTGTAGTTTAGTGTATCAGTTGCTTATTAGGTAGTGTGTAATCTCTGTTGATTTTAATTTAGTTTATTATAGTAAAAACCTTAAAGTATGAAATTTTATGATGCAATTCATTCCATCAATTGCCAGAAGATGTAAGAGAGGCATGGTGGCTCAGTGGTTAGCACTACTGCCTCACAGCACCACCCTGAGGCAACTGTCTGCGTGGAGTTGCACATTCACCCCGTGTCAGTGTGGGCTTCCTGTGGGTGCTCTGGTTTCCTCCTACAAGTCAAAGATATGCAGGTTAGGTGGACTAATTATGTTAAATTGTTGCATAGTGTCCAAGGATGTGTAGGTTAGGTGGATTATCCATGGGAAATGCAGGGACAGAGTAGGGGTGGATCTAGGTAAGATGCTTTTTGGATGGTCAGTTTGGACAGGCTGGACCAAGTGGCCTGCTTCCAGACCGTGTGGCCTATATTCTATGGTGACCTCATACATCTTTTTTAAAAGCTATTGGTCCTGAACATAACAGTGGAACATTGTGAACTAAATGAATCTTGCAATAACCAAATGCAGTTGTTAGTTGGAACTTAGGTAGACAATTAACAACACTATTTCATGTATGTTGGTTCTCCCTCTGCACCAGAATTGTTTTAACCCTTCTCGTTTAGCTGATAAATGAACTGATCTGAGTGCGATGAAGAAAATACAAAAGCACCAAAGAAATTCCTGCTGCTTTCTATGGATAATAGTGTTCTCTAGTTTAATATCAATATAATGAGAAATTTGAAAACAAAGCTACTTAAAACAGTTGGCAAGCTCAAAAAGATTTGTAAGCCAAAAGATGGGATCCATATATTCATAACTCTAGATTTAACTTAAGGTGGAAACACAATGTTAACAAGTCTCAAGCAACACTAAAAATTAAAGGACACTTGTTTTCTTACAGAGTAATAGATAGAGGAACTTGTCTCCCAGTGAAACCAATTAGTATAACGTCAATGAACAACTTCATAAATCAGATGGCTGAATCTCTAAGTTGGAAGAAAGTAGTGGATTATGCCAAGTGAGCTGCTGAACTGTGACATGGAAGGCAATGTTTGAACTCCAAGTTACATAATGTTCCTGAACAATGCAGCCACATGTTGGCCCTTTTAAATGACCGCACATGCAAAAAAAATTAAAAGTGACCATGTATAAAAAGACATCACTCACAACTTTGAAACAGAAAAAAACTAGTGAGAACACCTTGATGTGGAGTTGGATACACCTTCTGGAAGTAACTTTTGCCTTTTAGCTAGAGGAAAGACAAGAATCTACAGAGAACCTTTCCTCGAAATGGAGCGGATAGAGTTCATGATAGAGAAACTCATACAAAAAAAAGGACTCATAAAAACACAAAAATCCCCAACAAAACTACCAATAAAAGATGAAAACAAAAAGCCTTATAAAAAAGCAAAGACAACAAAGAATTGTGGATACTGGAAAGTTGAAACAAAAACAGATGAGAAGAAGGGTCACTGGACATGAAACGTTAACGCTGCTTTAATAGAACATAGAACATGACAGCGCAATACAGGCCCTTTGGCCCCGATGTTGCGTTGACCTGTGGAACCAATCTGAATGACCATTTAAAGCCCATTAAAGTTGGTGAGTCTACTACTGGTGCAGGCAGGGCGTTCCACGCTCCTACTACTCTGTGAGTGAAGAAACTACCTCTGACATCTGTCCTATATCATCACCCCTCAATTTAAAGCTATGTCTCCTCATGCTGGCCAACACCATCCAAGGAAAAAGGCTCTTACTGACAATCCTCTCTAACCCTCTGATTATCTTGCATGTCTCAATAAAGTACTCCTCAACCTTTTTCTCTCTAATGAAAACAGCCTCAAGTCCCTCAGCCTTTCCTCATAAGACCTTTCCTCCATATCAGGCAACATCCTGTTAAATCTCCTCTGCACCCTTTCCAAAGCTTCCACATCCTTCTTATAATGCGATGACCAGAACTGTACGTAATACTTCAAGTGCAGCCACACGATAGTTTTGTACAGCTGCAGCATGATCTCATGGCTCCAAAACTCAATAAAAGCTAAAACACCGTATGCCTAACAACCCTATCAACCTGGGTGGCAACTTTCAGGGAACTATATACATGGACACTGTGATCTCTCTGCTCTTCCACACTGTCAAGAATCTTACCATTAGTCCAGTACTCTGCATTCCTGTTACTCCGTCCAAAGTGAATCACCTCACACTTTTCTGCGTTCACCTCCTTTTGCCACCTCTCAACCAAGCTCTGCAGCTTATGTGTCACTCTGCTTTCTTATAGAGTCATAGAGATGTACAGCATGGAAACAGACCCTTCGGTCCAAAATGTCCATGCCGACCAGATATCCCAACCCAACCTAGTCCCACCTGCCAGCACCCGGCCCATATCCCTCCAAACCCTTCCTATTTATCTCCTCACAGATGCTGCCAGATCTGCTGAGTTTCTTTTTTGTTATGATGGAGAAACCCATACTCTAACCAGAATCAGTGGCATGTCAGGATTGTAACTGGTCTGTCAACTTTGCTTTTTGACTCTTTGCCAAATCTTCTGTATATGGTTCCAAACAAAAACTGTTCCATAAAGTAACATTGTAATTATTCATTTGGGAATAATAACATTCCTTAATGTAGTGTTTCGGTTACTTCGACTAATTACAAAAGACAAATATTTTTGCATATCTGCAGTACAAGTAGAAAATTATCAACATGCATCAATTTGGGGAGAAAGCAACAGAGCAAAGGACCAGAATTGTACTTTATGCTGTGATTTCCCTCCCCAGTGAAAGAGATGATAGGGAAACTGACCCCAATCTGATGACCTGCTGTGTAGCCATTTAGCACATGGAAGGTTTTAATTAGGTCAGAGTCAGGCTTCAAAGAAACACAGAAATACTATGACACAGAATGGGGCCATTCATCACATCCTGTCTTCACCAGTTCTTCAAATGAGCATCATTAGAAACTGCCAATTTTTTGCTTTTCCTAGCGCCCACCCCCACCATACCTGTTCACATTATTTCTGTCCAAAAAATCAACATTGAGCCTCCCTTTTGCCATCTCAGGAGGGCACACAACTGTCAATGGTGTCCCAAGGCAAGATGCCCCTCGTTCATATCCAGGTGTCCCTTCAATGACTTTACTGGAGATCAGTTAGCTGAGTTGACTGGGTTGCAATGCAGAGTGAAGCGAACAGCACGGTTTCAACTCCTGTACCAGCTGAGATTGTGATCTTCCATGTGCAACTTCAAACCAGAGACTCCAACTGGTCACTCAGATCCACAGGCAGTATCTTGATTGGCTGCCACTGGGAAGATTGTCATTGTGGTCCTACAGTCCACATACATTAACTCAGATCCACAATGGCCATCAACTTCATCACTTGAGTCTTGCTGGGATCATCCCAACCATTACCTCTGCTTCTCTCTCTACAGGTACTGCTGGACCTGCTGAGCATTTGCAGACTTTTCTGCTTTTGATGCCTGAATGAATAATCCACAAGACATGAGTGCAAATCCAACCACACTGTCCTCAGGCCCAGTGTTATTGTCACTGGGTTGGTAATCCAGAGTGTCTGCTGACATAGACTTGAATCTCACCATGGCAGACAGGAAATTTGAATTCAATAATGACATGGATTGAAAAACCTGTCCTGATGCTCCACCCTTAATTGTCGTGAAAACCCATCTGGTTCACCCATGAACCATAGGGAAGGAATTCTGCCTTTCTTACCAAGTCTCGCCTACACGTGACTCCCACCCCACGGCAATATGATTTATACTGAACTGCCCTCTGGGAAATTAAGGATGGGCATTAAATACTCGCTGAGACTGTGATACTAACATGGCATCAACAAATTTTTGAAAAGAAATGTAAGGAACTTAAACTGATGTAAGATCTTAACAGAGGCAGTAACAAGTTTAAGGAAGGAAACCTTACATTTGGATGTGGTCTGGTCTTCACGTGGCTAGGTTGATGTGACTCCAAACTGCTCTTTGAGAGGCTTGTAGCAAGCCACCATTCATCCTTGAGGAGGGCAACAATTGCCACCCTTAGGCGCAATGCCACATTCCAAAAGTTAAAAATCACACAACACCGGGATATAATCCAACAGGTTAGTTTGGAAGTACAGGCTTTCGGAGCAGTGCTCTTTCATCAGATAGCTGTGGAGCAGGATCATAGAACACAGAGTTTATCGTAAAGGATCAAAATATCATATAACCGATGCAATGTATTAAACAAATCTAGATTGTTGTTAAGTCTTTAATCACTGAGAATGGGGATGCAGGTTTCGATAGATTAATATGTAAATCTCAGCACTTCTTTCAAGTTTCAGCCCTGAGATCACTGAAGGTTTTATAAAAACTGGTGACATCTCAGTTCAGGTATTGCATCAAAGGTGTGAGATTCGAGTCCATCTGTATCCCAACCTTGAGTCAGACTGGTTCTATTTCCAAAGTAGGAACTTATAAACTGTCACATGGACAGACTGTCTACAGATTGTGTGCTTTTTGAACAAAATAGAATGTATCTGCAAATACAAATTCAATCCATAGACGTGTGTGTGTGTGAGAGAGAGAGAGAGAGAGAGCTAGAGAGAGAGAGAGAGGGACAGAAAGTGTGTGTGAGAGAGAGAGAGACAGAGAGGGAGAGAGTATGTGAGTATGTATGGGCATCTGAGAGCGTATGTATCTGCTTGATAGAGTGTGTGTACGAGTGTGACGGAGCATATGCCTATGATACAGACAGACTCTAACCTCACACCTTTAATGCATTGTCTGAGCTCAAATGCACCTTCTCTTTGAAATTGATAAAACCTTAAGTTATCTTGGGACTATAACTTGAAAGAAGTTCTGAGATTTGCATATTAATCAAACAAACCTGCATCCACATTCTAAGTGGTTGAAGACTTAACAGCAATCTAGTTTGTTCAATAGATCGCATCAGTTGTATGCCTTTTTAATCTTTACTACAAATTCTGTATTCTATGATCCTGCCCACTAGCAACCTGAAGAAGGAGCAGTGCTGCAAAAGCCAGTGCTTCCAAATAAACCTGTTGGACTATAACCTGGTGTTGTGTGATTTTTAACTTTGTCCATCTCAGTCCAACTAGGAGCAAGTGAGGACTGCAGATGCTGAAGATCAGAATTGAGAATGTGGTGCTGGAAAAACACAGCAGGTCAGGGAGTATCCGAGGAGCAGGAGAATCAACTTTTCAGGCATAAGCTCCTTCATCAGGAAACGTCAATTCTCCTGACCCTCAGATGCTGCCTGACCTGCTGTGCTTTTCCAGCACCAACGCACCCATCCCAGTGCCAGCACCTCCACATCACGACATTCCAAAAGTGAATTCTTGAAAAAGCATCTTCTGAACCATTTTAGGTTTACTTTTGTTACACTGAAAGATGACTGCACACTTTGTCAAAGAAAAGCAACTTAATTGATTGAGCCTGCGACGCTGTTTTTAAGAATCTATTGCTGTCTCATTATATTAACTTATGGTTTAGAAGGGATGACAGTAACATACATATCATGGAGTGTCCCATGCTTCAGCTCTCTAACCACCTACCATTATTCAATCACGTCAAGCAACGAAATTTATCAAAATGAACTATGGTAAGGGAATTAATTTTCCAAGGCTTAGACCCGGACTTTAATTGATATCCTGAGATTTAATGCTTTTCTCACAATTTTAGCAAAACTCTGTCCTCGTGTCTTTATCCAGTATTTGATCACAGACGAGGGACAATCTATTGAGGTTTTTTCAGGAGCAATGTTATCCTGTTTAGTGCCAAAGTGTAACATCACACTCTGGGTGTCACCATGTGCCAATGTGTGCGATCTTGACTGCTAACTTCCTTAGGAAAAAGTGAGGTCTGCAGATGCTGGAGATCAGAGCTGAAAATGTGTTGCTGGAAAATGTGTTGCAGTTCAGGCAGCATCAAAGGAGCAGGAGAATTGACGTTTTGGTCATGAGCCCTTCTTCAGGAATGAGGAGAGTGTGCCAAGGAGGCTAAGATAAAAGGTAGGGAGGAGGGATTTGGGGAAGGGGCGTTGGAAATGCGATAGGTGGAAGGAGGTTAAGGTGAGGGTGATAGGCCGGAGTGGGGGTGGGGGCGGAGAGGTCAGGAAGAAGATTGCAGGTT
>NC_057724.1:69450714-69454388 GCF_004010195.1 Chiloscyllium plagiosum
ACCTCCTTCCACCTATTGCATTTCCAACGCCCCTCCCCCAAGTCCCTCCTCCCTACCTTTTATCTTAGCCTGCTTGGCACACTCTCCTCATTCCTGAAGAAGGGCTCATGCCCAAAACGTCGATTCTCCTGCTCCTGGGATGCTGCCTGACCTGCTGCGCTTTTCCAGCAACATATTTTCAGCTCTGATCTCCAGCATCTGCAGTCCTCACTTTCTCCTGCTAACATCCTTATTGCTGTATTGTGCACCAGGTGGGCTAAAGTCTCAGTAGGAGCAAATTACTGCAGGTGCTGGAATCTGTAGTGAAAACAACAAATACTAGAGCTCACAATGGGTCAGACAGCATCCATGGACAGAGGGAGAGCAAGCCAACGTTTCGAGTCTGGATGACTCTTCACAGCTTTGACGAAGAGTCATCTAGACTCAAAATGTTAGTTTGCTTTCTCTCCA
Source organism: Chiloscyllium plagiosum (assembly GCF_004010195.1). Taxonomy (NCBI): domain Eukaryota; kingdom Metazoa; phylum Chordata; class Chondrichthyes; order Orectolobiformes; family Hemiscylliidae; genus Chiloscyllium; species Chiloscyllium plagiosum. The sequence goes on from NC_057724.1 coordinate 69,451,165, forward strand.
TGGATGCTGCCTGACACACTATGATCGGCAGGATTTTTTATTTTTAGGGATAAAGTCTTGCATGGGCACAGCAGCCTACCAATCTGAGTTTCTTAGATGGCAGTACCATCAGGCAGGTGGCATCTGCTGCCAAAATGGCACCCACCTGATGATCCCAGGCCAGAGGATGAGTGATGGCACTGGGGAGGGGTGGGCTTCATGGACTGGGGAGAGGTGGATCAGCAACAAGGGCTGGAGGGTCACAACCAGGTGGCCTTCACTTTCCCAAAAGTAGGTCCCTCAGTCAGTGATTTTGAAACAAAGAAGGGGGAGGGGCGCTCTCTCCTCTTACCCACCACACCCTTCCCAGATCACCAGATCCCCCCCCACCCCCACGTCCCCTCCTGAAAGCAGATAGTCATGTCATCCACATGACCTGGTTTTGGCCCACCACTGGTACAAGATCAGCAGTGGTGGGATGAAGCACATAGCTGGACTTTCAACTGGAGGCCTGTTGTGATGCCTCAGTCTTAATCAGGAGGGTGGCAGGGTCCTTACCCATATTAAATACCTTCCCCCAGACCGTCTGAACTCACCATGGTTAAGTGGCACTGGAAACCACTCCTGGTCTTGAACTTTATTTCTTCCTGGCTGAACCCAACAATGCTCATCCTTTCTGACCCTGTGTTGACCTTCAAACGTGTTTGCCTTCTCATGCCCATGCAATACTGGCCTGCTCTATTCTAACCTCATCGCACTGTTGGTCAAATCCTTACTCCAGCTTTCACATTCCATTCCACTCAAATATTCATTCTATCTGCATCTTCCTCCAAATGGTGCCTTCAATGAAAACAGATTTCAACAAACTGTAGTGTTTTTTTCCCCTTTTGGCATTAATCATACAGCTCTGTGTATCAAAGCACTGAATCTAACACCTTTGCTCCCAGCTCAAAAGCCTCATCACACGCAAATGCTACTTTTTCCTTTTGCCCTTTATCCCTTTGTTCTTTCAGCTTGCCTTTCTGTGTCATTCACCCCATCAGTCCACCTTGCTGATACAACCTTCAATAGCTTTGCCCCAAACTCTATAAACTCTCTCTATTTCAATGCTCCTTCCATAACCTTAAAGAACTCCATAGAATCTCTTCATGTGATACCCTTGGTTACATGTCTAATTCTCCTCCAACTATTGACAGATATCATTGCTATGCAGCATTTTTCAATAGCACCTGAGGAGGCTGACAATGTGAAAGACTTTACATAAATGTGAGTTATTGTTACTGTGCACAAAAGCTGACAGTCAGAACAATATAGATGACGTTTTTTGATGAATATTTAACTTTTAACATTTTTTTAAGACACTCCACATTATTAAGGCAAACCACTCTGACGAACCCACAGCTAAAGCCAAAACCCAATTAATCATTAACACCAATACATCAAAGAAAAAATAATTTCAATCTAAATTTTTAATACCACCCTCACTTTAGTGTTAATCACATTTCAATCTCAGTGTTTCTGAGACACATTGCAAAACTTGAGTAGTCTGTAATTTGTCTGAGGATATCAGCAAAATAGGTCATAATAAAACAGAACATATTTATAACGAGGTATTTCAGATATTTGCTTGGATTCTCACAGCAGCTCAAGCAAGTCAGTCATTCATAGAATTTTAGAATCACTCAGGACTAAAGAGGCCCTTTGGCCCACTGAGTCTGTACCACCAAAAATCACCACTATCTACACTAGTCCCATTGTCTTACAGCCTTGAATACTGTGACACTTCAAGTGGTCATCCAAGTATGTTTTAAATGTTGTGAGGTTTCCCACCTCAACTACTCTCCCAAGTAGTGCATTCCAAATCCTCCACCACCCTCTGGTTGAACTTACTTTCCTATCTCACATATCACAATTAAACCACTGCCAAATATTGGGGGAAAGTCCAGAGCTAAGACTTAAGTGTTATCCAACAACATTATTATTATCATTTGTGACTGGCAAGTTTAAAATTACATTTCAAAAGGATTTCTGATCAAATGACCCATATGGAAACAAATTTATAATTGATCAACAATCAAACTTGCACACAACATAAAATCCAAAACATCTTACACAACACCCTTAATGTCATTTCACTGAAAAGTCAACAGGATAATTATTTTGTGTATGATACTCTTTCCAGCAAGTTGTCATTATGGTACTGACAGCAAGACATCTTACAGAATTATAAATTTGAGCTCAATTATACAAAATGCTAGATTCTTTTGCTTTTTAATTTTCTGGTCAAGCAGCTCAAAGATATTATTATACAGCACCAGAGTAGGTACGACTTGAACATGGCCTCCTGGTTCAAAGATAGGGACATTAGAACTGTACCACAAGGGCCCTGGGGCACTGGATTTTTCCCTGACTAAACTGTGACCAGGAAGGGAAGGAGGGAGGAAGGAGTCCACCGGGGGAGCACTTGTTGTCTCTAAACCATTTCATAGCCATTTGGTGGCCCTGCCATTTCCATGGCCAAAGGCAAGAGGGTGTGTGTGTCAGCTGGTGGTAGTGGGGTGTGGGCAATAGGGACTGGGATGTTAGTGCGTGATGATGCCATTGTGGGGGGAGCAATCTGAAGAGGAGTATCACCTTCAGCCACTCAACAAACAGCACCTCATCTTCTCTGCAGTCATGGTCCATTCTTCCAGGTTCAACTCCAAATGGAACAATTTCAGGCAGGAACCCCACCCCCTCTTTTCTCAGACTGATCACTTTCTTCTTTCTCGTCATTTGCACCATCTCTTGATGGACATTTCATATCTTTACACATTCTATTCCAATGGTATCAAGGGAATTGACCTCATAGTCCTCAATATCGCCTCCAGATCCCATAAAGTCTAATGGCTTCAGCTTAAACCTGGAAACGGAAACCTTCTGCTGACTATCTATCTTCAACAGTGCCTCCCTGGAGTGATCAACGAGATGGATCAAGTCAAAAGGATTCTGGTTATTTAGCATCTAAACTATTGTCCAGACAATTCATTAAACCATAAATTGGTTGCTGATTTACAAACATACAACTTATAAGAAGGTGATGGATATAACTCTTGTGTCAAAAGGGATCAAGGGATATGGGGGAGAATGGGATTAGAGTATTGAGCTCGACGATCAGCCATGATCATGTTGAATCACGGAGCAGGCTCAAGGGGCTGAATGGCCTGCAACTTTTTTATGTTTATTTTCCCCCAGCCCCAACCCCA
>NC_057724.1:69454431-69457570 GCF_004010195.1 Chiloscyllium plagiosum
GGTTCTGTCTGAAACATTGATTTTCCTGCTCCTCGGATGCTGCCTGACCTGTTGTGCTTTTTCCAGCACCACACTTTATCAATCTGACTCTCTAGCATCTGCAGTCCTTACTAACTCCATGTTTCTATGTCATGAATGATTAGATTAGATTCCCTACAGTGTGGAAACAGGCCCTTCAGCCCAACCAGTCCACACCGACCCTCCGAAGAACAACCCACCCAGACCCATTTCCCTCTGACTAATGTACCTAACACTATGGGCAATTTAGCATGGCCAATTCACATCTTTGGACTGTGGGAGGAAACCAGAGCACCCGGAGGAAACCCACACAGACACGGGGAGAATGTGCAAACTCCACACAGGCAGTCGCCTGAGGCTGGAATCAAACCTGGGACCCTGGTGCTGTGAGGCAGCAGTGCTAACCACTGAGCCACCGAGCCACCATGCCACCCCCCCAATGTTTGAATGTATGAACACAATCACATACAGGGGTATAATTTATTAAGATTCAACATACGAACATTTCCCATACACATGAACAGTATTTTTATGTGGTCCTGCATTGTGTACCAACTTGTGTACTGATTGACTTGCGATTGGACTCCAGAACAGGCAGAACAACATGTTTCTGCTGTCTCCTTATACTAAAAGGAATCCCACTCCACCACTCTTTCTCCAAAGCCTTGAAATCTTTTCTTTTGAAAGATTTTTACAATCCATTTTGAATGCTGCTGTTTAATCTGTTTTCACTGTCCTTTTGGCAGCACATTCCAGACAATTAGAAATTGCCATGTGAACTAATATTTCCTCACCTCCTACCCTGTTTTAACTCAGTAGCATCTCCTATTTACCCTGTGAAAACCCTCATTATTTCTGAATGCTCTGAATCAATCTCCCATGAAACAATCCTGGTCTGGCGATTGAAATCCTAGTTTCTCTAGTCCGCTTGCAAAACTGAATTCCTTCATACCAGTAAATTGCTATTGGCTCGACTTTCTGTGTGCCACTGCTCCAAAGTTCAGAAGTGCTGTTCCTATGGTTGCTCACTGAGATCATGCAGTGCTTTCAATTTGAATTTAAAGAGGACTAGTAATACTGACATTATTAAAATATATAGGAAGTCACAGATTGAATTACTCTGTGATAGCAAAGTGCAATGCATCTCTATCGCTTTCACTAGGAAACGGAACTCAGGGAGGTACTTGCTTTATCCCTCTTCTATTCTTTGCAGGGTCTCGTTGAGATATTGATGGCAATGAAAGTTGGCGAAATCAATTTCTCTCCTGCTGTTGTTTACTGCGGTTTCACTTAACTCCATTTTATTTGTCGTTGGTGAGAGTCTACTTTCAGCCCTCATTGCTTTTACGCCAAAAACACTTCTGAATAGATCTCTTCTGATAACTGAGCAATTTGTTCCTGTTGAGCTGGGATGACATGCAACTGGCAACCGAACTACAAATTTTAAAGCCAGCCTTGAACATCTTATGGGATCTTGACTTCTCGTCAGACTTTGAAATTAATTGCTGAGGGAGCATCTTACTTGTAATTGTGTAAAAGACATCCGAATGTACACTGAATTACATTGTTATGAATTATTTAATGTTGAGTATCATAGTTAAGGGTAACTTTGTTCATTTGAGCCTCCATATTTCTTCTTTAGCAAATATTAAGTAACACTGAGGAAATCATAACTATGGTACCAGCAATGAAGGAATTCAGTTTTGCAAGCAGACTAGGAAATGAATGGCATAGTCAGCTTCCAATAAGAAGAAAGAGGTACATTTAGAGAGTGTGATGGAAGATGTCTGATATATTTTATAGTGTATTCTTGGATTTGGGAATAGGTTTAGCGCAGTTGGCTGGATTATTGGTTTGTAGAACAGTGTGAAACTAACAGTGTGAGTTCAATTCCCATCACCAGCTTGAGGTTACCATGAAAGAGTCTCCTTCTCAACCTTTTCCCTTGCTTGAGGTCTGGTAGCCCTCAGGTTAAATCACTACCAGTTGCTTCTCTCTATGGTCTGCTAAGACTATGGCAACACAACATGTTTTGGATTTAAAGCTACTAGCATAAGGGTTTTGGGCGTTTTGTAAAGAGTTTTAAAACAATCTATGTCGGTCAGTCTTTTCTGAACCATGACCTGATCCAGTAAGTGATCAGAAGTCACATGACACCACATTATAGTTCAACAGGTTTATTTGAAATCAAAAGCTTTCAAAACACTGCTCCTTCATCAGGTGACTTGAAGAAAAGCATACAGGCACAGAAATTATCGGCAGAGAGATTAAAAGATCATTTGATAAGTCTCTGCAGCCGATCAAAAGTGTCAGATGGTGAGAGTAAAGTGTCAACAGCTGAATAGCAAGTGAAGGGATGACCCATAATCTCATTATTTGAGGCAGAGAGGTAATTACAAAAAATTAAAAGTAGGGCGGTGCGGGAGACAAACCTAATGGCTGGAATAACATGATAGGCATTAGATTGCATGCCGAGGCTCAAACAATAGTAATGAGTAATCCAAAACTTACAAACTAATTAAGGTAGAGAGATCCAGTATGTGTTAGATATCAGGGACCTCTCGAGTGTTAATGGATGGTTGTTAGTATTTTACTGGGTTTAAGACCAAATTGCCCTCATTGTTTGCATTTTAATTTGTTTTTTTTTGTTTCGAATAATGAAGTCTTAGTTCAGGAAACCTTGTGATTTGTGATTTTTACCTAATTTGGAGAAGATCAGGTGGGTGTCTTTATAACACTTTAATTTCTTGTCATGAATGGAGCAGAGAGTATTTCAGGGAATAAGTGTGTATAAAATCATGACAGGCATAGATAGGGTGAATGCACTCAGTCTTTTTCCCAGGTTTAGAGAATTGAGGACTAGAGGGTGTAAATTTAAGGTTCGAGGAGAAAGAATTAAAGGGAACCTGAGGGGCAACTTTTTTACCAGAGGGTTGTATGCATATGGAATAAGATGCCAGCAGATGTGGTTGAGGTGGGTACATTCGCAAGGTTTGTGAAGGTTTGTAGCTCAGGTTGAGGTTTAGGGTGTAGGTTTGCTCGCTGAGCTGTAGGTTTGATATCCAGATGTTTCATTACCTGGCTAGGTAACATCATCAGTGGCGACCTCCAAGTGAAGAGA
>NC_057724.1:69458196-69481828 GCF_004010195.1 Chiloscyllium plagiosum
GCCTGTCCCAGGATAGATGTGTTGTCCCAGTCAAAATGGTGGCTTTTTTCATCCGTGTGTAGGGCTATGAGGGAGAGAGGGTCGTGTCTTTTTTCGGCAAGCTGGTGTTCGTGTATCCTGGTGGCTAACTTTCTTCCTGCTTGTTCTATGTAGTGTTTGTGGCAGTCCTTGCATGGAATTTTGTAGATGATGTTGGTTTTGTCCATGGGTGTACTGGGTCTTTTAATTTTGTTAGCGTTTTTTGAGAGTGTTGGTGGGTTTGTGTGCCACTAGGATTCTGAGGGATCTTAGTAGTCTGGCTGTCATTTCTGAAACTTCTGAAACTAAGGCAAGCAGACAAAACACAGCCAGAAACCCTAACCACCTTACCATATATCATATATACATCTATCCTGGGACAGGCTAAGCAAAGACATGCCAGAGAATTCCTAGAGGCCTGGTACTCCAACCACATCGCCATAAACAAGCACATAGATCTAGATGCCATCTATCAACCCCTCAGAAAACGAACAGGAAATGACATCACCACAAACCCCAGGAACCCCAACCAGGAGAAAGATATAAATAGAAAGCAGGAGGCAACAGCTTCGCTTCACTTGGAGGTCGCCACTGATGATGTTACCTGGTGGGTACATTAACAGAACTTAAAAGGCATTTGGACAAATACATGGATAGGAAAAGATATAAGCAAAGTGCAGGGAAATGGAGTTAGCGTGGATGGCCATTCTTGTTGGTATGAACCAGTTTGGGCCAAAGATCCTGTCTCCATGCTGTAGGACTCTGTGACTCTAAGTGACTTCAGTGGAATTGATTTTGGTAACTTGAAGACCAGGTGTGTTTGGTTAGAAATGGACAGATTGCTAAAAGATTGGAAACGGCTAAGCTTTCAGCTTCTGAGTGTTCATGGAAGAAGAGTTGACAGTTCACAGGAATGAATTGGGGAAAATCAGCCAGTTCAAACTTAAAGCTATGAGACAGAGGGGTAATCTTGCTGGATTTGATGCTGTAAAGATAACGTGGGAGAATGGGTGAAAACTTTGGTTTGGTGAATTTTAAGATTTTCTAAACTGTGCTTCAGATTTAGAAAGCTTGAGTTGCTCTATTTTATTGCTTTCCTTTTCTGTAATAAGTTTCTGCTTTATTGTTAAATAAAAATACAGCCTTGTGTGTTTACATTTCAATGAATAAACACCACTTTAAAATAAAAAAAATAGCACATGGTCCATTAAGGCAGGTTTCACTTTGGGGTCTGGACTGTTTAATTGTGACATTAGCTGGGAATATAGAAATAGCACCTTGCACAATTTCAGGATGTTCCTAAGCTCGTTATACAGTCATGCAGCGTGGAAACAGACCCTTCAGTCCAACTCACCCATGGTGTCCAGGTTTCCCAAATTAAACTGGTCTGTAGTAAAGACCAAGTTTGCAATGAAGAGTGACACAAAAGTGTGCCTTTAGTTTCTATTCTAACTGAGATTACTATAAAGGACTCTCCTTTTCAATCTCTCTCCTTGTTTCAGGTGTGGGACACCACCAGTAGTTATCTTGCTCTAAGGAGAAAGCAGCGCCATGGTCCAGCAAGACAACTGCAACTTCACTTTTTCTTCTGACAGTACAGCATGCCCTCAGTATTGTACTGGGTTGCCATTGAGTTTGAGTTCAGGTCCCTGGATTAAAGCTTCAAGGTTCATGAAAATGGAAAAAGTTTAACCTGAGCTATGACTGCTCCCAAATCTGGCCTCAGAGGATCATAGAAACAATGAAATTCGGAGAGAATTAGAGCAAACAAAATAAAACAAATGTATTTGGATGCATTTACTACTGTTAAAAAGCACAACATTCTCATTATTTTAAAAACATTTGTGGATATAAATAATGACACTTTAAAACTGGCAATATTCTCGGTCCAACTTTGGAATATATGCCTTCAGCTGCCTAGCCACTAAAGTTTGGGCTTTCCTTCCCAAATCTCTCCATCTCTCCTCCTGTAACAAAGCTGCTATGAATTACCTCTTCAACAAACCATTTAGTCATCCTTATGTTACCTTACATAGTTCAATGTCAAATTTTATTTGATGTTTTAGATTAGATTACTTACCATGTGGAAACAGGCCCTTCGGCCCAACAAGTCCACACCGACCCGCCGAAGCGTAACCCACCCAAATCCTTATGTTACCTTACATAGTTCAATGTCAAATTTTATTTGATGTTACAGGTGCCAAGTTGTTGACTTGATTCAAAACATACTTTAAGTTGGTCATAGGACTCTGTTTGTAGTGATGCCTACCATTCGCCAAAACTTTCATTGCATTAGAAAAAACAATTTAATAACATCAAATTCCATCAAATAGAAAGATGGTCCACCAAGATTAGTCTTGCAATTTCTGATTTCTGAAAATAATTTGCCTGCAGAGAACATTATAGAAACAGAACTAGTCCTGCCATTTCTCAGGTATTAATTTTTTCCCCTATATTAGAATATTCTGTGGTTCAAAAGGATGTTCTTTGGCTGTGCTGAAGGATAAGTGGCACAATATAAACAAAAATTCATATCCTAGCTGAGTGACAGAAATCAGGGGAATGAAGATGCAATGGGGTTACTTTGCCTCAGCTAAGTGTTATGAAGTTGTAGATGTGTATATGGGAAGAAGTTAAGATGAACTTAGGTTAAAGTTATATGTATGTCATGATAATGTGGTTAAGGAATAGAAAAAAAAGAAGCCATCTTTTTATCATGATAGTTCATTTCTTCTCAAGTGGGGAGGTGTTATGAACTTGCAGACATGTACTTTGCCTTTAAAGAAGCTGAAATTTCTGGCTGGCACAGAATGTGCTGAAAGATTTAAATGTATAACACTTGGTCAATACAAATAGCTGGAGCTGCGTTGCCATGGTACAAAACAAATTCAAATTCAGCCAATCAGTTTAGTTTATGCCCCAGATATCAAAATCCAAACGAATTTGAATTTCACTGTTTTGGATGACATCCAACTAATGAAATGATCTGACATTTTGCGGTATAAAACATATAAATAGAAAGCGGGAATTATCAGCAGTGCTTTGCCCAGAGACCCACTGAAGATGTTTCCTAGCAGGATGGCGAAACATCTGGAAATGAACCTTCCAGCTCAGCGAGCAAACCTACATCCATAGTTCTTTACCACTCGAAATTTAATGGAATATCAGTGCGAGGTGAATTTTTCTGTGTGGATGGTTTAAATTAGCAGAGGAGTTTACCCCATGTTGTAACATAAGCAGTGCGCTACCACAATGCGACAAGCCATGGATTAATATTTTAGTTGTCATGCTCCTATTTGAATTCAACCAAAGCACAGGCATATGGCAGTGATAAAGAGGAAAGAAATAGGGCTGTCACGTGTCAACTCTGCTGATTTTTAAGGTGATTCGCTAAAAAAAAATCACAGTGTACTGATTTAGTAAAGTACATTATCAACTGAATTGCGCTTTTCTGACTATAACCAAGATAGCATCAAGGTGTTTTGAATAGTATGAAATCACAATCATTTCAGAAAATTTTAAGGTGCCGTTTGAATGCTTTCTTCCACTGTTCCACTTTCAGTTTCCTTACCAGTCTCAGATAAATGTCTGCAGGGTATGAAGTTGTAGAAAAGTTTAACATTTCATTGTACCAACTGCATCTCTGGCAGAACATTTTCTGAGCTCCCTTTGTCCTCAACTTATCTCCTGGAGTGTTAGAGATTGGAATCAGGTACTTGAGCAAACATGTAATATTAAGGATCAATTCTAATGTGTTATACTGTAAGATGGATCACAATAACATTGATGCAATTTCACACAAGGTATAGTTAGCTTTTACAGCCTGGATCAACTGACAGTATGCGATTTCTGAATAAAATTAATATTATCCTAACTCAGCAGGACTATTAGAAGTAATTTTCACATTTAGGAACTATTTGGGTTTCCGGCTAGGCCAGCATTTATTGCCCATCCATAGGGAGTTAAGACTCAACCATGTTGTTGTGGATCCAGAGTCACATGCTGGCCAGACCAGGAAAGGATGACAGATTTCCTTCCCTAAAGGACGCTACAGAATCAGATGGGATTTTCTGACAATTGACAGTGTGGTTTCAGAGTTATCATTAGACCATTAATTCCAGATTCTTTTTTTAAAAAATGAATTCAAATTCACCATCTACCTTGGCAGAATTTGAACTCACATCCCTGAAACATTATCTGTGTTTCTGCATTAATAGTCTAGTGATAATACCACCCACCGTTGCCTCCCCCGGTGCGTAGGTGGATGTGAACATGGGGGGAATTTCTGTCGGAGGCAGATCAGGCATTCCTTGCAAATTCTTTATTAATTCGATGTTGCGAATGTTTCCCGGGCCAGGATTTATTCCCCCTTTGATTCCATTCCTATAAACTTGCTAAATATTCATGCATGGGAAAGATGTCAGGTTTTATGGAGGAAACTCTGAACCATTGCTTGGTGTTTCTAGGCTCAGAGTCCAAATGCCATAGTTAAAGGAGAGTTGATAGCATTTTGCTCTCTATGGTACAGAACAGCAAACCCTTTAACCTCTGCTCATCATCCACCCCCACCCCAGAGATGTCAAACAGCAGGCACCATGCTTCATCAATGGAGGTTATCATAGAACCCCTACAGTGTGGAAACAGGCTCTTCGGCCCAACAAGTCCACACCGACCCTCTGAAGAGTAACCTACCCAGACCCATTCCCTTACCTTATTACTCTACATTTTCCCCTGACTAATGCACCTAACCTACATATCCCTGAACACAATGGGCAATTTTGCATGGCCAATTTACCTAATTTTCACGTCTTTGAATTGTTGGAGGAAACCAGAGCACCTGCAGGAAATCCACGCAGACACTGAGAGAATGTGCAAACTCCACACAGAGAGTCACCCGAGGCTGGAATCGAACCCAGGGGTTGCGAGGCTGCACTGTACCACTGTGCCAACCCCACGTTGACCAGGGGTAAATGGAAGGACATTTCCTGTTGAGAGATACCGCCACAGTTGATAAAGGCAGCATGGACGGAGGTGGCAGCAGAGGTCAGAAATTGTTGGCAGCTCAAGAGAACCTTTCCTCAGTGCTGCTGAAGGATGAATGCTATGCTTTCTTCCAGGGAATGCACCACCATCTATACATTGCTGTCTGCTCCTGTGAGCATGAATTAGTATTGCAAATTGTCACTGCATTGAACTATCACAAAGGAGGATGGAGGACGGAACTGTTACTTCACCCAAATTACGTTCCTTGGTTGCTTTTCTAAAAGCCTCAGACGAAAAATTCCGTGCTGGAATGCTGGCCTTTATGAAGCGTAGAAAAAGTTAAACTATTTCCATTGGTTGGTGATTCTAGAACTAGGGGGCATAGTCTGAGAACTCGGGCCAGACCTTTCAGCAGATATGTTTGGAAGCACTTTTACACACCATGAGTGTTATAGTTTGGAAGTCTCCTCCACAAATGCAGCTCATTGCCACCTTCTCAAGGGCAACTAGGGATAGGCCAGAAAATGGCAAATGATGTCAATGTCCCACAATGAATAAGAAAATTAAAAGAAAGGTCTTGAGGATAAAGGTGCAGCAGTGACAGTGCCATTATGTAAAATCCTGGTTGGATACTACATGGAGTACAATGAGCAGATCTGAGCACCACACCTTGGGAACACTATATTGACCTTAAAGTACAACATAGGTTTACAAGAATGATACCTGGACTTCAGGGGTTATATTATGAGGAGAGATTATGCAAATTAGGCCTGTTTTCTCCAGCATTTCAATGATTAAGGGGTGATCTGATCAAAGTCTTCAAGATATTAACAGGAAAAAACAGGGTAGATAAAGCTGAGCATATCCCTTGATCAGGCATTCTAGAATTAGGGGCATAGTCTGAGAATTAGGGTCAGACCGTTCAGGAGAGATGTCAGGATGCATTTCTACACACCAAAGGTGGTAAAGGTTTGGAACTCTGCTCCAAAAACAGCAGAAGATGCTGGATTAGCTGTTAATTTTACTTCTGTGAGAGATAAATTTTCATTAAGCAAAGATATCAAGGCATATGAGTAGATGGCAGGTATATGGAATTAGGCCACCGACCAGCCATGATCTCAGTGAATGTCAGAACAGACTCGAGGGGCAGAATGGCCTACTCTTGTTCCCATGTGCCTAAAATGACCAGGAATACTGTATCGCGGCAATGTATGAGAGGACAAGTTTGGAAAAGACTCTGCCATTTCTGGAGGGTTTTGAACAAGCCACAGGCCTCAACCAAGCACAGCAATGGCTGAGTTGGTCATGAAAATACACATAATATACTAAGTTAGACACAGGCATCACAAAAAGTGACACAGGAACCACATGAGGCAAAATGCCACCTTTGCAGAAAGATGTGGCAGATCCATGCTACAGGCTAGAGGGAAAAGCTGGCAATAAATAAACAAAAAGGCGAGTCTTTGCAAGGTGGTGTGATCCATCAGATTCATGATTTCAATGATATTGAGTTGATTTTCCATAGAGAGATCCAGGAATCAAGCTGAAGCAATCAGAGTAGTAACATCCTATGAGAAGGGAAATGTGATGTGCTTAAGTTAGACGCAGGTGCAGCAGTTCTGGTTCTTTCTGATATTGAACCATAATTGGGGCAAAATGCTTTTCAGCCATTGTGCAAACAATTATCTGCACATGGACTGAGAGGCAAGAACTCAAAATTATAGGCCAACTGAATGCAAACTCTTCAATACTGAGAAAAAAAATAAAAATGTATATGTGGTTCTGAACTAGTTAGGCAGAAGTGGGGACTGCGGGTGCTGGAGATCAGAGTCAAGATTGGAGTGGTGCTGGAAAAACACAGCAGGTCAGGCAGCATCCGAGGAGCAGGAAAATTGATGCTTTGGGCAAAAGACCATCATCATTCCTGATGAAGGGCTTTTGCCCGAAATATCAATTCTCCTTGGATATTGCCTGACCTGCTGTGCTTTGGCAGCATCACTCTAATCTTGATTCTGAACTAGAGTTGTTCATTCCCAAATTGTTAAGCCTGAATGGACTTGCATTTAATTTGCAGAGTGGAGAAACAGAAACCAAACAGATCAGTCTCTAAGTTTCAGAGCTGACTTGGTACAGCTATTGACAGGGCAAGGAAAGCTGAAGACACATTCCAAATTACTCTATATCCTAGACTAACCCTGTGGGTCTGTTTATGCCCATGAAAGGTCCTCATTCATTCTTACCAATGATAAAGACAGAAACTGAATCTATCTTGAATAAATGAGTATTTCCTCAGTTGCAGACCCAACAAACTACTGCTTGGGGATGGTCCCAGTGTCAAAACCAAACAGATCAGTTGGAAGTTGGATAGATCTGATCAGGACAGTTGAATACAGTGTTTGTCCTGTTCTTTATGAACAAGAGCTTAGCTAACTTAAGCAAGCATCCAATCTTCACACAACTGGAGCCTTTTTCATCGAACCAAACAATCCCTCCAGTGTGGAAGCAGGCCATTTAGCCCATCTGTTCCACACCAACCCTCTGAAGAGCATCCCAAACAGTCCCACCGCCCCCCCCCCCCCCCCTTCCCTGTAACCTTGCATTTTCCACGACTAATTCACCAAACCTGCACATCCATGGACACTATAGACAATTTAGCATGGCCAATCCACCTAATCTGCACAGCTTTGGCAACCTGGACTCTCTTGCAACCTCATGCCAAATGAAGTCAGAATAAAATATTTTGTTGGTAATATAAATGTTTTGCTTACTTCAGCAAGATCTGTAAATATTCCATATTGGCACAACAAAACCAAGAATGTTAAATTTGATAGTTGTTCAGTTATTTTCCTACTTTTGAAAGTTATGCACTGTATTTCATTTAAATTCTTCATCTTTAGATTTTGAAATTTTTCCACAGCTTCATCTTTTCCCATCTATTTAACCTACTTCAAACATATGACCTTGAAGTTGTTGGCACTATTCCAGTTCTGAAATGTTGAGGCCATTATTGGCATCATTTCCTTAATTGACTACATCCTAAGCTCTGGAATTCTATTCCTAAACCTCTCTAACATTCTTCCATCCCTTGCTTTGACCAAGCTGTTGATCGCCTTTTTGCTTCATGTAATTTGATTCACATTTTGTTTGATAAAGCTTCTACACTTTTGTGACATTTTCTGTGTTAGAGGTGCTGTATAAATAAAAAAAAGATACTGGACCAACTCAGTCGGGCAGCTAGAACTAGTGGAAGGATAAACAGAATTAAAGTTTCAATTCAGTGACATAACCTGAACTGGTTTATTATTGACCAGAACTATTGATTCTCTTTCTATCTCTGTTGCTGCGTATAGATTTCCAGTCTTTTCCATTATTATTTCTGATTTCCAGCATCTACAATATTTTGTGTTTCTATTCAAATACACATCTGCTACCAATCTCTGGTTTCATGTGAACTAAGGCCAGGCCAGGCGAGCACATATGACCAAGAAACTACAAAACCTCAACCAATGCTATCTGGTAAACAATTAGTTAAAACCATGAGTGAGATTTGAGTAAACAGCATAACTCTGCATTTGAAACTGTTAGCAAGAAGCAAGTTATTCAAAGGGACCCTTTTCTATCTATAATGACAATTTTAATTTAACAACAGTTCAATGTGCCTCAGGTAACATGCATTTGATGCTGCCAGCATCAGCAATATTGGGTTAAACAGCAATTGCAGAGTTCAGGGACATGAAGCACTGCAGATTGTGACACTCTTTCCAGCAGGGGTACACTACATTGCTGGAGGTTTTGTAAGATGCATTAGAAGTAGGAAATTCATGGGGGGATTATATTCAAGTCACAAATTATGTCAGTTAAAATGAAAGTTTTGCTTGCATTTTTGGAAAAGTTAAATTGCATTTTACACAAGAAAATTTTAATCAAGCGCTATCGAGCTGGGGTGGTGTTAGGATCAGGCACAGCATTCAATTGTATGGCACCCCAAGTCAGTCAGGAGCCCTGTATTAATCTCATGCAATTGTCAGAACTGATCACTGATCATATTATCCAATATTTGTTGTATTACTGATAGGCCATGATTGTACATGTATGAACCAGTCATCAGAATAAGCCAGTAATATTTAGTATTCATGTCTAGTAAATTGTAGAGCCCTTCAAAGTGATTCCTTGCCCGATGTTCCTTTTAGACTGTTGTCCAACAAACTGCAATACTTGGAAAGGATTGCACACCAAACAAATTCTTAAAAATGCCATTGAAAAGTCAATTTATTTTGGCCATCATTACAGTCACTTCAGGTAAAAGTCCTGAATTGACAGCCAACTAAAGCAAATACACACACACGCGCACACGCACGCACACACACATACAGTTACAACATTTAAAAGACATTTTGACAGGTTTATGAAGAGGGAAGGTTTAGAGGGATCTGGGCCAAATGCAGGCAAATTTAGTTTGGGAAACTTGATCGGCATGGACAAGTTAGACCAAAGGGTCTGTTTCTGTGCTGTATGACTCTATGATTGACCTTCTGAAAACATCACAGATACATGCATTCCAATGCTATTTAAACATGCACACACACTACACAAATTACATACACATGTTATATACATTCATATCAAACACACATTCACATTTCTTAAACATACAATTCCAGTCCGTACATTACACATATCCATGAGCACATGCATGTACACATCATAGATACGGGTGCCTTTAAGGTACATGGCAAATCTGATTAAAAAGCATTGATGAACATTATTAATTCTTTTCATCCACTAAGGTCACCTTGTCATTGTTATGCCTCAGGTTAGAACTTGAAATCCTTCTTTGCGTTTTTTTTTAAATAAGGCTGTCACTCAGGCATCATTATTGTGTACATGCAGTTGATGGAATTTGAGCCCAGGACAAAAAGGAAATCAGCTGGCAATGATTAAATCCTATGCTGACAGTCAGGGTAAAAAAAAAAGCTAAGGTTAGAAGAACTATTTTCTGAGAGTCCAGAAATTTAAGATTGTGTTTAGCACAAATTAATACACTTCAATTTCCTTCAATTGTCAACTGAAGATAGTGGTGAAGTGAATATTTCTTGATACAGCTGTGTGGTTGGAATTGGCTTATTGGGATTGTGGATTTTATTTGAACATAAATGGCTAGAAGATATAGATTTATTTATGAGGGGAGACATTGGCCTTTCACTTTTAAAACTTGCGTTCAAACTCTACTCAGTCTGCTGGCATGGAAATCCCCTGAGTCTGCTACTGGCTCCTCTGTGAGTTGCTTGGCAATCGCTTGCTCTAATGGAGATCATGATGTGGCCAGTGTTGGACTGAGGTAGACAGAGTCAGATGTCACACAACAGCATGTTATAGTCCAACAGGTTTATTTAAAATCGCAAGCTTTCAGAGCACTGCTCTTTCGTCAAGTGAAATGATTTGACTTCACCTGACAAAGGGCAGTGCTCCTAAAGCTTGTGATTTTAACCAAACCTGTTGGACTATAACCTGGTTGATGTGATTTCTAATGGAGAGCATTCAGATTTTATAGACATTTACTGGGGTAGCTGCAAAGAACATTGTGAGCATAAGAGGTACAGTTAGCAAGTTTGCAGATGACACCAAAAGTGAAGGTGTAATGGACAGCGAAGAAGGTTACCTCAGTTTACAACGGGATCTTGATCAGATGGGCCCTTGGGCTGAGAAGTGGCAGGTGGAGTTTAATTTAGCTAAATGCAAGATGCTGCATTTTGGGAAAGCAAATCTTAGCAGGACTTATACACTTAATGGTAAGGTCCTAGAGAATGTTGCTGAACAAAGAGACCTTGGAGTGCAGGTTCATAGCTCCTTGAAGTGGAGTCACAGGTAGGTAGGATAGTGAAGGCGGCATTTGGTATGCTTTCCTTTATTTGTCAGAGTATTGGGTACAGGAGTTGGGAGGTCATGTTGTGGCTGTACAGGACATTGGTTAGGCCACTTTTGGAAAATTGCATGCAATTCTGGTCTCCTTCCTATCGGAAGGATGTTGTGAAACTTGAAAGGGTTCAGAAAAGATTTATAAGGATGCTGCCAGGGTTGGAGGATTTGAGTGATAGGGAGAGGTTGAATAGGCTGAGGCGTTTTTTCCCTGGAGCATTGGAGGCTGAGGGGTGACCTTATAGAGGTTTACAAAATCATGAGGGGCATGGATAGGGTAAATAGACAAAGTCTCTTCCCTGGGGTGGGGGAGTCCAGAAGCAGAGGGCATAGGTTTAGGGTGAGAGGGGAAGGATATAAAAGAGACCTAAGGGACAACGTTTTCACGCAGAGGGTGGTACATGTATGGAATGAGCTGCCAGAGGATGTGGTGGAGGCTGGTACAATTGCAACATTAAAGAGGCATCTGGATGGGTATATGAATAGGAAGGATTTGGAGGGATATGGGCCGGGGCTGGTAGGTGGGACTAGATTGGGTTGGGATATCTGGTCGGCATGGACAAATTGGACTGAAGGGTCTGTTTCCATGCTATACATCTCTATGACGCTACTCAGTGAGTCCAATATTAAGGGTCATCAGTGTTCAAGAAACATTCGGGTGAACAGTATAGATGAGGTGAAGTTAGATAAACACATAAGGCAGAAAGGGAGAAGTAAGTATGATTATGTTGACAAGGTGAGATAAAGTAAGGTGGGACAGGCACATGCAGAGAATAAAACACAGGAGTTTATCAGTTGTATTTAATGACCTGCCTCTGTGCTGTAAGTACTTTGCCATATACAATAGAAAGAGACGAGATGTTTCCAATTTTTCTTCCATCGGACCATATTTGAATGACTTTAGGAGCATTTCAGTATGGAGACCTTGGTCAGGGGGAAGGATGTTTTTAGTTCAGAGAGGGGCAGGAACTATCTTGTTGAGTAGTGAGGAGGTGTGTTAGGGTGCCAGGGTGACAAAGGAGTCAGGTCCTGGGGGTGGGCTCTGGAGCAGTGGAAAATTAAGGGGAGGTATAGTTGGAGGTACGTTGTGTCTGGTAAGTTGTGGTGGGGAGAGAAGGGGGACACTTAGTTCAGTTGAATAGTTACTCGCTACTGCGACTATTTATTTTAATAACTTAACTTTAGTTGAGTAACTATTTAAAGAATTAGAACCCTCCCAATTCTCTGACGAGAATGGAGTATTTCATGGGGTTCAAGACAGAGGGGAATTGCCTCGTAGAATCTTCAATTTAGAGTCAGAGTCATAGAGATCAATAGCACAAGAAATGGCCCTGTGGCCTATAAAGTCTGTGCCAGTCAAAAACAAGCACCTACCTGTTCTATTTCCCAGCAGGTGGCCTTGGAATTTCCCAGGCTATTCCTTCAGAGTCTGTTACTCCTGGGGACTCTATAGGCGCTGCTGCTTGTCACTCCCATCCACATTTCAGAAGTGAGTATCCAAGCATTGGAAAATATGTACTAAGATTTTGTTAATTACAGAAACTACTCAAGTACTTGTGGTGACACCAGGAAATAGTTTTCCTCTCCTTTAGTATCCTGATGACAACAACACAAACAGAGGCTTATCTGCTGCATTGCTAACTGGCCTGGTTGCACAGTGTACTCCTATAATTCCATACTCCCTGAATTTTACAAGAACGGGAGGCAATTTCATTGAAGCATATAAAATTCTTCGAAGGATTCGAAGGGTATACATTGGGAGGTGGGTTGCTTAGTCATTTAATATATTCAGACAGATATGGAGAGAATTTTATAGACAAAGGGAATCAAAGTGTAGGAAGGTAGAGTCGAGGTAGAAGGTCAGCCAGGATCTTATTAAATAGTAAAGTAGGGATCTCTGTGGCCAAATGTTGCTCCTCTTACCTTCAATCAGGAGAAAGCCATAAATTTAGAATTAACATAACAGAAGCAAGGATAAGCCAGGTACTGTAAAAAACAAAGATAATGCATATTGGAACATATTTTATTTCAGAAGTAAAATGTTCACTCTGTAAATCACCTTTACCACTCAATGTGGCTGCTGCTTGTCTTATGCAATACACTTAGTGGTAAGACAATTATTTGTTTAAAAAGGCTATTTTATCATACACACTTATTAGAACAACCAGAGAAACATGAATATGTAATGCAGAGCTAGCTCTGGAGAAATAGTGTGCATAAATACAAATTCTTGACAGATCTTATGGAGAAAAAGTACAGATGTTATTAAATGCAAATATATTGTTGCAGGGGTTTGTTAAAAGTTATAATTGAATCAATGTGCAAAAATACAACACTGGTTGTGCAGCATAGCTTTCCCAGAATAACTGTAGCATTGAGGAGTTACATTTATGAATGCATTACTTTGAATGTGGGCCTTTTTGCCTGATGCTTCCAATATTGAGAGGTGACCTGATAGAATAGAAAGGCTTGTGAGCAGATTCATGCTGACAGATTGTTTTCATAGACTGGTGAGATGGTGTCAAAAGGGCACAAATGCCCAGCACAAGCTACTGACTTCTTTCTCACGAGCCATTGCTGAAGCAGAGAACAAGTGTGTTAAAAGAGAAATGAGTTGCTAATAATTAAAGTTAGAGGATTAGAATGGAGGAATTTGAAAGCAAAGTGGGATTTAATTAGGAGATTCCTATGAAGAAAACCAACAAGAGCAGAGAGATGACTAGCCAATTTCTGTGTTGTAATTTTTAATTTTTGAATTAGAAAGGTGGATTGAAAACAAACACACATTCTGTTTTGGTTTCTTCATCACCCCTTCTTGGTTTCTTCATCACACACCATCCCTGCCCACACTGTAGCCAGTGCTTTACTGATCTGGAGCCCCATATCTTTCTCAGTCTCTTCCTTGCTGGTCTCTTTCCAGGTTCTCCATCAGTAAACTTTCACCAGCTCCTTTCCCTCCATCCTCATTTGATCAAAAGGTTTCTTTCCTGCATCTCATGCTGTGATTAGATTTTGTCCTGCTCCCTTACAAAACCATCTCTCTGTAAATGAATGAACCTGAACTTGTTCTTTCCTCAAAACTATTGCTCCATTTCCATAGAATTTGAACAGATTATCACTTCCGAATTGGTGCTGACCTTTCCAACATGAATTTCTCCAATCCAGGTTTTCCCCTTGACACAGCATTGCACTAACCTCACTGATAGTCACAAATGGTATCCTGCCTCTGCTTTCCTGATACATCTTCACCCATTTTAATGTGTTAGATAGGCAGCCATATTTCCCTGCTTCAATATCTATCCTCCACTGTCCATGCAAGTTGGAGTTCCTTGATTAATTGCACTCTTAACCATCCAAAGTAGCCTATGTACCTCCAGCAGTGGCTTTTCTTCCTGCCCCAGCACTGTTACTTTCAGTGTATGTGGGTCTGCTAGATTAATTCCCATGGTTAACAGTATTAGTTGGTGATATCAGAGGAGGAAGCAACATATGCTTATGCTAGATTAGAGTGATGCTGGAAAAGCATAGCAGGTCAAGCAGCATCTGTGGAGCAGGAAAATCGATGTTTCGGGCAAAAGCCCTTCATCAGGAACCCTGCCTGATGCTGCCTGACCTCCTGTGCTTTTCCAGCACCACTCTAATCTTGAATCTGATCTCCAGCATCTGCAGTCCTCACTTTCGCCCATATGCTCATGCTACCTCAGTGTTGAAGCGGATTTAACACGGTCAGGAAGTAGGATAAGGAAGTGGCATATTAATAATATCACTTAATATTCTTAAGACAATGCTTTGAATTCCACCAAGGCAGATGGTGAAATTTGAATTCAATAAAAGAAACTGGAAAAAAAAGCTAATCTAATGGTGACCATGCTGTAAAGACCAATCTGATTCACTAACATCCCTTAGGGAAGGACTTCTGACATTCTTACCTAATGTGGCCTACAAGTGACTCCAGGCCCACAACAGATTGCTTGACTTGCAACTGATCTCTGAGCAATTAACGATGGGCAATAAACACCGGCCTAGCCAGTGATGTCCACATACCATGACCAAATGAAAATAAAGGGTGTATTTTCATAACATACTTGAGAATAAAATGTAGTCGTCTTTCAGAGTTATTGAAACAACTCTAACCCAGAAATACAATATGTCCCTCTTCTTCCTTAACTCTCTACTGCCCCTATGACCTTTGAACAACTTTAGTCACTAATTTCCCCCCAAATGAGCACTCATTGGTCCTAATAGACTGCACTCTATTTCCTTACCAGGAGCATTGAGAGGGGGAGCTGCAAAGAGGAACATTACACAAACTGCTGAACGATTGCTTTACAACGAAATAGACACTCTGCATTTTGCCTTATTCTGTTCTTCCCTTCTAATTAGTGGAATCATTAATGACCAAGTTGCTTATATATTTTCATTCAGAAATGAGTTATTTTTATTTAAAACCCTCTGCTTTTAAAATAAATTTTGAAATAACATTTGCTGGCATCTTATAATAAAAGTTGTCTTGTTGATGTACAGTTTCCAACACTGTATTCCCACTTGCTGTTCACAGTCTAAGACAGGCTATGGGTATGTGTGCCATTCAATCATAAAGCTGAACTGCTTGTTCAAATTACACGGTGGTTAACTGTGGAGAGTGAATTTGAGAAATTAATATTCTGTATGTCAAAGTGCAACTACTGCCAGTTTGAAACCGTTATCTGACAGTTCCTTATTTCATGGTGAAAAGTAAAAGTTTAAAATGACACTATATTTGAAACATGCATGATTGTCATTCCTTAGTTGGTGCAAATAAATAGGGATTGAAATATATGTTCAAGCTGCCTTTGGAAAAACTGAAGACTAAGATACCATTTCTTCTAGTTAACTCTTTCAGTCTAAAATTGCATGTCTGAATAAAAACAAATTGCAGTATTATCATATATTTACATAATCATAGAATCATGCCAAACAAAAGGAAACACGTTCAGCTTATCATTGAGAAATTTGTCCAATTACACTCTGCTTTTTCCCTGCCAGCTTAACAAATTTTTCTTATTCCGATTATTTTTACAATTTTTTTTCAAATATAAAGAGAAACAGTTTGGATCAGAGTCAAACAGAATGTTGTCTCTGAAGAGACTGAGAACTTAAAAAAGAAAAATAAATGTTGTTAATGCATTGAGGTCAGCCAGGTGGATTTCATAGAATATGAGTTCATTGATTGGGGCTGTTAATCTAGTTCAATCAGGGAGCCCCGGCTGACAGATATAACCAGGAGTGTCAGAGGTTTTCTTCACTTTGAGAGCTGGCTCTGAGGAAGTTGGATCAGTATCAAGGATTCTCTAAGTGTAAATAAGGAATTATTTGGTGACAGGACCCCAGCCTCGATGGAGTTGGTTCAAGTTGAACTGATGTGACAAGATTTTACTTTTTGACAGTTACTGTAATAAATGACGAAAAACACTATTAATAAAACACTATATAGGCACTTTAAGTATTACCCCCCCCTCCCCTTTTCTTAGCTCAAACAAAATAGAGTTCATGGGTATGTTTTGCTGTGGAAATATTCACCCATGTGGTACTGAGTTTCCAAGGATTCATTTTTATATTTCCTTTTCTCAACTTGGCAACTTACAATCTTATAATGTCTTTCAATGAAATACTTCCTTTTCCAAGAGCTTCTCACTCTAACCCAAGATCAGCAAATTTTCTCCAATCCAAGGATGGGTTTTGGCCCATGTTCTATTGGACTGAACAAGGGCAGAAGTCACACAACACCAGGTTAGAGTCCAACAATTTTATGTGAAATCACAAGCTTTCGGAGCTCTGCTCCTTTGTCAGGTGATGAAGTGGTATGGCTCCAAAAGCTTGTGATTTCACATAAACTGTTGGACTATAACCTAGTGTCATCTGACTGTTGACCTTGTCCATCCCAGTCCAACACTGTCACCTCCACATCATGGCTATCAGGGTGAGACATAAAGACAAAATCAAAGTTTGTGCGAAGATTTGTAGCTCGGGTGCTCGTTGTTGTGGTTCTGTTCGCCGAGCTGGAAGTTTTTGTTGCAAACGTTTCGTCCCCTGGCTCGGCGACATCATCAGTGCTTGGGAGCCTCCTGCGAAGCGCTTCTTTGATGTTTCCTCCGGTGTTTATAGTGGTCTGTCCCTGCCGCTTCCGGTTGAAGAGTATGCGGATTGTTAGCTGTCTTCCTGTTTGTCCTATATAGTGTTTAGTGCAGTCCTTGCATGATTTGGCTTCTAGCTGCTCCCTGTCTCCTCAATCCTGACAGATAAACAAAATGAACAGTCTTCTCATGATTGGGGAAGAAATCAATGCTCCAGACAAACACAACTGCAGTCTGATTTGCTCAGTTAGAGTAATAACTGACTCTCCAAAGCCTTTTCAGCATCTGCAAGTCAGGACTGTGAAGAAAAACTCTTTCATTTTTTGAGTGAGGGTAAGCAGACTTGGCTGGCTGGGCCAGCATTTATTACACATCCTTGGTTGAGCTGTGAAAGTATGGTGGTGAACTGCCTTCTTGAAATACTAATGTCCAGTTGGTGCAGATAAAGCCACAGTACTGCCAGGCAGGATTCTGACCTAGTAAAAGTGAAGGAACAGCATACATCCAAGTCAGGATGGTGTATGGCTTGGAGGGGGACTTGTAGGTGATGGTTTTCTCAATTATTTGCTGCCTTGGTTCTTCTATGGTGTGGAGCTGCTGGTGTTGGGCTTAGGTGGACAAAGTTAAAAATCACATAACACCAGGTTATATTTCAACAGGTTTGTTTGGAAGTACATGTTTTCGGAGCGCTGCTCCTTCATCAGGTTGTTACCTGATAAAGGAGCAATGCTCCAAAAGCTTGTACACCCAAATAAACCTGCTGGAATATAACCTGGTGTAGTGTGATTCTCAACTTGTTCTTATAGTAAAAGTCACGGATTTGGAGGTTCCCATCTAAGAACCTCAGTGAAATACTGCAGATAACGTTATAGATGATAAACACTTCTGCTACTCTGTGAAGGTGGTGGAGGTAGTGTATACTTGTCCATGTAGTGCCAAACAAGTGGGCTGCTTTGTCCTGGACCATGTCAAGCTTCTTGAATATTGTTGGAGCAGCACTCATTCAGGCAAGTGGGGAACATTCCATCCCACTGCCTGATCTCTTTCTTGTAGATGATGGGCAGGCTTTGGGAGTTAGGCAGTGAGTTACACACTGCAGTATTTCTTGCCTCTGACCTGCTCTTGTAACCACAATTCAGCTTCTTGTCAAAGGTAACCCAGGATGTTGAGAGTAACCATAATATCATTGAACAACAAGCAGAGATTATTAGATTCTCTCTTTTTGGAGATGGTTATTGGCTGCCACTTGTGTGGCATGAATGTTAGTTGGCACCTGTCTGGTCAAACCTGGATATAGCCAGATGTTGCTGCATTTGGTTAGGGACCTTTTTTTCTGTATCTGATGAGCCATGAATGATACTGAACTTTGTGCAATCAAGGGTGACCATTCCCAGTTTTCATTTTAAGATAGAGGGAAGACCATTGATGAAGCAGCTGAAGAAGGTTGAGCCAAGGACAGAACCCTGAGGAATTCCTGCAGTGATGTCCTAGAACTGAAATGATTGACCTCCAATGACCACATCATCTTTTGTGCTAAGTATTACTCCAATCGGCAAAGAGTTTTCCCCTGATTCCATTGATTCGAGTTTTGGTAGGGCACTTTGATGCCACCATTTGGTTAAATGCGGTCTTGATATCAAGGGCAGTTACTTCCTATTCAATGGCATGTGTGTTCTGTACCTCAGCCCTGTTGTCTTGCCTGTGAATGTTGGTGAGATATCCTTAAAACTGGATGTAAGTTTTCTGCTGAACTAGAAGGTTCAATTTCAGACATTTCATCACCATATTAGGTAACACCATCAGTGACCCTCCGGTGAAGCACTGGTGGTATGGCCCACTTTTTATTTGTGTGTTTAGGTTTCCTTGGGTTAGTGATGTAATTTCACATGGTGATGTCATTTCTTGTGGTGACGTCATTTCCCGTTCTTTTTCTCAGTGGGTGGTAAATGGGATCCAAATCAATGTGTTGGTTGATAGAGTTTTGGTTAGAGTGCCATGCTTCTAGGAATTCTCGTGCATGTCTCTGTTTGTCTTGTCCTAGAATGGATGTGTTGTCCCAGTCAAAGTGGTGCCCTTCCTCATCTGTATGTAAAGCTACTAGGGAGAGTGAGTCATGTCTTTTATGGCTAGTTGATGTTCATACATCCTGGTGGCTAGTTTTCTGCCTGTTTGTCCAAGGTAATGTTTGTTACAGTCCTTGCACGGTATTTTGTAAATGTCATTAGTTTCATTTGTTGTCTGTATAGGGTCTTTCAAGTTCATGAGCTACAGTTTTAGTGTGTTGGGGAGTTTGTGGGCTAACATGATGCCAAGAGGTCTGAGTAGTCTGTCAGTCATTTCCGGGATGTCTTTGATGTAGAGGAGAGTGGCTAGGGTTTCTGGAGACGTTTTGTCTGTTTGTTAGTGTTTGTTGCTGAGAAATTAGCGGACCATGTTCAATGAGGACCTGTTCTTTTTGAATACACTGTATAGGTGATATTCCTCTGCTCTTCGTAGTTCCTCTATGCTGCAGTGTATAGTGGCTTTCTGAAATAATGTTCTAATGCAGCTCCGTTTGTGGGTGTTGGGATGATTGCTTCTGTAGTTCAGTATCTGGTCTGTATGTGTTTTTTTCCTGTAGATGCTGGTTTCCTGTTGGCTGTTTACTGTGACATCTAGGAATGGCAGTTTGTTGGTGTTTTCCTCCTCCTTAGTGAATTTGTGCCAGGAAGGTTAATATTGATGGTCTTAAAGATTTCCTCAAATTTGTTTCTAAACTTTACTCACTAATGCAACAGACCATGAATGGACAGACACAGTACCACAAGCCATAGACATTAGACAGTGACAAACACGGAAAATGAAAACACTAGACATGCAGAAAAAAACTTGACAAACTTACACAAAATAACAACACAGACAATCCAGAAGCATAGATAAAAACTTCTCCGACTGACCCTTAACAGACACTGAAAAAGCCGTCTTAATAAGAGGATTAAATTACAACTTCCAGGATGTGGAAGTTCTTAGCTGAGTTAGAAACAACACTGAAAGACAACAAACTCACAGAAGAAACCCAACAAACCATCAGGCAGTCGCACCAACATTAAGCAGGACAAAGGAAGGAAACACACTCAATACACAAGAAAGGTACCTAAACACAGACATAAAAAAAGGGCCATATGGTGATGAAACGTCTGAAAATGAACCTTCCAGCTCAGTGAGCAAACTTGCATCCAGAACAGCAACCTGAACTGCAAAGCTTCTCAAAATCCTTAAAACATACAAGCCATATAGAAGATTATTCCTTTATTCTAAATCACTGTTGAGAAAATACTTTTTAAAGTTATCATACACAGGAACATTGCATGATAAAACCAGGAGTTTGAGAGGTATTTTAGAAGTTTGAAGTTTTTTTCTCAAATGGATGCTGTACAAAGCACACCAAACTAGTAGTCACTCATCCAATAATACAGGATCACTCTGGAGCTTCTGTGTCTTGAAGATGAGGGTGATATTGGGATTTTGGATACCCGAGTTTCCGACACACCTGCTTACGTGATGTTTTGATGAAATAGGATCTTATTCTGGTTCCAGCACATCAATAAAACATTATTCTGCAAGTTCTATTTGTTCTCCCTTGGCTTTCTGACACTGTTTTGAAAGCTAGATGGTGTGATGTCCAGGAGCTTGTCAGTCTTTGGAGGGTGAGCTTTACTCCAACTCTTTGCCGATTGGAGTAATACTTAGCACAAAAGATGATGTGGTCATTGGAGGTCAATCATTTCAGTTCTAGGACATCACTGCAGGAATTCCTCAGGGTTCTGTCCTCGGCTCAACCTTCTTCAGCTGCTTCATCAATGGCCTTCCCTCTATCTTAAAATGAAAACTGGGAATGGTCACCCTTGATTGCACAAAGTTCAGTATCATTCATGGCTCATCAGATACAGAAAAAAAGGTCCCTAACCAAATGCACAGAATTAGATGGCTAATTTGCACTGTGTAGGCTCGATGAAATTAGTCCCATAACCCTGCGAATTGTTGGCCCTTCAGGAGTTATCTGATATTCTCTTGAAAGCTACTATCAAGTCTTCTTCCATTACACTCTCAGGCAGTGCATCTTAAATCATAACCCCTCTGTGGATAAGACAAATTTGTATCCCCATCACTGGCTTTCTGGTTACCAGTCATTGTATGATTGGGAACAAATGAATGCCTGTAGACAATGATGTTTAAAGACACGGGACAATAAACAGTGGTTAGCTGAGATTCAACAAATGTTAAGCTGAACCACATTGAAATTCTTATTCCCTCGCTGATGTGTATTGTTTCAGATTGGTTCATATCTTTTCACAATGATTGTATTAGATTCCCTACAGTGTGGAAACAGGCCCTTCAGCCCAACAAGTCCTCATCGACCCTCCGAACAGCAACCCACCCACCTCTGACTAATGCACCTAACATTATGGGCAATTTAACATGGCCAATTCACCTGACCTGCACAACTTTGGACTGTGGGAGGAAACCATGCAGACACGGGGAGAAGGTACAAACTCCACACAGACAGTCGCCCGATGATGGAATTGAACTGGGACACTAGTGCTGTGAGGCAGCAGTGCTAACCACTGAGCAACCGTGCAGCCCATGTGAAGTTGGTCACTTCTTTTCCATTAATTTGATTACAGGATATCTATGCATTGTTGGCCGTAGAGGACAGTGAGCTACCTTCAAGAACTGTGTTGGTGTTGGGGTGTAGGGACACCCACACTGCTGCTGGAATTTAGTTTCCGGCATTGCAATGACAGTGAAGGAATGGAGTTCTACTTCCGTCAGGAAGGAATATGGTTTGGAGGGGAACTTGCAGGTGCTGGTATGCCCATGTTTCAGCTTCTCCTTCTAGGTTGTAGTAATCATGGATTTAGAGGGAGGGCAGGATAGGTTGCTGCAATGGATGAGTGGTAGAGGGAATAAACGTTGCAGGTGACAGGTGGGGTGCTAGTCAGGTGTGCTGCTTTGTCATAGATAGTGTTAATTTCTTCAGTGTTAAGCGGCACTCGACCGATTGAGTGGAAAGTATTTCTTCACGCTGTTGACTTGTGCCTAGTAGACGGCAGATGGGAATTGGGGAGGCAGGAAGAGAGCTAGACACTGCAGAAACCCTAGCCTTTGGCTGCTTCAGGTCAGTTTCTGGTCAATTGTCATGTCCAGGAGCATGCCAGTGGAGAATTCAGTGATGGTTATGTCATTGAATATCAGAAGGTTAATGGCTCGATTCGTTTTTGATGGAGATGGTCATAGCCTGGCACATGTGGGTGTGAATATTACTTTCTATTTATGAGTCACAGCCTGTTGTCCAGATATTTGAACTGCTTCAGCATCTGAGGAATCAGAAATGGTGCTGAAAATTGTGCAATAATCAGCATACATCTCCAATCCCCAATGATGGAGGGAAGGTCAATGAAGAAGCAGCTGAAGATGGCTAGGCCCTGAACACTACCCCAAGGAACTCCTGCAGAGATGTTCTCGAGTTGAGATGACTGACCCTCCAACAGCCAAAACCATCTTCCTAGAGACCAGGTGGCTTCCAGGATATAATCTGCGAAGCTGTGATTCTGTGAGAATGAGTATGTCAGGCTGTTGCTGACTAGTCTGTCAGACAGCTCTCCCAATATTGATACAAGTGCCCAGATGTTAGATGGCAGGAAGTTACAAGGTCAACAGGACTGGGTTTGCCATTGTCATTTCCAGTGTCTTGGTCAATACTAGGTGGTCTCCGTCCCTCCACTTCTAACCGAAGTTAAGAGTCCACAGACTTGCCACAAAAAGAGGGTCTAAGGAAGTTTGGATTGAAGAGTGAGGCTTCAGCTCAGGAATCCCGAGAGAACGAGATCTTTCTGGACAAGACCTTCAGCGAGGTTATTACACCAATCATGCCAGAGGAGAGCAGAAGAGAGCAGACGGTGAGGATGGCTGCGAGGAGACAGGTGCAAAAGACCCCGGGAGAAGTACCTGTCAGGAACAAGTTGAAGCTTTTGGAAACAGTAGAGACTGATGACACTGCCAGTTTGCAAGGCGGCCAGGTCTGTCAATCAAAAGTTGGCGCAGAAGTAGAGCGGAAGAGTTGGACATCGCACAGAGCCGTGGTAATAGGGGACTCCATCGTGAGAGGAACTGACCGGGGTTTTTGTGGCAGCAGACGGGATTTAAGGATGGTGTGTTGCCTTCCTGGTGCCAGGGTGAAAGACATCACAGACAGAGTGCAGGAAATCCTCAAGGACGAGGGTGAAGAGCCAGAGGTGATGGTACATGTCGGCACAAATGATGTCAGGAAGAAGAGGTGGAATATACGACAGTGGGACTTCGGAGAACTAGGAAGAAGGCTGAAAAGCAGGACGTCCAAGGTGGTTATCTCCGGTTTGCTTCCAGTTCCTCGGGCTGGTGAGGCCAGAAACAGGGAGATAATGGACTTGAACGTGTGGTTGGGGAACTGGTGCAGGAAGCAAGGATTTAAGTTCTTGGATCACTGGGGTATATTTTGTGGTAAGCATAAATTCTACAAGAGAGATGGTTTGCACCTTAATAGATGAGGGACCAGCATTCTTGCAGGCAGGTTTTCTACTGCA
>NC_057724.1:69483199-69511922 GCF_004010195.1 Chiloscyllium plagiosum
CTGACATCTCTCGCTCTCTCTCTCTCTGACATCTCTCCCTCTCTCTCTGACATCTCGCTCTCACTTTGTCATCTCTCTCTCTCTTTCTTTGGCATCTCTCCCTCTGACATCTCCATCTCTCTGACATCTCTCTCTCTCTCTGTGCAGATCTGGTCTCCAAATTTGAGGAAAGACATTCTGGCTATTGAGGGGGTTCACGAGGTCAATTCCTGGAATGGTGGGATTACCTTACACTGAAAGACTGGAGTGACTGGGCTTGTATACCCTTGAGTTTAGAAGACTGAGAAGGGATCTGATTGAGACATATAAGATTATTAAAGGATTGGACACTCTGGAGGCAGGAAACATGTTTCCGCTGATGGGTGAGTGCCGAACCAGAGGACACAGCTTAAAAATACGGGGTAGACCGTTTAGAACAGAGATGAGGAGAAACGTCTTCACCCAGAGAGTGGTGGCTGTGTGGAATGCTCTGCCCCAGAGAACACTAGAGGCCCAGTCTCTGGATTCATTTAAGAAAGAGTTGGATAGAGCTCTCAAAGATAGTGGAATCAAGGGTTATGGAGATAAGGCAGGAACAGGATACTGATTAGGAATGATCAGCCATGATCATATTGAATGGCGGTGCAGGCTCGAAGGGCTGAATGGCCTACTCCTGCACCTATTGTCTATTGTCTGCCTCCATTCCCTTTATTATAGTTTGTAGCAGTTTGTTAAAAATGAATAGTTTGCAAGGCCAGTATGGACAGCAGTTAAGAGACTGTCACATGGCTACGTGTCTGGAACCACACATAGGTCAGGTCAGACAAGCATGGCAGATTTCCTTCCTGAAGAACATGAGTGAACGAGATGTGCTTTCTTGAATTAAAATTGATGGTCGTCTCTTAGTCAAAATTATACCAGGTTTTAATCCCAGACTTAATGATAAAATTTAAATTCTAAGAGTTGCCACAATGGTTTTGAGCCCATGTCCCCTCAGCATTAGCCTGGAATTTAAGTGCATTGTCATTATCACTGGAGCACTGTACTGCCTTACTGTTTTGAACTTGCTCCAGATTTTGGTGTTAGCAATTTAATGAGACAACAATGAGCTCAGTGGTTAATCAGACATTCAGCATTGAATCAAGAGCTGACATGATTGTGTATTTACAATATGGAACCGACAAGTCCATTTCGTACATGCTGGCTCTCAGCAAAGGTGTCCAGTCTGTTCCACTCTCTCATGCCATCCCCATAACCCTTACAAGTTTATCTCTCTCGAATGTCCATCTAATTTCCTTTCAAAATTATTGATCATGCTTGGGAAGTGTTCCATTCAAAATATCTGTATGTCTGTTCAAATGAAACATGAATGTCCAATCATCTGAAGCTGTCATGTTTTCTCACGCTTACCTCTGTGGACAATTGATGTATTGAGCTCCACTCCAACCCATGGATTATAAATAGAATCGTAGACTCATAGAATCCCTAGAGTTTGGAAGCAGTCCATTAGGCCCATCAAGCCCTCCGAAGACCATCCCTCCCAGACCCACCCCTCCTACTCTATGCCTGTAACTCAGCATTTACCCTGGCTAACCTACCCAACTTGTACATCCCTGGACACTATGGGCAATTTAGCATGGTCAATCCATTCTAACCTGCATATCCCTGGACACTATGGGCAATTAACCGGATGAAATGGAGGACTGCAGATGCTGGAGATTAGAGTCGAGAGTGTGTTGCTGGAAAAGAACGGCAGGTCAGGCAGCATCTGAATAGGAGGGAAATCGATGTTTCGGGCAAAAGCCCTTCCTGATTTTCCTGCTCTTTGGATGCTGCCTGACCTGTTGTGCTTATCCAGCACTACACTCTCGACACTATGGGCAATTAAGCATGGTTAATCCACCCTAAACTGCACGTCTTTGGACTGTGAGAGGAAACCCATGCGGACATGGGTAAAATAATGAATGATTTCAGAAGAAAAGAGTTTTGACTTCGATTTTTGCAAATAGCAAGGGTTCATAAGTAGTTAAATAAGACAACAATGAATTCCTAAGGAACTAAAAAGGTTTGGATTTGAGTGAAATTGAATATCACAAATCTTAGCAGACTGTAAGAAGTGACAGAAATGCATGGTGATTGTCCTCTGGGCAGATATCATGGCATGTTTTTGAGATCAATAGATATCAATTTATTCATCACTGATCTTTAATCAGCCATGTTTCTTTCAAAGAAGAATTCTTTGAAAAGATATTTTGAAGTATTGGTGGCCCTAGTGTGGTTGATCACTGAGCAAAGCCACGAAAGGTAACATTTAAAATGTGGAACCAATCCTATAAATTGAATGAGTGCCAGACATACACCACTGCAATATTAAAACTATAAATCCTGGGTGCAGTAAATGGATGCTCAAAGATCCTGGTTGTTTAACCTTTGCTACAATAATTTTTCTGCCTACTCTCAGAACATTTTGACCATTATTTTTAAGCCTAAATGGCAATGATATGAGACTTAGTTCGAATGCATGAAAATATCCATTGCTATTGTATTTGATTGTGACAAAGCTTTGATAACTATCCTCATCGTCTATAGCAAATGTAATCAGGCAATGAAGGAAATATCCCAGGAAATTATCGGGTTTGATCATGAATGATATAAGTGACTTAATGCATGGACAGGATTTTACGGGATTTGGGAAAGATGGTGCCTCACTGGGTTGGAATGTATGGACTATTCACCTTTAATTCCTTTCAGTGATTTAATACTTTAGGGTTTTGTAGGAAAGAACACAACTTTACATGAGACAGGACACTATGTTGCAAAATGGTTGCAAATGTTACCTAACTTACCAAAGTAGTCAAACATAGAAACATTGAAAATAGGTGTAGGAGTAGGCCATTCAGCCCTTCCAGCTTGCACCACCATTCAATATGGTCATGGCTGATCATGCAATCTCAGTATCCCATTCCCACCCTCTGTCCAGATCCCTTGATCCCTTTAACCGCAAGGGCCATATCCAGCTCCCTTTTGAATATGTCTAATGACCTGGCCTCAACAGGTTCCTGTCGGAGAGAATTCCACAGGTTCACAACTCTGAGTGAAGAAATTTTTCTTCATCGCAGTCTGAATGGCTTACCCCTTATTCTTAGACTGTTTCTGGAAATACATGATATTGCCTTATCAGGGAACACATCTGTGCATTTCCCCTGTGGAACCTCAGAGGTTTGCCTTCTCTGAGAACAACAAGCAACTAATATTTTGGCTGCAGAAGCTGCTAGAGACAAAGGAGGTCTACAAATTATACAAAAATGATGCTGAAGGTTCCCCTACCTGTTTCAATAATATCTTGGTAGCTTCGACAATTGGAGGTGGAAACATGTTGGGTAATAATAACTGTCATCCATTATAATCAAAAGCCAGCTACCAGAGAATCATTGAGTCTTATAGTATGGTCCAACTAGCCCATGCTGACCATAATCATAAACTAAACTCATCCCACTTGCCTGCGCTTGGGCCCATATCCCTCCAAACATTTCTTATTCACGTACTTAACTAAATGTCTTTTAAACATTGTGGCTGTACCCACATCCATCACTTTCTCTGGAAGCTCATTCCACATGTGAACCATTTTCTGTGCAAAACAATTGCCCCTCCTGTTTATGTTAAATCTTTCCCCTCTCACCTTAAAAATATTTCCCCTGGTCTTGAAATCCTCCACCCTAGGGAAAAGACACCTGCTATTCACTTTCTCTTGACCCCTCATTATTTTATAACCCTCTATAGGGTCATCTCTCAACATCCTACGCTCCAGTGAAAAAAACCCCAGCCTATCCAGCCTCTCCTTGTAACTCAAACCCTCCATTCCAGGCACTGTGGCTCAGTGGTTAGCACTGCTGCCTCACAGCACCAGGGTCCCAGGTTCGATTCCACCCTCGTGCGACTGTCTGTGTGGAGCTTGCACATTCTCCCCGTAATTGCGTGGGTTTCCTTCGGGTGCTCCGGTTTCCTCCCACAGTCACAAAGATGTGCAGGTCAGATGAATTGGCCATGCTAAATTGCCCATTGTGTTTGGTGCATTAGTCAGAGGGAAATGGGTCTGGGTGGGTTAGTCTTCGGAGGGTCGGTGTGGACTGGTTGGGCCGAAGGGCCTGTTTCCACACTGTAGGGAATCTAATCTAATCTAAATCTCTTTTGAACCACATGGCCAGGAGCCTCATCTTGTGAAAAACTATGATTATATGTTTTACCTGCATGTTACACAAGTTAGTGACTTCCAGAAGGCCTGTAGGATGGAACAATAATATCAGGCCTCTCTTAACAGTTTCAGTTTGGTAACCTATCTCTGCTGAATTTTGGCATTCCTCAGATTGTTAGAGATTTTAAAAATAAAAGTAAATTCAAGTGTCATTGCACACACTTTGGGAAAATAATGGGTTCCAGTTTTAATAAAGACAGCTTCCAGGAAAGCAAGTCAGCATTTGCCAAAGCACCACTATGATTTCAAGATCATTGAAGAAATATATACTTCTTTTTCTCATGTTTCTATGACTCTAACATGAGAAGTGCATGGTAACCAAGTCCATCAACTTTACAAGCCATACTGTGAGTGTAAATATTTTATTGAATCATCAAAATAGTCATTTTTTTACTTTTTATTATCATCATCCAAAACAAGAAACTTTTACCAGACGTCTTCAATAAATTCAAAAATGACTTATTCATCTCAAAGAAACATATTAAAACAATAAATGGCAAAGCTAGTTACTAAGTAATTTACTACTCAAAATTAAATCCTTCATATTCACATCATAGACAAGACAATATAACAGCTGACAACTGCAGAACTGATGGGATCTTTGAATGGATGTAACAGTTCAATTTTCAGAGTTTAAAAGGAAGTTAAAGTATTATTTTTTGGAACTTCCTCTGATTCAAAGAAAGTAATTCACTGAGAGAGACCTGTGCAGCTTGTCCTATTATTTCTGCCAACTTACTGGAGGGTTTTTATATTTTGACTGACACATAAAGTCACAGAGTCATAGAGATGTACAGCTCTGAAACAGACCCTTCAGTCCAACTCATCCATATCGACCAGATATCGCAACCCAATCTAGTCCCACCTGCCAGCACCAACCCATATCCCTCCAAACCCTTCATATTCATACACCCATCCAGATGCCTTTAAAATGTTGCAATTGTACCAGCCTCCACCACTGCCTCTGGCAGCTCATTTCATACACACACCACCCTCTGTGTGAAAACGTTGCCCCTTAGGTCTCTTTTATACATTTCCCATCTCACTCTCTCATGTTGGAGCAACTTTAGTTCAGAGGCAACTTTCAGCACTTTTTTGGACTTCTTCCAAATTAAGTTTGTCATATAACTAAACCATAAAACTCCCAATCTCTTACTTCTCCTGAAAATTTTACTTTGCTGCTATCCATAAACTTGCCTGTCTTTGTGTGATCAGTAGGTAAACCATCGCATACTTTAATCTTCTAATTTTCAGTATTATAAAGTGATATATTAAACTCTCCTCAACATGGAAAAAGTCCTTCTACCACTTCCAGCTTCCTTCATACAGTTATTTCAAACACTATGCATTCCCAGCACCATAGAATTTAAATTTTATCCAACACTACCTTCCCCACCCTCCCACTCATTCTGTACACTAGCATGTATGTATATGTCTTTGGATTTGGAACAGGTTTAATCTCCTTAATAGATGTTATTTGAATGAGTTTTACCATTAAATAAAGTAAATTGTTGTTAACAAAAGAGATCTGGATGGCTTATTAATTCATATAGCTTTAACACATGGTCAAATAGCTATTGAACTGAAAAAGCACACCCTTTAAAAAAAATATTATACCCTGATATAGCTAATCTCAGGGATGGGAAAGAGAAATTTATTCAGCTGTCCAGACTTAGTCATAATACAGTGCATGTGGCTCATCCCTGAGGTAAAGTTATTCATAGTTTAATATTCTTTGAGGGCTTGAATGTAAAGGATTGTACTAATTGTTGGTTTGGGTCCTTAGCTTCAATTCAGGAAAAGTATCGGAGTACTTTAGACCTGATTTTTTATAGCTGTTGAACAATATTTGCAGGCTTAGTGCTTCCATTTTGAAATGTGTTAAAGGAAAGCCTGCTAAGAACAAGCTGCATGGCTGCTGGCTCCAATTTCATAGAATTCTGACAGTGTGCAAATAGGCCATTTGGCCCATTAAGCCCACACCGACTTTCCGAACAGCATTCCACCCAGACCCACAACTATTCATGTAACGCTGCATTTCCCATGGCTAATCCACCAAGCTTATACATCCCTGGAAACTATTGGGAATTTAGCATGGCCAATCCACCTAACCTGCACATCTATGGGTTGTGAGAGGAAACTGGAGCACCTGGATGAAACCCACGCAGACACGGGTAGAACATGTCAACTCTACACAGACTGTCATCGAGCATAGAACTGTACGGCACAGGAATGGGCACTGTGCCAAACATTATTTCAAATTAAACTAAACCCTTTTGCTTGCCTTGGTCCATATCCCTCTGTTCTTTGCATATTCATGTGGTTTACTAAAAGTCTCTGAAAAGCCCCTGTTGTATCTGCTTCCACCACCACTCCTGGCAGTGCGTTCCAGAATTTTACCGCTCTCTGTAATAAAAACCTGCCCCTCACATCTCCTTTGAACTCCCCCCCCCCACCTTAAATGCATGCTAGTATTAGACACTTCAACTCTGAAAAAAAGATTCTGATTGTCAACCCTATCTATGCCTCTCATAATTTTATTGACTTCTATCAAGTCTCCCCTCAGCCTTGCCACTCTAGAGAAAACAAAACTAGCTTTACTAGCCATTTCTTATAGCTCATACCCTCTAACCCAGGCTGTATCCTGGTAAACCTCTTCTGCATCCTCACCAAAGCCTCCACATTCTTCCTGTAATTAGATTAGATTAGATTACTTACAGTGTGGAAACAGGCCCTTCGGCCCAACAAGTCCACACCGACCCACCGAAGCGCAACCCACCCATACCCCTACATTTACCCCTTACCTAACACTACGGGCAATTTAGCATGGCCAATTCATCTGACCTGCACATCTTTGGACTTGTGGGAGGAAACCGGAGCACCCGGAGAAAACCCACGCAGACATGGGGAGAATGTGCAAACTCCACACAGACAGTCGCCTGAGGCGGGAAGTGAACCCGGGTCGCTGGCGCTGTGAGGCAGCAGTGCTAACCACTGTGCCACCGTGCCACCCATGATATGGCGACCAGATTGAATGCAACAATCAAAGTGTGGCCTAACCAAAATCGCTCGGGGGTGCAATCAAATTCAGGTCCCTGGCACTGTGAGGCAGCAATGCTAACCACTGAGCTATGGTACTGCCTTGTGTAGAATATCCAGTGTGAGTTCACTGCAAAACCTGATTGTTCTCCTGAAAGACAGTGACTGACCGAACTTCTTACTTTTGTATTTCCTGAGCAGGATGTGTCTTCCAAGATCCTAGAAAGAAAGACAGCTCTATGATTACTGACTCAACCTCACTGGCACGATCATTAGATTGCCAGATGTCAGAACAGCATACACCTTATCCATCTGCATTCAAGAATAACCACTCCTGCTCAGAAAGTGTTTTTTTAATGTATACGTCTGCATCCCTTTACCTAAATTGTTTCTGTTTATGTATTTTTGGATCATTTAGAGATCTTTAATTGCCACTTGATTGGGCAGTTAAGGGACTCAGTAGTCTACCTCCTGGATGGTCAGCCTAGTGGATGCTTCACCCATTCCTTGTGTTATAGGAAATGGGCTGCACGTGGGTGGTGAACTTCCCAACATGTGGCATGTGCCCCTTCCCCACTACCCTACCCAGGTACACCACAAACACCATATTTCCTTTTCCTATGTGCCCCAATTACTCCATTTTAACAGAATGGGTCCCTGGATAATTATAACCCATTATCTGTTACACCTTAGTAATTGAGAGATTGACAGCTTGCAAATCCTGAACTAAAGCTCTTGCAAATGTGTTGGGATGGAACCCTAAGGTAATTGCTTCTTTTGATCTTGCTAGTACTGAGATTTGATTCTATAATCTGAGTTTAGCTGCTTTCTGCGACAAAGAATTGTTCTATTTTTACCTCAGGGCAATCGCAGAAACAATCATGCAGACTGCAAAAAAAACAACACAACCTATGACCCTGTCACTTCTGATCTCTAGTCACCTTCTGATTCTCCTTCAGAAGTATTTTCTTTTCTGTTTGTAATCATCTATACTCCATTGTCCTTTGAGTGAAATTAGAAACCAGATTGAAGGTCAACTTTTTGTTCCATGTCCCGTGCCATTTTAATTATAACTTTCCCTAACTGGAAGCAGAAATAGTGGAAATGGGAGCCAGTGAGGGCAAAAAGTGCAGTCAGGAATTCTGAGGAGGTGCTGGTGATAGAGATGGCAAAAGCCGATGATTTTTGGGCTGGGAATTC
This sequence comes from Chiloscyllium plagiosum, assembly GCF_004010195.1. Classification (NCBI taxonomy): domain Eukaryota; kingdom Metazoa; phylum Chordata; class Chondrichthyes; order Orectolobiformes; family Hemiscylliidae; genus Chiloscyllium; species Chiloscyllium plagiosum. The sequence continues at coordinate 69,491,670 of NC_057724.1, forward strand.
ACAGACCACATTTTATTAGGAATTTATATTCCCTGCCCATAATAGGTTGGGAAGGAGCCTGCCCCATAAAAACGCTAACTGCCCTTGCAGCTGTTTGCCTCTTGAAATATTGTTAATTGCCCAATTTAGAGATTTCTGCCCCCATCTCATCGTCCAATGGCTCTCCAGTCCCAGTGGCAGCAGGTTCAAATGTTAGTTGCTACTGGGTTGACAGACCGTTCTTAAACAAGAAGCAGTTATAGCATTGAACTTCAAGATGTCTCGTACATTGGCAGGACCTAGCAGGCAGGGGTGTGTTTTGAGAAGCTGATGAGGAACGTTAAAGGGGGAGTAGAAGTTGGGGTGGTGTCTCCTGTGGCCCAAAGTAGATACTGAAAGAGATTCCTATCATTTCCTGCTCATCAGTTACCTCTGGCTTGTGGTAGTCGTAATGATGACTAACTGGTTAACATAAATTATACCTGTTGCTATCATGCAACAAACGGCACCTTGTTTTTTTTAATTCTTTCATAGGATAAGGGCATCACTGGCCACGCCAGCATTTATTGCCAATTCCTAATGGCATGAAGTGGGGTGAAGAGTAAATCGCATTGCTTTGGGTCTGTAGTCACATGATCAGACCAAACAAGGATGTCAGCTTCCTTTAGTGAACTCGATGGGTTTTCTGACAATTGACATGTGGTCCTCATTAGACTCTTAATTCCAGCTTTTATTGAATTCAAATTCCACCATTTGCCATGGTGGATTCAAACCCCAGTCTCCAGAACATTATCTAAGTCTTTGGATTAACAGTCCATTGCCTCCCCAAGTGCCTTATTAAGACTCTTCAGTGGTTTATTCTCTGTCAGTGATAATTAGACAGGGTCCATGGTTAAGCTTGCAAAGCAGGATTCCTGGCTGGAGGGAGGGTGGGTTTTGTGAGGTGGGGGTGCTCACTGCACGACAACCCACCCCTTAATAGCTACCTGGGGTGGAGGATGCTGTACAGTAGTCCCATACAATCATAGACTTAGTAGATTCATGGACTGCAGTACACCTGTACTTATTGCAGCTCTGAGGAATCCATGGACTATGCACATATAAAGTACAACAAGCTTTAGATGGCACTGTGGCTCAGGGATTAGCAAAACTGCCTCACAGTCCCAGGGACCTGGGTTTGATTCTAGCCTCGGGCGATTATCTGTGTGGAGTTTGCACGTTCTCCCTGTGTCTGTGTGGGTTTCCTCTGGGTACTCTGGTTTCGTCCCACAGTCCAAAGATGTGCAGGTTGGGTGAATTGGCCAAGCTAAATTGCCCATAGTGTTCAGGGGTGTGTAGGTGAGGTGCATTAGTCAGAGATGAATGTAAAGAAGGGGAATGGGTCTGGGTGGGTTACTCTTTGAAAGGTTGGTGTGGACTTGTTGGGCTGAAGGGCCTGTTTCCTCATTGTAGGGATTCTATGATTTTAGTTCCTTTCTTTTATTTCGAAAGGAACTCATCCTAAATTTCTGGTTGCATTTCAGCCCCATGGGCTCCCAGTGTAAAGAAAGGCAGACAGATTGGAGAAACCCCTCATGAATCACTTCCTGGACCAGGTCAAGTCGCCATTAACTGATCCAGGCAATGGGCAGTGGAGAAAGTCATTGCACTTAACCACTTGCCTTTTCTTTGCAATTTCATCCTCGACAAAGTGTCCTTGGGGAGAGATTACATAATATCCACTAGTATGTAATCAGTGTACACACCAGAATTTGTAGTTACCAGTAAAACAACATATTGATTTAAATTTCACATGTTTCCTTTGAGATTTTGACTTTTGTTCCAAAGACTCTTATAGATCAGCGAGTTTTGAGAAGATTTGTAGCTCAGGTTGAGATTCTGGATGTAGGTTTGCTTGGAAGGTTCGGTTTCAGATGTTTCATCACCATACTAGGTAACATCATCAGTGAGCCTCCGGATGAAGCACTGGTGGACTGGCCCGCTTTCTGTTTATGTGTTTAAACACATCTGGAGGCTCACTGATGATGTTACCTAGTATGATGACAAAACGTCTGAAAATGAACCTTCCAGCTCAGCGAGCAAACATACATACATCCATTATAGAATGTAATTTCTAATTTTGCTTCAATTTGATGAATCGTTTTTATTAAAATAATAGAAAGGAGGATTGCAGGCAGTGAACCACCTGAATCACAATCCCATACTGGTTGGTACCGAGAGCTCAATACAACCTGGTGATCAGCAGTGGGTACCATTGCTTAAATACTTGATGGTAGCAATGACAGAGGAATCCATTCAACAAGATTCATATTGGGGGTGATTTTTGGCAGTGAGAATATTTATCAAGGCAACAGCCAAAGGTTTTATTTTAAAAGATATGCAAGGAGCCATGCAGCATGTCTTGGTTGTGAAAATTCAGAATGTAACCATTCCATTCGGGAAGAACTGGGAATACTTCTAACTTGGCTGACGAAAGCAGAAAGGTCTACCAGAAGGTAGAAAAGCCTTTTGATGTTTATTAAAAACCAAAATCCTCTATAAGCAAGACATTTAATACCTTCTGAAGCTTTGAAGATGTTGAATCACATGATTTTGCTAGTTAATGGAATTTAAGACTATAAGATGCAGGAGCAGAAGTAAGCTCTTCAACACATTGATCTGCTCCACGGCTGATCTGAAAATCCTCTACTCCACTTTCCTGCCTATTCCTATAGTCCTTGATTCCCTTACTGATTAAAAGTCTGTCATTAAGCCTTGAACATATTTAAAGACCCAACTTCTACAGCCCTGTGCAGTAAAGAATTCACTAGAGACATTATCCTTTGAGAGGAAATGTTCCTTTGGCTTAAATGTATGATCCCTTGTTCTGGGATTATTTCTTCTGGTTTTGGACTCTTCCACACTTGAAAACAATGCTTCTGCATCTTATCCTGTCAAGTCTCTTTAGAATCTTGCATTTGTTTCAATAAGGTCACCTCTCACTCTTCCAAACTGCAATGAATACAGGCCCAACCTACTTAACCTTTCTCTATACCCAGGCTAACCAAACAAACCTTCTCTGGACTGCCTCCAATTCCAAAGTATATTTCCTTTGATAAAGAGCCCAAAACTGTTCACAGGATCAGAGCTGCGATCTGACTAGTGCCTTGCATAGCTTTAGCAAAATCTCCTAAATTTTATCCTCCATTCTATTTCAAATAAAGGCCAACATTTTATTTGCTTTCCCTATTACCCACTTAGCTTTTTGTGATTCATGGATAAGGATTCCTAGTTTAATTTTAAAGCAGGGCATTCCAGGGAGTTCTAGCTGATAAATGGCAAATAATATTTTCACCACATTAGTGCCTGGCAATGACCATCTCCAACAAGAGAGAATGCATTCACCACCCGTGACTTTAATTGGCACTATCATTACTGAATCCTGCACTATTAACATAGTTTCATTTAGCACAGAAAGAGGCCCTTCAGCCCATCCCGTCTGTGCCAAACTATCTACACTGATGTTGCTTTCCATCACTTGGCTCACAGTTGGATGGTATAACATTTCAAGCAGACATCCAAATACTTTTGCAAAGCTTGTGAGGTTTCCCACCTCAACTACCCTCCCAGGCAGTGCATTCCAGATTCCAGCACCCTCTGGGTAAAAAAAACATTTCCTCAAGTCCCCTCTAACCCTCTTACCCTTCACTCTAAAGTTTTGTCCCCCTCGTTACTGATCTTCCAACTAAGAGGAATAGCTGCTCACCCTCTTTGCTCAAAGGAGAGCCACGCAAATGTTTCCAGCTCCTCTCCACATATAAAATGCTTCGTCCCAGGCAACATCCTGGTGAATCTCCTCTGCACCCTCTCCAGTGCAATCACATCCTTCCTGTAGTGATGAAGTGGAGGTGCTGGTGTTGGACTGGGATGGACAAGGTCAGAAATCATTCAATACCAGGTTATAGTCCAACAGGTTTATTTGAAATCACAAGCTTTCGTAGCGCTGGTCCTTTATCAGGTGAAGTGATGTGGCTTCATCTGCTGAAGGGGTAGTGCTTTGAAAGCTTGTGATTTCAAATAAACCTGTTGGACTATACCCTGGTGTCATGTGACTTCCTGTAGCAAGGTGACCAGCTCTGAAGAAGGGCCTGTGCCCGAAACGTCGAATCTCCTGTTCCCTGGATGCTGCCTGACCTGCTGTGCTGTTCCAGCAATAAAGTTTCAACTTTGATCTCCAGCATCTGCAGACCTCACTTTCTCCTCGACCAGCTCTGAACACACTATTACAAGTGTACAAATTGGATACACACTTAGCACCTAAGTAATACCATGGACAACATTGTCCTGAGGGGTTCAATTGGTTTGTAAGAGTTAGTTGTCAATCTTTTAGTGAAGAAAAGTACATATTTTGTTCAAAGTTTGTGCAAAGATTTGTAGCTCGGGTGCTCGTTGTTGTGGTTCTGTTCGCCGAGCTGGAAGTTTTTGTTGCAAACGTTTTGTCCCCTGGCTAGGCGACATCATCAGTGCTTGGGAGCCTCCTGCGAAGCGCTTCTTTGATGTTTCCTTCGGTGTTTATAGTGGTCTGTCCCTGCCGCTTCCGGTTGTCAGTTTCAGCTGTCCACTGTAGTGGTCGATGTGTTTGTTGATGGAGTTTGTGGATGAATGCCATGAATGCTATGCCTCTAGGAATTCCCTGGCTGTTCTCTGTCTGGCTTGCCCTATGATAGTAGTGTTGTCCCAGTCGAATTCATGTTGCTTGTTGTCTGCGTGTGTGGCTATTAAGGATAGCTGGTCGTGTCGTTTCATGGCTAGTTGATGTTCATGTATGCGGATTGTTAGCTGTCTTCCTGTTTGTCCTATATAGTGTTTTGTGCAGTCGTTGCATGGTATTTTGTACACTACATTGGTTTTGCTCATGTTGGGTATCGGGTCTTTCGTTCTGGTGAGTTGTTGTCTGAGTGTGGCTGTTGGTTTGTGTGCCGTTATGTGTCCTAGGGGTCGCAGTAGTCTGGCTGTCAGTTCTGAGATGCTCCTGATGGATGGTAGTTTGGCTAGTCCTTTTGGTTGTGGTATGTCCTTGTTCCGTGGTCTTTCTCTTAGGCATCTGTTGATGAAGTTGCGCGGGTATCTGTTTTTGGCGAATACCTTGTATAGGTGTTCCTCTTCTTCTTTTTGCAGTTCTGGTGTACTGCAGTGTGTTGTGGCCCTTTTGAATAGTGTCCTGATGCAGCTTCGTTTGTGTGTGTTGGGGTGGTTACTTTCATAGTTTAGGACTTGGTCTGTTTGTGTTGCTTTCCTGTATACATATTTTGGCTTGTCATTAATACAGAGACTTTTTTAAAAGAAAGCTGGATGTTATGCTGTTACTATATTTGTTGCATTATATGAGGTTCCAAGCGTTATATGGCTTTATATTCTGGGTTACTGTCACATTGGGATCATGGTCTGAACAACAATGTTTCAGTCTACCAACTATGTGGAAAGCTGAAATCATTCAAACAGAATCTGTTTTTGAGTTTAAAGTGCAATGATTTCTGACTGAGGGGATCTAGAAGTCAAAAGCAGTGCAGACAGTAAGACAGTTTCATGCTCCTTGGGTTGCTCATCTTACTCCTATAAGCAGATCTTTATATTCACGGCTAGTGGAAGAGGCCTCCTCAGACCTAGGGAGTCATTTGCGAATGCAGGGGCAGAGTGAAATTTGATTGTGAGAGGCACATTGAGTCAGCTCCTGCTGGTCGAGTAAGATCATGTTGTTGAAATAATCTCATTCATTTTGGATCTTTGCCACTGCTGTTATATCTAGGGGGAAGTACTGAGTGAGTGAGGTGCAGAACAAAAACAAATTTGCAGTAAGCCTTAAACCACCTCGACGGTGATTAGAATCCTTTCTGAAGGCAGTTTGAAACTTCCACTGATAAGTTTAGAGATTGACTTGTAATTCAGTAATGCAGTGAGAATCTGTTGTTTATACTCAATAGATATCCTCTGGGAGAAATTGTGTAATCTAAATTTATGTCTCTTGCTCCAGAAGCTGTTTCACCAACAAATTAGATAACAATACAAAACAGGAACGTATGAAGAGGCTGTGCATCTGCATTTGTCCTAAGATCACAAATGCTACCATTGAGATTTGCACATCTACCAGCTGTTTCTACGACATCAGATAATGTTCACCAAGGTCTGAGATTGAAAGATGCATCTAAAATAAAGGCCCTCTCCTCAGTGCTTCCAGTAGACGTTGCTTTGTATATTTACTACAGGCACCTGAAGAGACCTATCTGATAAGTTGCACTATTTGTTTCACAGATGCCTCGAACAGTCTTTCCCAACCTGCCATTTTGAGTTTTACTCCTGCCAACGGAGGTTTTAAAGTTGTTCAATAAACATGAGTTCGGGAACCTCGGAGAGTCCATAATACAGGGGGTTTGAATGTGGCTAGCGGAGGCTTATATTGGAAGTTGGGTCTTTTAAAAACAGAATGTTCTTAGTTTCTATTCTGTAGCTTGAGATTTCATTCAATCAGTTAAGTATCCAAAATTCTGACAGTGGAAAACAAAAAAGAATTACGAGAAACATGGAGGTCATGATGTAAATTGAACTAGTGTACTGTAAATAGTTTATCTGGTGCTGAATGCAGTGTGTTGTTTTCAAAAGTAACAACATTGTATTGTGAGAAAATGAAAATGAATCTTGAAATGCAGATGGGCAAAGGGGCAACAGTCATTCTGGTGTCTTGAATAACTGTCCCTTTGCCATTGACCAAAAGGGTTGAGTCAACTGACTGACGCAACGTAAACTACCAGTTCCAAGAAAGAGAATATAACAATGAGCACTCGGGGACAGAAGGGAATTGTCATCAGGCTGTCCTCAGAGAGCAGCTTTCATTGCGCTGTCCTCATCAAGTGATCCTCAAACAGCTGCTTTTCTCCAGATGGTAAATGAGCCAGAAGAAGAGGAAGACAACCCAGGGAAAGGTTCCCCAATGCCTCGGATAGAGAGCAAGATGCTGGCCTCACTATGTTAATGAGTACTGACATTCAATGCCAACAATGTGCTTGTCCTCTGGTATCAGTGAACCATCTCCCATGGTCACAGTTGTGTGCCTTTTTTGTGTCTCATTAACTAATGTATCACATCTAAACCTCCGCTTCTTAACAAACTCAATGCACTATCTGAATGTTGCTACAAATTACTGACTGCCTACATTAGCAACTGATCGCCGTCTTGAGGAAGTTCATAGATCTCATGCCAACAGCCTGTAAAAATGTAGGGCATATTCTCCGCAGTGTCCTGATTTACCTCTCAACAAACATAAGCTAAAGGCAATTTCAGTCCTACAGCACAGAGACAGGCCCTTCACCTCAAATTGGTCTATGTCAACCAAAATGTCCATCCACGCTAACCCCATTTCCCTGCACTTGGCCCATATCTTTCTAAACCTTTGCTATCCATGCCTTTTAAATTGGCCAGCACAGTGGCTCATTGGTTAGTACTGCTACCTCACAGCGCCAGGGACCCGGTTCAATTCCAGCCTTGGGTGACTGTCTGCGTGGAGTTTGTATATTCTCGCTGTGTCCATGTGGGTGCCCTCTGGGTGCTCTGGTTTCCTCCCATAGTCCAAAGATGTGCAAGTTCAGTGAATTGGCCATACAAAATTGCCCATAGTGTTTAGGGATGTGTAGGTCAGTTGCATCAGTTAGGGGTAAATGTAAAGTAGTAGGGCAATGGGTCTGGGTGGGTTATTGTTTGGAGGATCAGTGTGGATCAGCGTGGCAGCTCACTCCATATGCGTGCCATCCTCTGTCTAAAATCGTTGCCCCTCAGGTTCCCTTTTATTCTTTCCCCTCTAACCTTAAACTGATGCCTTCTAGTCCTTGATTCCCCAATCCTGGGAAAAAGACTGGGTACATTCACCCTATCCATGCCTCTCATGATGTTATACGCTTCTATAAGATCCCTCCTCAGTCTCCTATGCTTTCAATAAAAATGTCCTAGCTTGTCCAACTTCTCCTTGTAACTCAGTTTCTTGAGTCCTGGCAACATCCTTGTAAATTTCTTCTGCACTCTTTCCCGTTAATCACATCCTTATTACATCTGGCTATAATCACAATTAAGGTTGATGTGCCCAACATGCCGATGATGCTTCATCCATTATAACAGTGATTACACTTCAAAAGTGCTTCGTTGACTGTAAAGACTTTGGGACATTCGGAGGATGAAGGGCACTATGTAAATGCATGTTCTTCCACGGTGGAGCATGAGCTTCTGATGCCCTACAGATGACGTAAATCTTTGTGGTAGAACTTTATGAGGCTGTTTCTTTTCTCAAGATAGAAAAGCCTCGCACCGAGGTCTTCCAGTCACCTGTCTTGAGCTGATAATCTTACATTCAATGTGCTCACTCTGCAGACCTTCGATTCTTATTGATGTGAGGAAATGAAAACTGGCAAAACTGGTTGAAAAAATCTGAACAATAGAATTAGCATTGAAGATCGTGCAACAGCAGCCTTATCCTGGAACCGTGACTGACACTGTAATTCATCAGTGCAGGTAAGTGTCCTGTTAAAAGTGACCTTGGAACATTCTGACAGGAGTGATACACTGCAGTCAATAAGATAATTTGCCCAAATCACTTTGTGGTTGAAACACCCAGGCAGGTTCCCATGCTGCACTCAGTCAAAATAAACAGCAAACAGAATGTATTCCCCCTGTCGCCAAGTGATAATAATATGGCTGTAGTATAGCTCGCGCCATAATCAAATACAACAGAGTACTCTATCACTGTAATCAGGTTTTATAATCATCATAACAGACACAAAGAGATGGTGTGATCTCTGTGTGCTCAAGATTGTGCAACATTGTCAGTGATGCTACAACGCTGTATATTGGACACATTCATCTTCCGCAATTTGTGCTGATTTGAACTTCATCAAATTTTTAAAATTTATTTTCTTATCGCCTGCATTTCCATCAGGAGGAGAGGTTTTTGACAGGACACGACTCTATCGGCATTGGCCAACAACGCAGGTATTGAGCTGATATCAGTATTTGAATTTTAGAGACCTATATTTAATGACAAGATTAAAACAAGAATTGGGGCAAGTAGAAGAATTTAAATTACCTTCTTCATAGCTACGTATTACACTTACGCATTTCCAATAGGAGAACAAATGACTCTTTTATCATTCTTTCATTTCAGAAGAGCTTGAAAATATACCAAAGGCTAATTTGCCAACATACCAACAGCACAGCACAAGATAATGAGCTGAATGATGGATATGTAAAGCACGCCTGCATATAAGCAATTAGGGCGAAATTTAATCCTTACAACAGGACCTTGTCCATCATTTAGAGAGCCAGTGAGAAGCCCACATGAAAGGTTTCGGGGGGGGGGGGGCTAACTATTTTATGTGACAGTTGGCATTTATGTGCCATTGATCGAGGACCATAGCAAAGAAGTCAAACCACCTGAGAGTTATCAGCCAATCAGAGGCTGGCAGTTCATCACTGCCATCAATGCCCCTAGGGGACCAGTGGTAGCCAATAGCAATTATAAAATCATTAGAAATCAGAGCACAAGGAGGCCATTCCGCCCATGGAGGCTAATCTAGCATTGAATAAGATCATGGCTGATCTGGTGTGGCTTTGACTCCATGTTCTTGCTTGAATTCTATAACCCTAGACTACCTTGCAATTCATTCTCCAGAAGCCCAGGTTCAAAGAAGGGACCCAAGGAACGGATGAGTGAGGGCAGACTGGAGGTGACCAGGAAGGGGTAGCTGGCTTGGCTGGTTGGTGAGGCAGGGGATGTGGGATTTCTGCAGCCTTCTCCTTTTCCAATGCCAGAGTCGAAAAGTGTGGTGCTGGAAAAGTGCAGCAGGTCGGACAGCATCCGAGGAGCAGGAGAGTCAGCATTTTGGGCATATTCCTGACTAAGGTCTTATCCCGAAAAAGCCGACTCTCCTGCTCCACATATGCTGCCTGACCTGCTGCGCTTTTCCAGCGCCACACTTTTCGACACTGACTCTCCAGCACCCGCAGTCCTCACTTTCTCTCTTTCCCAATGCCAGTCAGGCACTAAGTAGTCAGGATGGATCTGCTCTGTGCTGTCTGATGTAGTGGTTACACTCTTATAACTGAGGAAACTAAATCTGATTTAGCAGTCCCAACTGGGATCAGTGAGGTCCTTCTGTAGGACCATCAGTTGCAGCAGAATTACATGTAATCAGAACCTGCAACCTCAAACCTTGAGAAAACACTCCCGACATGACCAACACCAAGCTGGCTAGTTAACACTGGTTCCATCAACTGTGTAGAAGGGCAAGCCAACAGCAGGACAAGGCATAACATCAAAATATTTACCAATGTATTAAGTAGCTACATAGGACATGCTTCAAAAGGAACATTGAGATAGAACTATGGAGATAAAACAGAAGTAATGTCTCGAGTCCAGTAGCCTTTCTTCAGACCAGCTGCCAGACCTGCTGAGTTTCTCTAACTTTTGTTTGATTCAGATCTCCAGCATCGACAGTTCCATGCTTTATTACAGCATTGCAAAGCTGTGGCCTTTGTGGAACCAGAGCCAAAGGCCTGCAATGAATGCATATGTAGCAAAGACACTGGAAGATTATCGGGATTGTTGGAGAGCAATCACTGCAGCTCCAGAGAATGGATTTTGAATGTTTTTGGAGAAACATCCTCAACCACCTTTATATCCTTTGTTCATGACCTCAACATCATTCTCAGATCAGATGTGATATAGCTTTATGATGATACTGCAATGTACTGCTCCATTCACAATTCCTGATGTAATGAGTCAAAAAGTGGGGTGCTGGAAAAGCACAACAGGTCAGGCAGCATCTGAGGAACAGGATAGTCAATGTTTCATGCATAAGCCCTTCACATGCAATGATTTTACCTCTCACCAGTGTACAACAGGGTTTGATGAAACAACCTCCAGGATTCATCTTGTAAGTGGTAAATATAACAAACAAGGGCAGGACTTATCCAATTAATGGAAGGGCCCTTGATAGTGTTGGAGAACACAGAGACCTATGAAGTTTGCCTCTCATATAAACTGGGTGGTTAAGAAGGCACTTGCATGCTTGTCTTTATTGCTCAGACCTTTGAGTATAGGAGTAGGGATTAATAATTTGGAGATGCCAGTGTTGGACTGGGGTGTACAAAGTTAAAAATCACACAACACCAGGTTACAGTAGGGAAGTCATTTTCAAGTTGTACTGGATGTTGGTGAGGCCTCTTCTGGAATATTGTGCCCAGTTCTGGTTGCCCTGTGATAGAAAGGATTTTATTAAGCGGGAGAGAGTTCGGAAGAGATTTACCAGGATGTTGCTGGGAATGGAGGGTTTGAGTTATAAGGACAGGCTGGATAGGCTGGGACTTTTCTCACTGGAGTGCAGGGGGTTAAGAGGTGACCTTACTAAGATTGAAAAAAATCATGAAAGGTATAGATAAGGTGCGTTTTTTCCGTAGGGTGGAGGATTTCAAGACTAGGGAGCATATTTTTAAGGTGAGAGGAGAAAGATTTAAAAAAGACATGAGGGACAATTTGTTTCACACAGAGTGTGGTTCAGGTGTGGAATATACTTCCAGAGGGAGAGGTGAATGTGGTTACAGTTAAAATGTTTAAAAGACCATTTGTATAAATTGATGAATAAGAAATGTTTGGAGGGCTATTGGCCAAGTGCAGAGAGGTGGGACTAGTTTAGTTCAGGATTATGGTCGACACGGTCAGGTTGGACTGAAAGGTCTGTTTCCATACTGTAAGACTCTATGACTTTCTATTACATAGACACCAGGCCATGACCATCTCTAAAAAAAAGAAGCAAAGCTATGTGTCCCCACCTTTGATCCAGTATTCATTTTTAACATAATTTTCTGAGTCGAGGTCTGGACATTCTCCTGTTTTACAAAAGCACTCAGTGAAAGTTAATTATTGTTAATGCAGAGAGTTATTACTCAGGATTCATTCTTTGTTATGGTTGATGTCTTTGCACTAAAATTATGCTATTTCTGCAAGTCAAGCGAACTGAGAGCAACATCCATAACTAACATCAAATCGTTTGCAATGCTAATAGGTTTATAGTCCAGTAGATAATATAGTCCAGATAGATGGGTAGATTCGAAGGTCGAATCCAAATGAAACATTTAAATTCTATTGCGTGTGTTCCAGCAAGAACAGCTTATTCTGATACTGATCATAGGTCAAACAGATGATAACATGATGAAAATAATCAACGAATCATTGGAAGGAAGAGAAATTCAAAGGAAAGGGAAATACGAATTAAATACGGATACATGAGTTGGGAGTAGGGGTAGTCCTATGAGACTGCTCTGCTATTCAGCCAGGTCATGGCTGAACCAATTGTAACTTCAAATCAATGTTTCTGCCTATCCCTGATAGCCTTTCACCCTCCTTATCAATAATTAGGTAACAGGGAAACACAGGCAAGGAGGGAAAAATCCGACTTAAAGTCTCCCTTTCCATGGTAGCTGTAGTAATGACAATTGCAAAATCTTGAAAATAAAGAATGCTTTTAAGCTGATACAAGAGGAATAATTACTAAGAATTAATGGGTGCCAAAAAGCATTAATGTGCATTTATATCGCCTTTTCTATGTTTTGAGGATGTTTAAAGATGCTGCACAGTCAGTGCTTCAATAGTGCTGGATTGTAGCAGCCAAGCATTCACAAACAGCAAGAAGATATTGGCGAGATGAGCTACTTTTAATTGCATTAGGGACAGAGTAGTGGTTGAGGGAAAGGTAATGTCCAGGCCATCAGCAAGAATTCTTCAGATGTTCCACGAAATGGGATTTTTCATATTCCAGAGGGAGACTGGGGACACAGCTTTGTCCAAAATGCTTACAGCTTGTATAGTTTTGAATTATATTTGATAAGATTTGAAAAGGAAGCTGAATATTATTAAGTGTATCTCAGCTGTCAGAATAGCAGACAACACATACTCTAAAACCATTTTTTATAATTACAGATATGAGCATTAATAAATTCTAATATTGTTACGCTAATACGCAGGACTATATCTTGCAAAAATCACAAGGACATTATAATTGTTTTATGTTGTTTGCGTAGGAATGTTCAATAAAGATCTAAATAAAGCAATAGCAATGCTATTAGAATATAAATCCAGGTTTAGTACTGATAACCCATCAATTCTGATAAGGTATTTCCTCACAAAAGAATATTTCTAGTTTATTCTGCTTAAAAAAATTGTTCAAATTCTTAATTTAAATTCAGATTAGTCCTTTGACCTGTATGAAATTCAAAATAAAATCCTCTGATGTATTGGCACCATGTAGAAAGTGCCTTCACTTTGTTACAGGTTTCTAAATTTAGCCACACATTTAATTTATGAAAAACTGTTTTTTTTCATCTCAGTGATTAATTAAATCCCTGGGATAAAATATTGCATTTGCAGTACAATGGCATCATTAAGTTGACAAAGTTATTTGTATAAACAACTTAAATAATGTTCTGTGCAAATAATTACACTGTCAGAGCTCTGTAATAGTCTTACATCACAGAAGAAAGTTACTTCGTCTATTGTGATATGCTAGTTCTATGGAAGTGATCTTGATACATTGTGTGGATGGTATCAAAGAGTTACATGTTTTTGCCACTACTAACATTCTATGTCCAAAGAAAATTGCAAAACACACCCAAGACCAAAGTCAAATCACGTAGCTAGGACAAATATCCTGCCTAAGTCAGAATCTGAACAGTTATGTACCCGGATCATTGGAAGGCAACGATACAACCTGCAAAAATACAGCAAAGGTTGACCATGTATAAAGTGACACCTGTCCATTGCATTGGTACAGTGATGATAGAATGCAGCTACGACAATTCTGCATAGTAATCAGAAGCATTTTACTTGTTGGACACAAGTGGACTAACAAGAGCAGGACTACCTCCTACTCATAGATCTCAACGTTTTGACCATTCACAAGATCACCAAGATACCAGTTGTAGCAGATGGGACAAGAATGCTGACACCGAATCCTTCTAGGTTTTATATATATAAAATATACCCAGCCCCAATGCCATTGCAAACTTCAAAGGGGGTGATGTATTGCATTTCAGCTTACTTTACTTTCTGAACACTATTGTACAATGTAATTGATAGACATGGTATTTCTGTTCATCCATCAATCAGGAGCAGTTTAAGCAGCACGTGGCTCGAACTGAACAAGGTCCTGAAGAACGGTCACTGGATTCGAAACACTCACTCTGTTTTCTCTTTTCAAATGCTGCCAGCTCTGAGCTTTAGATTCGATTCCCTACAGTGTGGAAGCAGGCCCTTCGGCCCAACCAGTCCACACTGACCCTCTGAAGAGCAACCCACCCAGAACCATTTCCCTCTGACTAATGCATCTCGCCCTATGGACAATTTAGCATGGCCAATTCACCCTAACCTGTACATCTTTGGACTGTGGGAGGAAATCGGAGCACCCGGATGAAACCCACGCAGACACGGGGAGAACGTGCAAACTCCACACAGACAAGTCGCCTGAGGCTGGAATCAAACCTGGGACCCTGGTGCTGTGAGGCAGCAGTGCTAACCACTGAGCCACCGTGCCACCCCAAGCTTCTCCCGCAATTTTTGTTTTTGTTTATTTATTAAAAGAAGCTTTCCTGGGTGAATGTATATTGCTGATGCCATCACAATGAGGGGTAAAATGAAGGAAAGACACAATTGAAATCTAATAGTGGTGACTTGTTGTCAAGGACTCATTTTCAAGAGGAAGGAATGCCAGGAGAGTGTAGATCGGATCAACAAGCTTTTCTCTATCAATTCAAGTTATGTGATCCCAGGTAAAATAGAGGGTGCATGAACCATGCCTCCTGCCCAAGTTAAAGAGGACTGCCAGGGGTCTCTTAGAGTTTCTAATTTCCTAGCACCACTTGTACTAAACTTGTCTGACAAAACATTGTTGTTAAGAGAGCTCTTAAAGGTAGACATCCCAACTAAATGGTAGTAGGGCCATCAACACATGTTCAAATCAGTCAAACAAGCAAGGTCAGCAGAAACTGGTATCTTACATTCCTTTGACCCAAGAAAGACGACAACCTGGAAGTCGATACATCTCAGAAACTGTTAGGTTTGCTCAAAATTGAAACCATTTCAGCTTGGGACCAAAAGTCCATCACAGGCGCAATCCAAGTTTTCCAACATAAAAAACAACACTTGCTCTGGTATTCATAGAATTATAGAATTCCTATAGTGTGGAAATAGGTCATTTGGCCCAACAATTCCACACCAACCCTCCAAAGAATATCCCACTCTATTACTCTACATTTACCCCTGACTAATGCATCTAGCCTACACATCCCTGAATACTATGGGCAATTTAGCATGGCCAATTCACCTAAATTGCACCTCTTTGGACTGTGGGAGGAAATTGGAGCACACAGAAGAAACCCACGCAGACACAGGGAGAATGTGCAAACTCCACACAGACAGTAGCCCAAGGCTAGAATCAAACTCGGGTCCCTGGCACTGTGAGGCAGCAGTGCTAACCACTGAGTTACCAATTGCACCTGTTCAGTAAGTAATTATTAGTGGAATCCAGTGAAAGCAGTTTTGCACAAACCATTGACAAGGACAACATCTAGACTACAATGACTTTGGGTAAAATTCCAGGGATATGACTCTGGTTTCTGGGAAGAAGATGATACTAAATTGGTTATCCTGCATTTACAAAGCAGATTATCCAATTGGAATGAAAATGTAGAATTTCTAGTCAATGTAAAAATCGACATACAAAATGGAAGGTGTACTTAATGTTGATACGAAAACTTTTTGTCTGAAACAATTCAGCTAATGGTAAGAAGAAACAATTCATGATCCATGACTGAAGGCACTATGAAAGTCATTAACAAAGGATGTCCAGACATGACATAACAGGTGAAAGACACTCTCAGATGCCTTTGGTCAGACAGAGATGAACTACGTACCTCAAGAGATATGATTTCCAAAGGAAAATAAGAACTTCCATTGGAACATTTTCCCTAGGACATTTCACCATAGCTATCTCAGAGACAAATGGATGCAGAGTGAACAAGGCAACTGGCACAGGATACAGTGTACGCACAATGGCAGTAAGTTTTTGTCAAATGAGCCAGTGTCACTGACCACAGAAGTATATAAAATCCTTGACACCCTCATGAGGTCTCGGCAGTCCTTGGTCCAAAATCTTCACAGGTTTATTTCCCATACCATCTTCTCTGAGTCACCAACAATTTTTCCAAATTTCCAACTGTTTGACAGTGAAAGGACACTTCAATGAATGCAACCTTTTAGACAGTTGTCTACACCTGAAGAGATGATGTCTGGTAATGGGTCATAGTAAAACGTACAATGTATTGAAGAAATAAAAGAGGATGTTGTGTTATGACTTTTAGAATTTGCTGATTGGTTCGTTAGCACTTCCAGTTGTTCAAAGACCAGGATGAAACTACCTGACCCACTAACATGCAGTGTCTAGTAAAAGCAAGCTGGAAGGAGGATGCATACATTTTTATCTGTAACTGGAACCTGCAGTGAGAACTCCTAAATAAAACTGTGTGTTGTAGATATGCCACCTGGCAGTGCTCTGTCACCGCCGAGCAGCGAACTTCAACCAGAACAATATGAAATAATGGTCTCCTTTGATGTAACAGCCCGGTTCACATTAATCAACATCAACCTGGCCAAGGAAACACTGACTACATTATTAGGAGACCCAAAGACACATACACCAAACACCATTAATTTCATTA
Organism: Chiloscyllium plagiosum; assembly: GCF_004010195.1. Classification (NCBI taxonomy): domain Eukaryota; kingdom Metazoa; phylum Chordata; class Chondrichthyes; order Orectolobiformes; family Hemiscylliidae; genus Chiloscyllium; species Chiloscyllium plagiosum. The sequence goes on from NC_057724.1 coordinate 69,508,434, forward strand.
GCAAGGACAGTATCGTCAAGCTAGTGGACCTATGCCTTACCACCCATTTCACCTTCAACAACAAAACCTACAGAACATCCATGGAATCTCCAATATCAGGGTTCTTAGCAGAGACAGTAGTGCAGAGATTTGAACAAACAGCTCTGCCAACCATCCAACCCAAACGTTGAGTCTGCTACATGGATGACACTTTTGTCATCACTAAACAAAACAAATTAGAGGAAATCTTCAAGACCATCACTAATACCTTTACTGGCATAAAATTCACTAAAGGGGAGGAAAACAACAACAAACTGCCATTCCTAGATGTCACAGTAGAGCGAACAGCTAGTGGGGAACTTCAAAACATCATCTACAGGAAAACAACACACAGACCAAATATTGAACTACAGAAGCAATCATCCCAATATCCACAAACAAAGCTGCATCAGAACGTTATTCCAATGAGCCACCACACACTGTAGCACAGAGGAACTACGCAGAGCAGAGGAAAATCACCTATACTGTCTATTCAAAAAGAATGGGTACCCAATGAACACAGTCAGCAGATTTCTCAACAACAAACCCAAAAAAGCTGACAAAACACAATCAAAACTCTGGTGCGGCTGCACTTGGAGTATTGTGTACAGTTCTGGTCACTGCATTATAAGAGGATGTGGAAGCTTTGGAAAGGGTGCAGAGGAGATTTAACAGGATGTTTCCTGGTATGGAGGAAAGGTCTTATGAGAAAAGGCTGAGGGACTTGAGGCTGTTTTCGTTAGAGAGAAGAAGGTTGTGGGGTGACTTAATAGAGACATATAAGATAATCAGAGGGTTAGATAGGGTGGAAAGGGAAAGCCGTTTTCCAAGTATGGTGACGGCGAGCACGAGGGGGCATAGCTTTAAATTGAGGGGTAATAGATATAAGACAGATGTCAGAGGTAGTTTCTTTACTCAGAGAGTAGTAAGGATATGGAATGCTTTGCCTGCAACGATAGTAGATTTGCCAACTTTAAGTACATTTAAGTCGTCATTGGACAAGCATATGGATGTACATGGAATAGTGTAGGTTAGATGGACTTCAGATTGGTATGACGGTTCGGTGCAACATCGAGGGCCGAAGGGCCTGTACTGCGCTGTAATGTTCTATCTATATAATCAGAAACCCTAACCACTCTCCGCTACATCAAAGATATCTCAGAAATGACTGCCAGACTACTCAGACCTTTTGGCATCATGGTAGCCTACAAACCCACCAACACACTAAAACAGCAGCTAATGAACTTTAAAGAACCTATATAGACAACAAGCAAAACTAATGTCAGTTACAAAATACCATGCAAGGACTGTAACAAATACTAAATTGGACAAACAGGCAGAAAACTGGCCACCAGGATACATAAACACTAACTAGCCACAAAAGGACATGATTCACTCACACTAGTATCCTTACATACAGATGAGGAAGAACACCACTTCGACTGGGACAACACATCAATCCTAGGACAAGCCAAACAGAGACATGTTGCGACTGATGCACAAATGTGTTCCTCTGAGACAGGAAAGGAGGAGTAAGATAAAGGAACCTTGGATGACTAGAGCGGAGGAGCTTCTCGTCAAACGAAAGAAGGTAGCTTACATAAGGTGGAGGAAACATGGGTCTTGCTCAGCTCTAGAGGATTGCAGGCAGGCGAGGAAGGAGCTCAAAAATGGTCTGAGGAGAGCCAAGAGGGAGCACAAAAAAGGCTTGGCAGGAAGAATTAGGGAGAATCCAAAGGCATTTTACACGTATGTGAGGAATAAGAGAATGATCAAAGAAAGAGTAGGGCCGGTCAGGGATAGCATAGGGAACTTGTGTATAGAGTCTGAGGAGGTAGGGGAAACCCTAAATGAGTTTTTTGCTTTTGTCTTTACTTAAGAAAAGGATCTTGGAGTGAATGAAACCATTGAGGAGCAGGTAAGCATGCTGGAACAGATAGAGATTGAGGAAGCTGATGTGCTGAACATTTTGACAAACATTAAGATTGACAAGTCACCAGATTTGTCCTCGGCTGCTTTGGGAAGTAAGAAACGTGATTGCTTTGCCGCTTGCGAAGATCTTTGCATCCTCGCTCTCCACCGGAGTTGTACCTGAGGACTGGAGGGAGGCAAATGTAATTCCTCTCTTCAAGAAAGGAAATAGGGAAATCCCCGGCAATTACAGACCAGTCAGTCTCACGTCTGTTGTCTGCAAGGTGTTAGAAAGGCTTCTGAGGGATAGGATTTATGACCATCTGGAAGAGCATGGTTTGATTAAAGGCAGTCAACACGGCTTTGTGAGGGGCAGGTCATGCCTCACAAATCTTATTGAGTTCTTTGAGGATGTTACTAGAAAAGTTAATGAGGGTCGAGCGGTGGATGTGGTGTATGAGGACTTCAGTAGGGCATTTGATAAGGTTACCCATGGTAGGCTTGTTCAGAAGGTCAGGAGGAATGGGATACAGGGAAATTTAGCTGTCTGGATACAGAATTGGCTGGTTGACAGAAGACAGCGAGCGGTAGTGGAAGGAAAATATTCTGCCTGGAAGTCAGTGGTGAGTGGTGTTCCTCAGGGCTCGTTCTTGGGCCTCTACTCTGTAATTTTTATTAATGACTTGGATGAGGAGATTGAAGGATGGGTTAACAAGTTTGCAGATGACACAAAGGTTGGAGTTGTCATAGAGACAGTATAGAGGACTGTTGTAGGCTGCAGCAGGACATTGACAGGATGCAGAGATGGGCTGAGAGGTGGCAGATGGAGTTCAACCTGGATAAATGTGAAGTGATGCATCTTGGAAGGTCGAAATTGAAAGTTAGTCCAGGATTAAAGACAGGATTCTTGGCAGTGTGGAGGAACAGCCAAGCAGATCCATAGATCCCTTAAAATTGCCACCCAAGTAGACAGAATTGTTAAGAAAGCTTATGGTGTTTTGGCTTTCATTAACAGGGGGATTGAGTTTAAGAGCCATGAGGTCTTTTGCAGCTTGATAAAAATTTGGTTAGACCGCACTTGGAATACTGCGTCCAGTTCTGGTCGCCCTATTATAGGAAAGATGTGGATGCTTTGGAGAGGGTTCAGAGGAGGTTTACCAGGATGCTGCCTGGAATGGAGGGCTAATCTTACGAAGAGAGGTTGACTGAGCTCGGACCTTTTTCATTGGTAAAAAGGACGAGAGGGGACCTAATTGAGGTGTACAAGATAATGAGAGGCATAGATAGAGTTGATAGCCAGAGACTTTTTCCCAGGGCATAATTTGTTAACAGGAGGGGTCATAGTTTTAAGCTGTTTTGTGGAAAGTATAGAGGGGATGTCAGAGGCGGGTTCTTTATGCAGAGAGTTATGAGAGCATGGAATGCGTTGCCGGCAGCAGTTGTGGAAGTGAAGTCATTGGGGATATTTAAGAGACTGCTGGACATGCATATGGTCACAGAAATTTGAGGGTTCGTACATTAGGTTTACCTTACATGAGGATCAATGGTCGGCACAACATC
>NC_057724.1:69513649-69536354 GCF_004010195.1 Chiloscyllium plagiosum
GTGTACGAATCTTTATTCAATTTCCACCACCAGGAAGATAGGAAAACACCCGTGTGGCCAGTGACAAACACTGCCCTTCACATCAAAGGGCAGTGCTGTGTGATCAATACAGTGAAGGGGAGGGTAGGGACTAAATCAAAATAGTGTTGGAGGGAGAAATGATGCACTCCACTCCCTGCGGCGCCCACCTCTCCCTGAACAACTCCAGGGTGTTGGTCGACACCGCGTGCTCCTTCTCCAAGGACACCCGGGCTCTAACATAACCGCGGAAGAGGGGCAGGCAACACTCCTCTTTATAGCTGTCAGTCAGGGCTCCCTGATTGGCCCAGGTTAACAACCCCAATCAAGGATCTCAGAGGAAATAAGATCCACCTGGCCCTCGTTCCAATCATTACAGTCCTCCTCCCCCTTGTCCAAACTCAACCCAGAGCTGGTCTCTGTCCATGGACCCTCACGAGGAGCCAGCCAATTGTATAACCCAAAGGCCTGAACTACCTTTCTGGGCTTTGGCCCCACTCCCATTCTTTGCACCCAGACTGTGATCTTTGCCCCACATCCATATCGTCAGTCCCTGGCTCTGCCATGTTTGTGGAAATTCAGCCTCAATAGGTCGATCTGTGAATACGCTAATGGTAATGCTATTACTTAGGGAAATTAGTGGCATGTCCAGCATGTGCAGGTGTGGTCGAGTTTAGAGATGTCTGTTGCCAGGATCTAATGTCACCAGACCTGTTTGTGCCTGTACAGGCAGCCATTTTGACTGGCTTCCTGATTAACTACTCTGCTTAAGTAGATGTATGTGAGATTTCCAAATAAACAGAATCAACATTGCTTAATCTGTGTTATTTACCAATAGTACAATAAATATAACATGACTGACAATTAAGTTGCCTGCTACCTCTCATTAAGAAGTCTGCATGGCATTTTAGTGGTGAGTGTTTTACTAACACGTACTCTTAATAATGTCAACTGATTGGGAGCTAACAAGCTGTTTTCTCAAGATTACAAACATTACTTAAAGCACAGCTTTCATTGGACAATTGCTGCTCAAAGTTTGAACAGGATTTTTTTAAACTCATGTGGTGACTTTCCAGAACACTTTGAAGTGGATTGTATGGCCCTCTGTGTTTTTCATGGAGGAGTGGTTGAGGGACTCATAATATATGTGGATGACCAGCTCACATCTTTCCATCGACTCCAACGTTCACTACACATCAAGTGAGTAAGGAGTCCACTGCCCTTGTGCCTACTGAGGATCTTAACCAATTAAATGGCAATTAAAAGCTTCTAATTGCATTCCCTGGTGCAAAATGCTGGGCAGGTATCGTAGGTGTGAGTGAAAAGGCACTTTCATAGACTATTTTTGAAAATGACAGCAGGGTGTGGGTTAAATTTAAACATAGAAAATAGGAGCAGAAGTAGCCATTTGGCCCATCAAGAATGATCTATTATTCAACATGATCATGACTAATCTTCTATCTCAACTTCATACTTCTGTTCTCTCCATACCCTTTAACACCTGGATATCTACCTACTTATTTATTAAGTATCTTTAGTGACCTGACCTCCACAGCCTTAAGTGGTGGAGAATTCCAGATTCACCATCCTCTGAGTGAAGACATTTCTCCTGAGAGCAAGTCAAAAAGGTCTACTTTACATCCTGAAACTGTGACTCTTTTTTTTAAGAATTAGAATCCCTACAGTGTGGAAATAGGCCATTTGACTCAACAAGTCCACACTGACACTTTGAAGAATAACCCACCCAGACACATTCCCCTACACCTTCCCTAACTAATGCACCTAGCCTACAGATCCCTGAACACTCCAGGTAATTTAGCATGGTCAATCCACTTAGCCTGCATACCTTTGAACTGTGGGAGGAAACTGGAGCATCCGGCAGAAACCCACACAGACACGGGGAGAATGTGCAAACTCCACACAGACAATCGCCCACTATTGGAATTGAGCCCAGGTCCCTGAACATTGTGAGGCAGCAGTGCTAACCACTGAGCCACTGTGCTGCCACTAGCCACTGTGTCATCCTTTGTTCTAGATCCTGACTTAGAACAGGCAGATATTGGTTCTGCATCTAGGTCTGTCTGACTCTGTTAGAATGTTGTGCATTTCAATCATACCCCCTCTCATTCTTACAGACTTAGTTGACCCAATCTCTCCTTTTATAACAAACCTACCATCCAGGAATCAGCATGGTCAACATTCACTGCATTGGTCCAATAGCAGGGATATCTTTTCTTCAGGAAGGAGACAAAAACTACACACAATGTTTCTGTTGTGCTACCACCATGTCCTGAATAGCAGTAGCAAGACATCCTTACTGTTGGACTCAAAACCCCTTACAATTATGGCCAACATATTGTTTGCCTTCTTTGATGCACGTCTGGCATAGTGGTAGTGGTTCTGCCTGTGGATCAGGAGGCTTGGGTAAAAGCTCCAGAGGAGTAATAACATCTCTAAACAGGCTGATTCAGAAATGGCTGCTATTTGCCTTTCCATCTGCCAGCTGCACGCAACGGTTCTCCTGTTGCATGTCATTCCACTTTGATCATCCCCATGGCTTCTTAATTTTGTGACTTCATGTCCGTCTGCAGGGTGTCTGACCCCTTCTTGCCCAAAAGGATTTACCTCACTGTCGGTGCCATTAGGGATCCCACTGCACCGCTCCCCCCAACCTACTGCCATAGCTGCCTTCAAACCTTGGTGTTGGCACTTCCTATCCACCGAGGGGAGGGTGTCTGACACAGGCTGTGCAGCTCACCCTTCCCCTTCTCCCTGTCCCACTTATTAACTCACTCTCTCTCACACACACACTCACGTTATGCAGGGCTATTTCAAAATGTGGAGCGAAGAGTGCGGTGCTGGACAAGGACAGCCAGTCAGGCAGCATCCAAGGAATCCTAATGAAAAGATTATTCTTGAAACATCAACTCTCCTGCTTCTCGGATGCTGTCTGACTGGTTGCGCTTTTCCAGCACCATTCTCCGACTCTGATCTCCAGCATCTGCAGTCCTCACTTTCTCCTATTTCAAAATGTGGTCCATTTGGGATTGACTTTTCTTCTGGCAAGGTCAGCAGGATGCAGTCCCCCCTCCCCACCATGAAATTCATAGAAACAATCAGAGCAGGAGGAGGCCATTCAGCCACCAGCACCTGCTGTGCTATTCTAGATCACAGTTGATTGTCTACCTCAATGCCATTTATGAATAGTATCTGGATACATGACAGTTTTGTACTGCTCTGTCCACAGCACAAGAAACTACAGAGAGTTCTGACCACAGCCCACAGTCTGTCACATAAACCAGCCATCCATCATTGACTCTATCGATAGTTCCTGCTGCCTCGGCAAAGCAACCAGCATCATCAAAGACTCCTCCCACTTCAGTTATACTCTCTTCCACCCTCTTCCATTGAGGAGAAAACATAAACATTTGTATACATGTGTGAACAGATTCAAGGACAGCTTCTTCCCCACTATTTATCAGACGTTTGAATGGAGCTCTCAATGTTAATATTGATCTCTCTCTCTGCACCTTCTCTGTGGCTGTAAAACTGTAACTGCCCTCTGTCCTGCTACCCTGACATACTTTGTATGTATGATCTTCCTGTAAAGCTCACAAAACAACACATTTCATTGTATCTCGATGCATGGCAGAGCTGTGAATGTGACGTATACGGACTCCAGTAAGACGTTCAACAAGGTTCCTCATGGTAGACTAGTTAGCAAGGTTAGATCACATGGAATACAGGGGGAATTAACCATTTGGATGCAGAACTGGCTCGAAGGTAAAAGACAGAGGGTGGTGGTGGAGTGTTGCCTTTCAGACTGGAAGCCTGTGACCAGTGGTGTGCCACAAGGATTGGTGCTGGGTCCACTGTTTCTTGTCATTTATATAAATGATTTGGATGTGAACATATGAGCTATAGTTGGTAGGTTTGCAGATGACACCAAAATTGGAGGTGTAGTGGACAGAGATTACCTCAGAGTACAATGGGATCTTGATCAGATGGGCCAATGGGTTGAGGGGTGGCAGATGACATTTTAATTTAGATAAATGTGAGGTTCTGCATTTTGGAAAGGCAGATCAGGCCAGGATTTATACAATTAATGGTAAGGTCCTGGGGAGCGTTGCTGAACAAAGAGATCTTGGAGTGCAGGTTCATAGTTCCTTGAAAGTAGAGTCGCAGGTAGAAAGGATAGTGAAGAAGGCATTTGGTATGCTTTCCTTTATTGGTCAGTGCATTGAGTATAGGTTTTGGGAGGTCATGTTGCAACTGCATAGGATATTCGTTAGGCCACTTTTGGAATATTGTGTGAAATTCTGGTCTCCTTCATATCAGAAAAATGTTGTGAAACATGTCAAGGTTCAGAAAAGATTTACAAGGATGTTGCCGGTCAGTGCATTGAGAATAGGTTTTGGGAGGTCATGTTGCAACTGCATAGGACATTCGTTAGGCCACTTTTGGAATATTGTGTGAAATTCTGGTCTCCTTCATATCAGAAAAATGTTGTGAAACATGTCAAGGTTCAGAAAAGATTTACAAGGATGTTGCCAGAGTTGGAGGATTTGAGCTATAGGGAGAGGCTGAACAGGCTGGGCATCTGCAGACCTCACTTTCTCCATCACAAATTGAGAAGTGACCTTATAGAGATTTATAAAATCAAGAGGGGCATGGACAAGGTCTTTTCCCTGGGGCGGGAGAGTCCAGAACTAGAGGGCATAGGTTAGGGTGAGAGGTGAAAGATATAAAAGAGACCTAAGGGGCAATTTTTCATGTAGAGGGTGTTGCGTGCATGGAATGGGCTGCCAGAGGAAGTGGTGGAGGCCGGTACAATTACAGCATTTAAAAGGTATCTGGATGGGTATATGAACAGGAAGGGTTCAGAAGGATATTGACCAAGTGCTGGCAAATGGGACTAGATTAGTTTAGGATATCTGGTCAGCATGGACGAGTTGGATCAAGGATCTGTTTCCTTGCTGTACATCTGTATGACTCTATAACTCTATGTGATACCAATAACCTGAACAAACAAATCAAACACAACTTCTCATCAGATTAGTTGTGAGGCATTTGATATGAGTTTCAATTCTGGGAACCTTGTGTTCAGTGGAGGTGAGCCACACAAAAATTATACAACTTTTGGAGACAATAAACATTTTTGACATTCAGGAAAACATTGAAGGTGAAAGTGCAGAAATAATCCCATTAAATGTGAAGAATTTACTGAAAATTTAGACTCAATCTGACCAGCAAAAACTGAATTTGAATTAGTCAGTGAATACAGGTCGTTCTGCTATAATGCGCATTTTGTCAGCACAAATTAGCTATAAAGTGACTGACGAATTATGGATGTTGTTTGGATAACACAGACTTTCTACTGAATGGCTACAGCAATTTCCTATAGCATGAGGTTGTAGAGGAACATAACTGTTGTGTTGTAGCAGGATGACTTGTCGATTGCCAATCCACTTTAAAAATGTTTGTCCTCTATCGGTGGCTGAAGCAGAAACTGACAGATGACATTAAAATAGCAAATAAAAATAAATCTGTAAAGGTTAGGAAAACATCTTTCAATTTAAGTTCATGCAGACAGAAATTAATCATTTGGGCGATTAACAATTGGCTGTTTTTATTAGATTGATATGAAAATTTGGATGCAAATTATCAGAGAGAGACTGATTTTTAAAATCTAAATTCTTCATTTTCCATAATCATAAATGAGGTATTGGAGGATCAGTTCTGATCTTGACTGGAAAAATAACACACAACTTCTGGCTCAGTCTGGAACGAAGTAGAAATATTGAACAGTACACCAAGGAAAACCTTTCTAGTAAATATTACAGATGCTGGCTTTCAAATAGAATGTCATCATATATCTCAAGAGAGGCTGGTAGTGAAGGCTGATATCTCATGGATTAGCACACAGGCACTGAACTGTACTGAAAACTGACTTTACCCAAGGTTAGTTCTAAATAAGCATTACATTTTGAAATCCACAAGGATTGATTTTAGACCTACGAGTTTCACAACGTTGTCAATGAGGGAATTAAAAAGCATATCTTTTATATATAATAGCATTTAATGGGAAGGAAAATTGAATAGTAGAGCTTGAAGGTCCCCACAGATAGGCAAGGGAGGTCGGAAGTGGAGGACTCAGTGCAAAAAATGTTGCATTGATCACAAGATTCTCACTTGGTGAAGTAGGGAATTATTATAAATGGCTTCACAGCATAAAAAAATTAAGATAAACACAATATTAAAGGTGCTTTGTGACATTTTGCATTTTATGTTCAATGACATTAAATTAATTATCAGCAATAAATCATAGGACTGCAGTTAGAGGACTATGTCCAGTTCTGGTTGCTGTACATTAAAAAAAAAGTCAGAGATGTCTCAGAGCTAAGCAGAGAGATAATGGCAACTTAGGAGCTTGATTACTATACAGTGAAGATCACATTTCATTGTCCCTGGGTCAAAACTCTGGAATCCTTTCTTTAAGAATATCAAAACCAAATATGGGTTGGGGTTGTCTATGAAATAGCAAACATTAGTATTAATGTTGGACACACCATGAGTCGGGGAACTCGAGATCCATGCAATGTGGAAAATACAATACTAATGGAGAACTTCAATTTGAGACAGATTGGACTAACCAAGTCAGCACTAATGCTGTAGAGACTGAACTTCCGGAGGGTATAGAAGATGGGTTTCTGAAATAATATATTGAGGGGCTGACTCAGACTACTTTGGATTTGGCGTTGCGTAATGAGGAAAGACTAATTCATAATTTTGCCATAAATGATCATTTGGGAAATAGTAACAGTGATCTGGTAGAATTTTATCTGAAATTTGAATGCAGTAAAGCTAATTCTGAAACTAGGGTTTAAAGTCTGACGGAAGGAAATTCTTAGGATAAGTTGGCTAATGTGGATTGGGTGAATGCACTAAAAGCTGTGGCAATAAACAAGCAATGCATAGCACTTGAAGAAATACTATCATGGCTACAACAGATAAATATCCATTGAAGGCACAAACATCCAAAAGATAAGTCAACCATGGTTAATGAAAGAAATTAAAGATTGCATTGTGTCAAAGGATAAGAATATCAGAAATAATGGTACCCCTGAGGTTTAGAAGTAATTTAGGATCACACAGATGTGAGGAAGGTTTGAATAAATGGGGCAGCAGGTTTAAAATGATGATGTGTTAGATTACAGTCAATAGAAACAAATTATCGTTACTGACGCAAAAGAAAATATCAGGGATTGCAGACAGAGGAACCTGGATTGTGAGGTTACACATTGGACTATTACGAATCCAGCTGATGGTATTACTGGTGAAGTCAATTCCCAGATGAAATCTGTTTGATAGATCATAGTTTTGCTTCAGTTTAGTTTGGTGGCAGACATTCACTGAAATAGTTAGATTAGGCTTAAGTGTTTTTTAAAAAACAATAGACCAGAAGCTTATAAGACGAAGACAAAAAAAGCTGCCTCAAAATAGAACACAGTTGTAAAAATCTTAAGACAATCACCAAATTAAAGTTTCAACCTATTCCCCAATATCTTCACGTTACAGTGATTAAAATCTAGAAAAATTACACCTTGATATCAAATTCCTAAATTTGACTTAACTGATTCCGACCTGTAAACTGTGGGGCTTTCTTCCATAAATGCTTATGAAACCAAGAGCTGAGATTTTTTCAGCTTCGAATAGCCTTTGTATTTACAACCAAAAACTCCTGGTCTGGAATTTGAACAAATTAACTTTTTCTACTCAGGTGAATTATTACTTTTTGTGTTCTGAAAAACAAAACTTCTTTCTAGGAGAGAAACCATACTTCCTTCTTATTCCACTTAGGACCCCTAATGTCCCACAGCAATCTGGTTGACTCTTAACTGCCCTCTGAACATAGAACATAGAACATAGCAAAATACAGCGCAGTACAGGCCCTTTGGCCCTCGATGTTGCGTCGATGCAAGCCCACCTAACCTACACTAGCCCACTATCCTCCATATGCCTATCCAATGCCCGTTTAAATGCCCATAAAGAGGGAGAGTCCACCACTGCTACTGGCAGGGCATTCCATGAACTCACGACTCGCTGAGTAAAGAATCTACCCCTAACATCTGTCCTATACCTACCACCCCTTAATTGAAAGCTATGCCCCCTCGTAATAGCTGAATAGGGATGGACAAAAAATTCTGGCTTTGCTAATGATGCCCACATCACATGAATGAAAAAAAAGCCTTAAAACTCCCAAGCTCTCGGTTTTTATAAGTTCAAATCAATCCTTGATTATTCTAAACAGAAAACAAGTTCTTCAATGTTTTCTCTATTTATCATAAATAATTTTCCACTAACACTCCAGAGGGTCCCGGCTTTCTGAACTTCCAGGATTAGGTCACTGTTCCAGATGGACTGTCAACATTCTTTTCTTGAAAAACACTTCACTGTCATCATCCATATGTCACTGGTTGAAATCTAAATGCTAAAAATTATGTTAAGATATACTGAATCACCCATGTCTCATTGCAGTAATTATAGAGATAGTGATCAAAGAAGATACATTTTCAACATGAAAGAATAGTTCAGAAAGTATTTGAGGGAAAGAGTAACAAAGGGATGTGGAATATGGTGGCTTGCATGTGATCAGGATACTGTTTATGTGACGATAGACACTAATATGGACAGAATGGATCAAAAGGCCTATTTCTACAGTTTTAGTAGCTGTGTCATTATGCAGAGACTGCCTGCAGTGCATTATTAACCATTCTGAAAAAAAAATCAAACCAGCAGATTGCACTATTTTGAACTGGCAGTCAATTGCATTTTTACAATGTTCATAATTACGCAGAAGCAAAATAACTACAGCAAATAATAATTGAATGACTTCCAATAAACTGTCTTGAAACTAATAAGGTTTCCAAAAACTGTTTGCAGAATCTTTTAATTGGAGCTGATAAGAGTCAGGTGGGTGTTTCTTCATCGTGCAGAGTACGGTCTCATTGATTGTGGTGTCCGAAAATTCAATCAGGGCCTTCACAAAAATTCAAAAGCAGCAGCTTCTATACACCTTCAAGTTGACATTTCCACAATAATTACTTCACTGTAGGCATGTAAACATATTCTTAATCAATATCACCGATTAAACGTGACCCATATTCTTCTGAAATTGAAGGATTTTGATTGCTGTTGACACCTTGCCTACATGACAAATTACTCAGATATCCTCATCCAGAAATCTTGATATTAATATGAAATTGCAAGCCCATACATATTAACATTCTAAAAAGATGTGAGAATTGCTGCTGCAACTAACCTGTAAGTAGAGATAATTGGCAGCTTTATGCCTTCTTGTTCCGACAAACTAGTAGCTACCACTATGCATGTATCACCCCATGCAGGTAGGAACATGCAAATACAGGAACGGGAGTAGGCTTTCTCTTTGATGTTATTCAGAGATTCACTTCTCCCATCTTTGTTTGTTCAAATGTTCTGGGCAGGCACATCCAATGTCATGTGACACCTCACCCTTCCTGCTGGGAAACCTCAACTAATCACCTGCCAATCAGCTCATTTACAGGTGAAAGGTGTGAGAATGGGAGAAAGAGAGACCAGGTTTCTCAATGAATCACAGACATCAACACTGATGACCACTGGGTCACAAGAAGCTGTTGTCTCTTCAGAGGTCAGTCCTGAGGTCTATCAGTCCCAGCCTACTCCTGAGGTGAAAAGGTAATTTTTGCTTTTATATTCCTCAGGTGTGGTAGCAAAAGGGGTTTGGGGTGTCAGAGGCAATAGTGGGGGGGTTATGGTTACTTTCAGAGGCCACCTCCTTGACCTCCCCCCACCCCCATGTATGCACCATTACCCCCCCTGTTTGGGACATTTGGAAGTTTCCGTCCCAACTTTGGTTGGAGACAAAAAAACTGCAGGTTCTGGAATCCAAGATAGACAAGCAGGAGTCTGGAAGAACACAGCAAGCCAGGCAGCATCGGGATGTGGAGAAGTCAACATTTTGGGTTTAACCCTGCTGTATTCCTTGACATCCTTGTGTTGCCTGGTTTGTTGTGTTTTTCCAGCCTCGTCCTTCTCTCCCTCCCAAGCTGGCAGGGCAGATCACCATAGTTCTCATTTGCCAGTGAGGCAGGTGATCGATAAGGCACTGAGTTTGAGACTTAAAGTCATCATTGACTGACCACTTCAGCATCACAATTACTGGGGGATTGAGAATGTCATCCATGGACCTCGCACCCAAAACCTAATTAGTTTGGTGGCAGGAGAAACAGGTCAGCCTCTCTCCAGGGTCAACCCACCCAATTATTTCTCTTTCTTGTCACCTCTGCTGCTACTGCTAGCGAAGAGGAAACATGTTGTGTGGCTGATCTGCTACTTTCTCGCCATGCCTCAATAATTACAATGAACAGAAATATATAGATTTTACATCGGTTGTTAACAGTTGATCTGGCAACAATTGCTATTCACAGAAGAGTTCCAAATCTCTCTCCACTTTTTTGCAAGTAATTTTTTCCTAATTTCACACCTAAGATGTTTGAGTTCAATTTTCGATTCATTAACCTATTGGCATAGTTTCCCCTGTCCATCTTATCTATTTTCCTTCATTTCATAAACATTTCAATCAAATTATGGTGCAGTGAGATGTCACCAGTCTAGAATGAGCACATGAAGAGAGCAATCTTAGATATTACACTAGATGGCTGGATTTGACAACTTGTTATGTATGGGCATAAATACAGTACAAAGGAAGTTAAAGACCCTTACTTAGAGATAAGAGGCAAGCAGATTAATGGAAATTGTATGCACTGACACCCACAACCTACATTCAAAACTGTATCTCAAAGTGCAGGCAGCATTATTGGCTTAAAGCAGAAGATAAAAACAGCTTTCTAATTTCCAGCATTACAACTGTAGTTTGTGGAACCTCTCTTTATTTGATAAATGTACCAGTTTTGTAAATCTACACTGCATTTCCAACAGGGTCAGAATATCTTTTATAAGGTACAGGGCCAGGACAGCTCATGGTTTTCCAGAAACAAGAATAGAAGTTGCTGGAAAAGCTCAGCAGGTCTGGCAGTATCTGTGAAGAGAAATCAGAGTGACCATTTCAGGTTGAGTGACCCTTCCTCAGAACTGATGGTACCCAGGAAAATGTCAGTTTATATGCAGAAGATAGGGTGGGGGGAGGGGATAAGATGTAAAGTGGGGGATTGAACCCAAAGAGAGAGAAGAACAGTTGGACAGGCAAAGGAGTGGATAACAGTCTGGCTGGGAGATTGAATAGCTATTAATGAAGACTGTTAGTGGCTAAAAATGGGTTTTGTGTAGTAGCAGACCATGTGATAACTGTGTGGGGTTGGAGTAGGGACATGAGAGAGCTAGTTTTCCAGGCCTGGTTTAGGAATACAGTCCATTCAGGCCATTCAGCCTGTCCCATCATTCAATATGATCATAGCTTTTTACCCATCTCATCTGCATTACCCAGTATGCTCCTGGTATTTCAGGAATTTATCAATCTCTACCTTAAACATAATCAACAACTGAGCTTCCATGGTCCATAATGGTTCATAATTCCAAAGGTTCACAACCCTCTGAATGAAATCATTTCTCCTCAGCTTGGACCTAAGTGGCATTTTCCTAATTTTTATGATTTGCAGGTGCCAGTGTTGGACTGGCCTGCATAAAGTTTAAAAAAAATCACACAATACCAGGTTATCCTAATTTTAAAATTGTGATCTTGGTTCATGGCTCCCCAACCAAGAGAACATCTTAACTGCATCTACCCCACCTATCCCTTTAAATATTTTGTAAGTTTCTGTCAGCTAACCTCTCATTCTTTGAACATTTACAGGCTCTGTTTGTCCAGTGTCTCTTCAAACGACAGTCCTGAAATGAACAAGTCACATGAGCCTCCATTACACTCTCTTTATGGTAATAATATCTTTCCTGAGATTAGGAGATTGAAACTGAACATAGCGCTCCAGATGTGGTCGAACCAAGCTCCTATACAAATAAAGCAAGACTGCACTATTCCTGTACTGTAGGGTGGTATGGTGGCTCACAGTGCTAGAGACTCTGGTTTGATTCCAGCCTCAGACGACTGCCTGTGTGGGCTTTGCACATTGTCCCCGTGGGTTTCCTGCAGTTAGCTGAATTGGCCATGCTAAATTGCCCATTGTGTTCAGCAGTATGTTAGTTAGGGGTAAATGTAGAGTAATAGGGTAGGAGGATGGGTTTAGGTTGGATACTCTTCAGAGGGTTGGTGTGGACTTGTTGGGCTGAAGGGCCTGTTTCCACACTGTAGGGATTCTATGATCTAATCTGCTCAAAACCTATGAAGTAAAGGCTAATGTACACATATTAATTGCTTGTATGTTCACGTTCAGTGACTTATTGACAAGGACATCTAGGTTCCTTTGTACATCTACACTTTTCAACCACTTAAGAACTACTTTGCACATCTGTTTCTTGCACCATAGTGGATAAACTCACATTTTTCCAATTATGTCAAAGCAGAGCTTTGGACAGCTATAGCTAATAGAGTTCACAACATTGACCTCACTAAAACGACCAATAAATAAACAGTTGATTTTATTTATTTGTGCCACTAGGGGGAGTACTTCCTGATTGTACTGAGGCTGTAAAATAACTTACATTGAAAAAGTACCTTTAACATCATTAAACATCCCAAGCAGTGAATATAAGATATATTAATGGTATTGATAAAGACCTAAATGACTGAAGGATATGGGTGGAGGAATTAGAGATTAATTTTGGCACTCGACTACTCAGCAAGGTTCACATGGAATACAGGGAGGACTCTCCATTTGGATACAGAATGGATTCAAAGGTAGAAGACAGAGGGTGGTGATGGAGAGTTGCTTTTCACACTGGAGGCCTATGACCAGTGGAGTGCCACAAGGATCGGTGCTGGGTCCACTACTTTTCATCACTTATATTTTTTGTCATTTACATAAATGATCTGGAAGCAAGCATAAGAGGTACAGTTACTAAGTTTGCAGATGACACCAAACTTGCAGGTGTAGTGGACAGCGAAGAAGGTTACCTCAGATTACAATAGAATCTTGATCATATGGGTCAATGGGCCGAGGTAAAAACAATGACTGCAGATGCTGGAAACCAGAGTCTAGATTAGAGTGGTGCTGGAAAAGCATAGTGGTTCAGGCAGCATCCAAGGAGCAGTAAAAATCGACGTTTCGGGCAAAAGCCCTTCATCAGGAAAGGAGAAGTGGCAGATGGGGTTTAATTCAGATAAATGCGAGGTGCTTCATTTTGGGAAAGCAAATCTTAGCAGGACTTATACACTTAATGGTAAGGTCTTAGGGAGCGTTGCTGAACAAAGAGGCCTTGGAGTGCAGGTTCATAGCTCCTTGAAAGTGGAGTCGCAGGTAGATAGGATAGTGAAGATGGCGTTTGTTATGCTTTCTTTTATTGGTCAGAGTATTGAGTAGAGGAGTTGGGCGTCATGTTGCGGCTGTACATGTCATTGGTCGGGCCACTTTTGTAATACTGCATGCGATTCTGGTCTCCCTGCTATAGAAAGGATGTTGTGAAACTTGAAAAGGTTCAGCAAGGATTTACAAGGATGTTATCGGGGTTGGAGGGTTTGAGCTATAGGTAGAGGCTGAATAGGCTGGGGCTTTTTGTCCCTGGAGTGACGGAGGCTGAGGGGTGACCTTATAGAGGATTATAAAATCATGAGGGGCATGGATAGGATAAATAGACCAGGTATTTTCTCAGGGTAGGAGAGTCCAGAACTAGAGGGCATAAGTTTAGTATAAGAGGGGAAAGATTTAAAAAGGACCTAAGGGACAACATTTTCATGCAGAGGATGGTGCTTGTATGGAATGAGCTGCCAGAGGAAGTGATGGAGGCTGGTCCAATTGCATTTAAAAGACAACTGATAGGTATATGAAAAGGAAGGGTTTAGAGGGATATGGGCCAATTGCTGGCACATGGGTCTAGATTAAGTTAGGTCATCTGGTCGGCATGAAGGAACCAGACTGAAGGATCTGTTTCCATGCTGTAAACCTCTATGACTCTATGACTATAACTCAGGATTTCTCCCAGATCTCTGTAATTGTTTGAGATGTTTTTACTGACAGCGCTCCTGCTGTTATGAACTTTTCACTCTCTGAATGAATCTATGTCAGAGCTCCTCATCTCTCTCTCCCTTTGATTGTAAGCTCAAGACACATCTTCACAATTATTTCCTGGGCTGGAGTGGCTTGCTTGTCATTTACTTAAATTCACATGATTTATTAGAAATTCAGTATTTAGCTAATTGTTCAAAATTACTTACTGACCTGTTTTTAACATATAAACAAAGAAGTCATACCTTTACAGAACTAATAACTCAAACCCTTTCGATTTCCACTTTAGAATTAAAGCTTCTTAATAAGAATAATAATACATTATGAGCCTGCATTTTAATGTTAGCAGATCAATGTTACAGCGGGATATAGATAAGTTACAGAGCTGGGCAGAAAGGTGGCAAATGGAGTTCAATGTAGGTAAGTGTGAGGTGAATCACTTTGATAAGAGTAACAAAAAGATGGGGTACTAGGCTAATGGTCGGATACTTGGTAGTGTGGATGAGCAGAGGGATCTTGGTGTCCATGTACACAGATCTCTGAAAGTTGCCACCCAGGTAAATAGTGCGGTAATGAAGACATATGGCGTACTGGCTTTTATTGTAGAGGAATTGAGTTCCGGAGCCCTGAGGTCATGTTGCAGTTGTATAAGACTCTGGTGCGGCCGCATCTGGAATATTGTGTGCAGTTTTGGTCGCCATACTATAGGAAGGATGTGGAGGCACTGGAACGGGTGCAGAGGAGGTTTACCAGGATGTTGCCTGGTATGGAAGGAAAATCGTATGAGGAAAGACTGAGGCACTTGGGGCTGTTTTCACTAGAGAAAAGAAGGTTTAGAGGTGACTTGATTGAGGTGTACAAGATGATTAGGGGGTGAGATAATTGGATAGGCATATGGAGGATAGTGGGCTAGTGTAGGTTAGGTGGGCTTGGATCGGCGCAACATCGATGGCCAAAGGGCCTGTACTGCGCTGTATTCTTCTATGTTCTATGTTCTATCAAGTGCATCATGTTCCCCGGTGGTCTAAGCAACTGTCCCAAAAACACTCCATGAAATTATTGCCCAGGTCATCTTTACTAATACTAATTGTCCAATTTATATGTAATTAAAATCACCATGTTTATTGTGCGCTTTTCTCACGCACTTATATTTTCCCATATGGCCATTGTACATTACAAGCCTGGGACAAGGAGGCACATCCTGTCCCAATAAACATGGCTCACATCCCCAGGTTTTGGTGAAGGGGCTCTGATTCTGGGTCAGGAGTATCACTGGAGCCAGTCAATAATATCTCTGTCCTTCTACAGTGTTCCAGGGTGGGTGGTATATATTTCACTTTCTCAAGTGTGTTTTTGACATTGTGGCATCTTTGCCTCAGCGCCACTTTAGGTTTAATACCACCAAGATTCCTTAGACAAGGAACATGCATTTAAAATGTGGGCAAACAGGTTATTGTCAGTTTGTAAATCCTTCCAATATTCCTGTTAGCAGGCAATAAGACTGGGATAGGCACCCGGGTCAGCCATCCAAAGAAGAAGTTGGCAGGAAAAGACAAAGAAGCAGAGATCATCTAAAATCTAATCAGCAATTTCTAAAAGTTCGAGAGAACTTCCTTGCTCTTGTACTCTGTTACTCATTTAGTAAAGCCAAGAATCCCATCTGCTTTATGAACAGCTTTCACATTGTGGCTTACTACCATCAAAGATGAGTGTACATCCACCCCCAGCTTTCTCTGTTCTTGCAGCTACTTGAGAGTTGTACCATTTAGTTCTGGTTGTCTCTCCTCGTTCTTCTGACCAAGATGTGTGTTTTACACTTCTCTGCGTTAAATTCTCTGCCATATGTCTGTCTATAGTCTTCAAGATTCGGAGATGCTGGTGTTGGACTGAGGTGTACAAAATTAAAAATCACACAACACCAGGTTATAGTCCAACAGGTTTAATTGGAAGCACACTAGCTTTCGGAGCGACGCTCCTTCATCAGGAGATTGTGATGAAAGCTCCGAAAGCTAGTGTGCTTCCAATTAAACCTGTTGGACGAGAACGTGGTGTTGTGTGATTTTTAATTTTATAGTCTTCAAGTTATTCTCTTTATTATTTGCTAATTCTGCATTTTGCATCTTCTGACAAGTTGATGACCTTGTTTTATTATTACTAGATAATTAATCCCATGACCCAGGTAATGTTCTGGGAAATATGCATGATCAGATTCAAATTAAATTTTTAGAAAATCTGGAATTAAGAATTTAATGAGGACCATGAAATTGTTGTCAATTGTTAGGGGGAAAAGAAAATATCTGGTTGATTAACATCTTTGCTTGGTCTGACTGATACGTGACTCCTGACCCACAGCAATGTGGTTGACTCTTAACTGGGCTTTGGGCAATTAGGAATGGATAATAAACACTGGTCTAGTCAGTGATACCCACATCCTGTGAATGAATATCATGAATGAATGTGCATCTGAGGGCAAAACAAACTGGCTTGCCAAAACCAACAGTTCCACCATCTACATGTGAATCAAATTTTTGTCACTTTTGTGGCAGTTCGGGCAACAGGTTTTGCAATTTCCAGACGGGGGCTGAATCAAACTAAAAAAGGTGAGATACCTACCTCAAAGTTCAGTCCTGCTGATATTGGGTTGAATGATGTTGTATTTCTCACACTTAGCTGAGTGAGATTAAAATAGGACTGAAGGCAACTGCTCTTTAACATGGACAGCTGGTCTTTAATATGGACAGCTGGTCTTTAATATGGACAGCTGCCTCCATGAAATGTGCATGTGCAAAATGCAGCCCACCTCCAACTCCACCTCTCACCCCCACAAAAATGTTTGGTGCCGTGTTGTGAAGGGTGGATTTTCAGCTTCTCTGCTATGCTGCCATTTTTGCAATGACAGAGAGATTCACCATGTTGCAAAAGATCAGTCCCAAGAGTTTTCAAACACCTATTCCCACATTGATGCCTTTCACATGAGCTCTTTTACCTTCACATTATGTTGCATTGGAAGTCATCACATGGGCCAATACGGATTTTTTTTTCCATTCCTGCATATTCCTTGTGCTCCTAAATTGGAGATTCATTATTTGACAGAATGTAATAGAGTTTGTTATTCAGGCATTTCAGACTTGTATCCACTTCTATAAGAACAGTAAACATTTAAATGTAGATAATTGACAGCACAATGGGGAACCAGGGCGCTGCCATTTCCTTAAAAAAACAATATTGTTCTCTTCACAAATGCAATGTTTCTCACTCTCTCCCACGCAATGATTAAAAAAAGATTTAAGTGCTTTTCACAGCCTCAGGAAGTCCCAAAGCAGTCTGCAGCCAGTTATGAACTTTCTGGAAGTGCAGTTTTTCTTGTAGGTTAATAAATGCAACAGAAGATACGTGCAAAGCAAAATCTCAGAAATCCCAACATGAATATGACCAGATAATTTGTTTTTCTTTCTTAATAATGTTGGTTGAAGGATAAAAACATCAAATGGTCTTTGGGGTAACTCCTTCAAAATGATACAATTGATCTTTGCCACAAGAAAATTGGTGGAACCTCATCAAAGCCTCTTGTTTCAGTCAGGTGACAGATCTGACAGAGAACTTGGTTTTGGAACAGGTCTCAGCAGTTGCAACGTCATTAAGTCACAGTAAGGTTTGACAATACTAGTACAAGTGCATAACGCCAGATTTACACATCTTTTCAATGATACCAAACTAGGTGGCCAGCATAGTTGGCCAATTGACTGAATCACTAAATTTCCGGATTTGAAACCAAATTATCTACCTCCGACTGCAGGGTGAGCTCAAGCACTTCGAATCTCAAATTGTAAATTTCAACAGGATGGAGAAGAAGCTAAAAAAACACTGCCAAAACAGTCTTCAAATGTTTGATTTTTCTGAGGACAGGTTGAAACTTAATGAAAATCAAAGAGAATAAATTGTTGTGGGCTTCACAAGGAGAATTCCTGTGATTGGAAATCCAACCTCAGTCTCTTTCACCCACCCTCCCGAAACAATCTCCTGCATCAGCATAACCTCTTGGAGGCCAGCAATAACTGAATCTGGGTGTGCTCAGTTGAACATTATCCAGGATTATTTCAACCTAACGTGAAACATTGAAGCAAACCCTCCTCAATAACTTGGACCATACAGGAGGACCTGATGAAGGAGGACCTGATGAAGGAGGACCTGATGAAGGAAGACCTGATGAAGGAAGACCTGATGAAGGAGGACCTGATGAAGGAGGACCTGATGAAGGAGGACCTGATGAAGGAGCAGCGCTCCGAAATCTAGTGCTTCCAATTAAACCTGTTGGACTATAACCTGGTGTTGTGTGATTTTTAACTTCATACAGGAGGACTATGCTTTGTTCTAGAAGCTTGCAATTTGGGATAAAGGAAATAAACCAAAGAGTAATGAATGCATCCCATTTTTCACAATAGTTAGTATATGTACACCACCACCACTTTCTATTTAAGTACTGTCTTGATTCTGGCCTCGTAAATCTCCTTTCACACCAGTGAAAGATTTAAATAATGAGGCATATTTATCAAATTATGAGATGAAAGATTACATTGCTTCTTTTTGAAACAAAATACCCATTCCCAACAGAATGAGACAGCAGGCACTTCAGACTTTGTGCCAATTTGGTGTCTGAATCAAAACAGGAACACCATTTAGAAATTGCTATGGACATTGGCAAAGAACATTGCTCCATGAGACAATATGGTTAAGGTCCATCTGAAATATTGATTGACCCTGACTAGCCTCCATTCTTTCATGAAATATTAAATAATGTTTTCAAATCAATACTTAATAGATGTATTCATTTTAGATCTCTGGCATGAAGTTAAGCTGGTTATTCTCAGTTGCTCACTGACCAACTGCGATGCTTCAATTTATTGTAGCACTTAGAAATCATTTAATACCCCTCGTTCAATTATAATTTTTAGAAATCCTTATTTAACTTCAAAATGAACTACGGCTGCTAGGTTTGTTACAGGTTGTTGCTGGGATTTCAAGCACATGATAAGGGACATGTTCCTTCTGTTGGGTTGTGAGGTGAAACAATTAGCACCATCAGTCAAAAAGTACTCATTTGTTCACTCATTGACACTGGCATATTAATGCCTAACAATCACATTTTATGCAGTGCTTTTCATGTAAACAAGGTGCTCTCAAAACTTGCAGCTCAGCAGAAGGGGCTGTTCCATTAACAGAATCATTAGCAGCTCCATATGTTACATGTGGCCTTCTCAAGCACCTTGGATTGTTGAAAAATACGTGAATAATTACAGCCTTACAGTTAAGAATGGGCTGATGCCACTGGGAGGAAATATGAATGCTCCTATAATGACATTGTTAATCATTTTCATCTTAAACATAAGGAACTGCAGATTCTTACTTTGCAATGGTCAAAGTGCCACTTACATTCAGGAAGTCAGTCCAATTCAGAGCATAGGTAAAAACAAGGACTGCAGATGCTGGAAACCAGAGTCTAGATTAGAATGGTGCTGGAAAAGCACAGCGGGTCAGGCAGCGTCCGAGGAGCAGGAAAATCGACACTCCCATCCACCCATTGTACTCTTTGCTACTTTCCCCCACCCTCCTCTCTGACCTATCAACTCCATCCCTTGACCTGTTGTGCTTTTCCAGCACCACTCTAATCTAGACCCCAATTCAGAGCATAGTCATATAAAGCAAATTAATGGGTCTCCTGTGGTGCAGTGGTAGTGCCCCTGCCTCTGGACTAAGAGACCTGGGTCCAAGTCCCATCTCTGAACAGGTTGGTTAAATAATATCTAAGGAAGCAAAATACAGCAAATGCTGAAGTACTTATGAAACTCATCAGATCTGACAGCAGCTGTAGAGAGAGAAATGAGCCTAACATTTCAAGTCCAATGTGACTCTACAAAGCTGAAGATAAATTTAAAAGTCCCTCATGCTCTTCACATAGCACCTTCCCTTGCAATGGTAAGAGGTCTCCTATAACCCTTGCAGTTTAATCTCTTCCTGCCTCACAGTCCAAATGTTCCTTCCCAGTAAAACAGTGCTATTTGTTCTTCTTTCAATCGAGAGGCCTGTTCTCACTACTCAGAGTGCAATCTCCTGTAGGTTAGGGAGACCAAACACAGACTGTGTGGTTACTTTGTGGAACCACTCCACTCAGTCCCCAAGCTGCTGATGCCCTCCTTCTGACTGTGTGCCATTTTTATACACCATCTTGCTCTTCTAATTTGTTGCAATGCTCCAGCCTTATAGTTAAGAGGAACAGCACCTCATTTTTCCACTTATGCATGTTCCAGCCTTCAGGTCTCAAAATTGAGGTCAACAGTTTCATGCCATGAAAACTCTCCATTTTAACAGTATTGTCCCTCTTAAATTCCGTACCTTGGTTTCATGTTTTTCCTTTCAGGCAGAACTGATCCTTATTCTGGTATTAACACTGACTCTTGACCAAGGCTTTGTTTTTTTATTACAGCCATAAAACCGTTCGTAATTCCACCTCTTTCATTCCCAAAAAGAGTCATATTGAACTTGAAATGTTAATTCTGTTTCTCTCTCCTCCTGTTGAGTTTCTTCAGATCTTTCAGTTTTTATTTCACAGGATGATAACTTTTTTATTCTTTCATGGGACACGGGCCTTATTGGATAGTCCAGCATTTGTTGTCCATTTCCAGTTAGAAGATGGTCATGAGCCAGTTTCTTCAATCATTATAGTCCATGTGGTGGAGGCACACCACAATACTATTAGGGATGGGGAAGAACAATGGCGGACCGAATAATAAAAAAGTGTGCTGGAGTGATAGTAAAGGACAAGAACCTAATGACAACATTAGGAAAGACACAATAACTCAACAGAGGAAGAACTCAAGTAATAAAGGCTTGGTTATATTTCTGCTCAATTGCAAAGTTTGTAGGGTTCTAATGAATGACTACCAGATTAAAAATAATAAAATGGTAACTATCTCGTAATATTGCTTTTAGACAAAATGAAATATTTTTTGAAAGCACATATAAAGTCACATGAGACTACCTCCAAAGGAGATATGATAAAGGTGTTCAAAATCAAAAGGGCTAGATAGGCTAAGCAAAGTGAAACTGCTTCAAGTGACAGAAAGACACAGAGTTAGCTGCAAAGGTAACATGGGAGACAAAAGGAAACACTTGTTGCATTGCTGAACAAATCTCTGAAAGGTGTGTTGCCTTTAAGGCAACTTTATAATGCTGTAACATGTAACTCTCTCTAGTGTAAGAGATCTCAACCTTACTCTATGTGCATTCATGATTTGGAGGTGCCAGTGTTGGACTGGGGTGGACAAAGTTAAAAATCACACAACATCAGGTTATAGGATTATTTGGAATGCAAGTTTTCGAGGCACTGCCTCTTCATCAGGTAGTTGTGAGGCAGCACCTCAAAGGTTAGTGCTTCCAAATAAACCTGTTGGACTATAACCTGGTGTTGTGTGGTTTTTAACTGTGTACATTCAGTTAGAATTCAGTCAGCAGGCAATCAGTCTGCCAACAGTCAGCTAGTAAACTATTTATATAATTTAAGAGTAATTTAACGTAGCATATACCCCAGAATGGCTCGGTTATCAGATCAGCCATGACCTTATTGAATGGTGCAGTAAACTTGAAGGGCTGAATGGCCTACTTCAGCTTCTATATCTATGAACTTACAGATATCTAAATCAGAGATGACATATTAGTGTATTTAGTTAGTTATTAATGAACTTGCAGCGATCTGTCTCATCAGAAACATAATGCTTTGTGGCTAACATATGAAATCTTATGAAGGCTATCAATAACGTTTGTTTTTAGAAAGGGCCATTTAGATCTGAATGATACAACCCAAAAGAATGGTGGAAGCAGATTCAATGGTGACTACCAACAGGTGAAGGGAAAAAAAACAATGTTGGGTTATAGGGTATTAGGATTAATTGGATACTTGTACCAAAGAGTCAACAGAGATAAAATGGACCAAGTGCTGATCATTCCATGATTCTTGAAGTGAAGAATACTTGCATCTTTAAGTCTAAAGAATGTCAGTGTGACGATGCAAACAAGAGAATATAAACAGGGAGAAAATGAGGGTTGCAGATGTTGGAGATCAGAGTCGAGAATGTGGTGCTGGAAAAGGACAGCAGCTCAGGCAGCATCCAAGGAGCAGGAGAATCAACATTTCGGGCATTCGGCCTTCATCAGGAATCAGGGCGGAAGGGAAAGAGAAAGCAACAGGGAGTATAGAGTCAAGTAGAAAGATAAGCAGCAGGTTAGCACGTGTGCAGGGTTTAAGTTCGAGGCAGACTAGGAATGAGGCAAAAAGTAAGGATAACTTAGGACATATTACTAGAGGTGATGGAAATTATGAGGATAAGAAAATTAGCATTAAGGTGATTCACCTGAATGCTCGTAGTATTCGTAACAAAGTAAACAAATAAACAGCACAAATCATTGTGAATGATTATGATGTGGTAGGCATCACAGAGATGTGGTTGCAGGGGGTTCAGGACTGGCAGTTAAACATCCAAGGATTTACAACTTATTGA
>NC_057724.1:69538464-69550548 GCF_004010195.1 Chiloscyllium plagiosum
TCGACCTGCGACTCCACTTTCAAGGAGCTATAAACCTGCACTCCAAGGTCTCTTTGTTCAGCAACACTCCCTAGGACCTTACCATTAAATGTATAAGTCCTGCTAAGATTTGCTTTCCCAAAATACAACATCTCGTATTTATCTGAATTAAACTCCATCTGCCACTTATCAGCCCATTGGCCCATCTGGTCCAGATCCTGTTGTAATCTGAGGTAACCCTTTTCGCTGTCCACTACACCTCCAATTTTGGTATCACCTGCAAACTTACTAACTATACCTCTTATACTGTCATCCAAATCATTTATGTAAATGACAAAAAGTAGAGGACCCAGCACCGATCCTTGTGGCACTCCACTGGTCACAGGCCTCCAGTCTGAAAAACAACCTTCCACCACCACCCTCTGTCTTCTACCTTTGAGCCAGTTTTGTATCCACAAGGCTAGTTCTCCCTGTATTCCATGAGATATAACCTTGCTAATCAGTCTCCCATGGGAACCTTGTCGAACGCCTTACTAAAATCCATATAGATCACATCTACCGCTCTGTCCTCAATTCTCTTTGTTACTTCCCCAAAAAACTCAATCAAGGTTGTGAGACATGATTTCCCATGCACAAAGCCATGTTTACTATCCCTTATCAATCCTTGCCTTTCCAAATACATGTACATCTTGTCCCTCAGGATTCCCTCCAACAACTTGCCCACTACTGACATCAGGCTCACTGGTCTATAGTTCCCTGGCTTTTCCTTACCACCCTTCTTAAACTGCAGGGTCTGATTAGAACAAGTCAGCATGGATTTTGTAAGGGGAGGTTGTGCCTGACAAACCTGTTAGAATTCTTTGAAGAGGTAACAAGTAGGTTAGACCGGGGAAACCCTGTGGGTGTTATCTACCTCGACTTTTAAAAGATAAGGTGCTTCATGGGAGGTTGCTGAGTAAGGTGAGGGCACATGGCGTTCGAGGTGAGCTACTGGCATCGATTGAGGATTGGCTATCTGACAGAAGGAAGAGCATTGGGATAAAAAGTTCTTTTTCGGAATGGGAGCCAGTGACAAGTGATATCCCGCAGGGTTCAGTGTAGGAGTCGCAACTGTTCACTTTATATATTAATGATCTGGATGAAGGGACTGGGGGCATTCTGGCAAAGTTCGCCAATGATATCAAGTTAGGTGGGCAGGCAGAGGTAGTACTGAGGAGGTGGGAGGCTACAGAAAGATTTAGACAGTTTAGGAGAGCAGTCCAAGAAATGGCCGATGAAATTCAATGTGAGTAAATGCGAGGTCTTGCACTTTGGAAAAAAGAATACAGGCATGGACTATTTTCTGAACGGTGAGAAAATTCATAAAGCCAAAGTGCAAAGGAATCTGGGAGTGCTAGTCCAGGATTCTCTAAAGGTTGACTTGCAGGTTGAGTCTGCGATTAAGGAAGCAAATGTAATGTTGTCATTTATCTGAAGAGGGTTGGAATATAAAAGCAGCGATGTGCTACTGAGACTTTATAAAGTTCTAGTTAGGCCCCATTTAGAATACTGTGTCCAGTTTTGGGCCCCACACCTCAGGAACGACATATTGGCACTGGACTGTGTCCAGTGGAGATTCACACATATGATCTCTGGAATGGTAGGCCTAACATATGATAAACGGCTGAGGATCCTGGGACTATTTAGAAGGTTGAGGGGAGATCTAATAGAAACTTACAAGATAATGCATGGCCTAGAAAGGGTGGGTGTTGGGAATTTGTTTCCATTAGGTGGGGATAATAGGACCCATGGGCACAGCCTTAGAATTAGAGGGGGTCAATTTAAAATGGAAAGGAGGAGACACTTCTTTAGCCAGAGAGTGGTGGGCTTATGGAATTCATTGGTACAGAGCGCAATGGAGGCCGGGACATTAAATGTCTTCAAGGCAGAGATTGATAAATTCCTAATCTTGCAAGGAATTAAGGGCTATGGGGAGAGTGTGGGTAAGTGGCATTGAAATGCCCATCAGCCATGATTAAAGTGGACTTGATGGACCGAATGGCCTAACCTCCACTCCTATGTCTTATGAAAACGTCGATTCTCCTGCTCCTCAGATGCTGCCTGACCTGCTGTGCTTTTCCAGCACCACACTCTCGACATGAGAATATAAACAGTAAATTAAGAATTAAAAATTAAAATTAAAATTAAAAATTGCAATTAGGATAACACAAGATAAACTCACAACTAGGATTCATGATCAACTTAGGCCTGACGTTCGCTTAGAGTGGGACCACTGTCTGGACTAGAGTGACAGGAAAAGGACAGATGGAAAGTCTGGCCAAATTTAGCAACTGAACAGAGCATTGCGTGTGGGAGCGGGGCAAGTTTGAGAGTTTGGTGAATTTAGATGTGCTTTTCTCATCTGTAATTATGTTCAAATAATTTGCGAGCGGAGCAAAGCCAAGGTGTAAAAAAAGCACAAAAGAAATTTGTTGAGCTTTATTATTCATTGCACTTGGAGTTGCCAGACTGCCAATACTGGCAGTGTCACTCTGTGAACATTGAAGCTTAATGGGGCAGACAGCAGAGCTCTGTGCCTTACACTTCTCCAATAAGACTACCTGCTGGATAATGATACCCTTCAACATCTGAATACTGAGGCCCATAAAGCTGCCAGATGTGCCTGCTGTGAGAGAGTGGAGTGGGGTTACCATTGGAGGCACTTCTTAAATAGAAATACATGAACGACCTTCCAGGCTTTTTTTTTGCAATTGCTGCATTTATGCCGCACTTTATAATCAGAAAAGAAGTGACTGAAATGGCAAGCTGAAATAAATTAATATTTTATGATTTATAATGTTTCATAACGTACTATTGTTCCAATGGAATCTTAGCACAGTCATAGCTCAGAAGGAGGCCACTTGGCCTTTCATAGTTGTGATGGCTCTTTGGAAGATCTACCGTATATATTCAAGAAATATTCAAATTTTTTGACTACTTTGTAAAAGTAAATTTTTGGGGTTGACTATAACATGGAAACTATTTTTGAGGGGCTGAAATTCATGCCTGTCAAAATTCATACCGCATCATTAGCAGAAGACCAAGTGATCTCGAAACGAATAAAGAGAGAAAAAGAAATTATGGTAATTCTGAAAACCCATAGTGGAATACAACAGCCAGTGGACTGGAAGACTGGGACTGGAGCGAAACAACTGGAAAGCTTGAGCGGGACATGATGACCGGCACACTGATTCATAAATGTTGATATGTTATCTGTGAAGAACCAGGGTCAGCTTTTACACAAGATATATGCAAGATTCCAAGTTATTTCGCCCAAAGTAGGGGGTCCGCTTTCACATGAAATCGACTATTACTCGAGTATATACATTATTTAATTAATTATAGAGTCTTAGTTATAGAATCTTACAGCACGGAAACAGACCCTTCGGCCCAACTAGTTTGTATTGAACATAAGCCAAAACTAGATTAGTCCTACCTTCCTGCTCCTGGCCCATATGCCTCCAAATCTTTCCTATTCATGTATTTATCCAACTCTCTTTTACATGTTGCACAGGTAGACAATCCTTTATCCGAAATTCTGAAATCCACAAAGCTCCAAAGTCTGAAGGTTTTTTTGTGAAGTTTTTTTCTCATTAACAAGGTTGTTTGGTGTGCAAAAGCTTAACCCAAGCTGACACATACTCGACGTGTGTGTGTGTGTGTGTGTGTGTTGGGGGGGAGGGGGCTGGCCCAGCATAGGTAGGCCTCAATTCTCTCTCAAGGCCCGGTTTACTGAGTGAGTCTGCTCCTCCAGTAAGATTTAAAAATTCATCATCAAACTTTCACCTATTCTGAAATTCGAAAAATTCTGAATTCCGAAAACTAGCTGGTCCCAAGCATTTCGGATAAAGGATTGTGCACTTGTAATTGGACCCACATCCATCACTTTCTCAGGAAATTCATCCCACACATGATCTATCCTATGTGTAAAACATTTGCCTCATGTCTTTTTCAAATCTCTCACCTTAAAAATGTGCCTACTAGTTTGAAAATCCCTCTATCCTAGAGAAAAGACAACTCCCATGAATTCTATAATACCTCTTATTATTTTATAAACTTCGATCAGGTCTCCTCGTAACCTCCTTCGCTCCTCTAAAAACAGTACCAGCATATCCAGCCTTCCTTTATAATGTGAACCCATTACCAAGACACCCTTTATTTACACATGGAGAGTCTTTGATACTGATCCAGCTCTTAGACTGAACCAAATGTCTGACTCTCCTGTTTATATCTGTTAGCCAGAGCTCCCTGATTGGACCAGATTAACAGCCCCGCTCTAGAAACTCTTTCTACGATGTCCACCAGGCTGACCTCACAAAAATCACTGCAGTCCTATTCCCTTATTTTTTCCCCTACAGCCCCACAAACATTTTCCTTCCAGATAATTCTCCAATTCGCTTTTGAAAGCCAGAATTGAAATTGCTTCCACAATGCATGCATTGAGTGAATTCTAGGTTTGAAAAACTTGATATCGAAAAAGAAATTCCTTCTCATGTTGCCTCTGCTTCTTTTACCGATCGACTTAAATCAATGTCTCTCTGGTTCTTCATACTGCTGCCAACACAAGCAATTTCCCTATATCTGCAGTTCAAGACTTTTATGACCCCAGCTGATGTGACAATTGCTAAAGTCAGATTCCAGAATGAAATCTGGCTTTCATAGATCGTATTTTGTTTTTGATAATTTAACATGGTCGTCTTTTATTTAAATATAAATGAACAAGGCTGCAGGTTTGGTTTCAACAGTAAAACATAAGCTTCTTACACAAAAGAAAGAAACTCACATAAGGCAAACTGAGCTATCTATATTCAACAGTTTGAAACACAGCAAAACACCAAACACATCACTTAACAGTTACTTAAAAAACAGTGACATTTTCTTTTCTTGTTCAGTCTGTTCATTTGACTTAACAGGTTTTTTTTCCTCACAGTTTCCGGTCCAGTAAGCTTTGCATTCTTTTAATTGAATCTTCACATAACTGAGATCTTGGCAATGAATAGTCAATGCAAATTTCTGATGAAACACTTCTGGTTGGGAAGTTTTCACAAACTGAACCCTTTACACTGAAGTAACTTACTCCCTCAACTGTCCTGAACAAATTCCCTTTTCTAGCAGAAATCATTCCTAAATCTAAATTCAGTCAGGTCTCCTTTTGAATTAAAAAATGTTTAATTCAATGAAAAATAAATTGCTCAACCTCGTGTCTGCTAAGCTAATTTCATTCCCTTTTGCTGTTGTAAAAGCCACAACATAAACAAACTTCTATTTAACCCTGCAGGAAGCCTTCAGACATCTGTTCTCTGACTAGTTTAAAAATCATAGCTTTGAAAAGACTGACCTTGTTAATTATTAAACACCTTCAACAAAATCCAATATCTATATGCCACTAGTATGAAATCCAAACTCCAAAAAGATGATACATATATAACATATATCACACAATGTCATCACAAAACCTCTCCTGATTATTTTTTCCCTAAGGAGGACAGCTTTAGTTATGTCAATTTGTGCAGAGATGCCTAGCAGAGACTGATAGCCAAATCTGGTACCCATAGGGAGGGCCTCAACTGGGATCTCGGGTTCATGTCACACTATAGGTGACCCTACTACACTATACACTCTCAAGCACATACACACTCACACACTCATATACAAGCACTCATACACATACTTGTACACATGATCACACTCACACAAACTCTCTCTCGTACATACACTCTCTCATACACACACACACTCTCACATACACTCTTTCTCTCTCTCACACACGCTTCGTCTCTCTCAGGATCATACACACACACATACACGCGTTTATGGCGTGAATTCGCATTTGCGGATTTGTACTTGCAGATACATTCTATTTTGGTCAAAAAGCACACAATCTGTAGGCAGTCAGTCCATGTGACATTTTATAAGTTCCTACTTTGGAAATAGAACCAGTCTGACTCAAGGTTGGGATACAGACAGACTCTAACCTCACACCTTTAATGAATTGTCTGGGCTAAGACGTCACTTTTGGTTTTTTATGCTGATAAAACCTTAAGTTGTCTCAGGACTGTAACTTGAAAGAACTTCTGAGATTTACATATTGTTATTCAATTGAAACCTGCATCCCCATTCTAAGTGATTAAAGGCTTAACAGCAATCTAGGAGAAAGTGAGGCCTGCAGATGCTGGAGACCAGAGTTGAAAAGTGTGGTGCTGGGAAAGCGCAGCAGGCCAGGCAGCATCCGAGGAAGAGGAGAATCGGCGTTTCGGGCATAAGCCCTTCTTCAGGATTGAGGCTGATGTGCCAAGTGAGCTGAGATAAAAGGTAAGGGGGAGGAGGAGAGCCCCCCTACCTTTTATCTCAGCCCGCTTGGCACACCAGCCTCATTCCTGAAGAAACGTCGATTCTCCTCTTCCTCGGATGTTGCCTGGCCTGCTGCGCTTTCCCAGCACCACACTTTTTAACAGCAATCTAGATTTGTTCAATACATCACATCAGTTGTATGACACTTCCACCGTTTACTATAAATTCTGTGTCCTACGATCCTGCCCCAATAGCTAACTGATGAAGGAATAGTGCTCTGAAAGCTTGTACTTCTAAATAAAATTTTCAACTAGAACCTGGTGTTGTATGATTTTTCACTTTGTTCACCCCAGTCCAATACCGGCATCTACACATCAGTCTAACCTTGCAACTGAAGTTCCTCATCCACAGAATAGTATCATAAATCTTTTCTGCATTTTTGCCAATGCCTTTGCATCCTTCAAGAGTGTGGAAGTTAGAATAAGAGAAAACATTCCAGTTGTGGCCAAGCCGCTGTTTAGGTAATTGTTTATTTTACTTCATTGCTTTTGTCCCCTATATTTCAGTTTTTTCAAAGCCAAGCGTTCCACATTTTTATAACTGTTTCCTCAATCTATCCTGCCTAAAATACGTATACTCCCAGCTCCCTCTGCTGCTAGAACCATAGGAGATCATCAGATCAGCTGGTTGAGTTGTTTAAAATAAAGAAAGGACTCAATAGGGCAGATGCACATCATTTCTGTTTTTAGGGGACTCAGGAAGCAGAGTTTCAGATTAGAAATGAGCTCAGGAAGTACCTTTCCAGATAAATGATAGAAATATCTCATCAGAGGTTCTCCTGAAAGCTGACAATGGAAGCTTCTCAATGGAAGCCAACGAGAGGCTATCTCAATGATGAAGGCAGCTTGGACAGAGGTTGTTTCAGGGTTTAGTGTTTATGGGCAGCCCAGGAGAAGCTGCCTCAAGTTGGTAACAGAATGAGTGATCTGATGCACTCTATCAGGATATGAACCAATGTCTTCTCAATGCTCTGTCTAACAACAACCACACAGTGCATATGACTGAAATTTCTCATCAGTTGATCATAAGACCAGAAGATGTAGGAACAGAAGTGGGCCATTCAACCCATCAAGTCTGCTCTGCCATTCGGTGAGATCATGATTGATCTGATAATCCTCAACTCCACTATCCTGCTGTTTCCTTTGATTCTCTCACTGATTAAAAAGCTGTCTATTTCAGCCATGAACATACTCGCTGCCCCAGCTTCTACAACCTCTGCAAGAAATAATTCTACTGATTCCTCCTCATCTCTGCCTTAACTATGTAACACTTTATTCTGAAGTTATGACATCTGGTCCTAGGCTGTCCCACAAAGGGAAAAAGAAATCCTTTCCATATCCACCCTGTCAAATCCCCCAAGAAACATGTATCTTTCAATAAGGTCACCTCTCATTCTTCTAAATTCTGAAGAGTACAGTCCCAACTTCTCCTCATAAGACATCATCCCTTAACAGGATAAGTGTTTGCAAACAGAAAAACTTAAAAACAGGACAAGTAGGCCACTCGACCTATGTGTGTGTGCATGTGCATCAGAGAGAGAGAGTGTGTATGGGTGCAAATATGAGCATACATGAGTGTGTGTTTGTGTGTGTGCAAGCTTGGTAAAGTGTGTGTCTGAGTGTGTTGGAGTAGAAGCCTGTGAGAGGGTGTGTGCATGGGTTTGAGTGTGGGGGGTGTATATGTGTGTGTATAGGAGAGAGCCTGTGTGCGAGTGTGAGTATGTA
Source organism: Chiloscyllium plagiosum (assembly GCF_004010195.1). NCBI lineage: Eukaryota > Metazoa > Chordata > Chondrichthyes > Orectolobiformes > Hemiscylliidae > Chiloscyllium > Chiloscyllium plagiosum. Next base: position 69,546,558 of record NC_057724.1, read on the forward strand.
AAAATGTTTGTGCATATGTGCTTGTGTGTGTATGTGAGAGAATGTATCACGCAGTGGGGTCACCTGCAGTGTGACTTGAACCCAAGGTCCCGTAGATGCTATCTCCATGGAGACTGAACTTGGCTATCAGCCTCTGCTTGGCCACTTTGCGTTGTTGCTATCCCAAAATCTGCCTTGGAGGATGGTCACCCAAAGGTTTGAGGCTAAACGTCCCTGACCGCTGAAGTGTGCCCCGACTGGGAGGGAACACTCCTGCCTGGTGATTGTTGTGCGGTGTCCATTTATCCGTTGTCATAACATTCGCTTGGTGTCACCAATGTACCATGCCTCGGGGTATCCTTGCCTGTAGCACATGAGACAGACAACATTGGCCAAGTCACATGAATACCTGCTGCGTACATGGTGGGTGGTTCACAACCTCAACATAATGTACCAACTTCTATACTCAAAGGTTTGATCAAGTCTGGGACATTGTTCCTCTCTCTATTGAAGTTACTGCCTGTCTGTGTATTCTCGGTATTTTCTGTATCTATTTCAGACTTTCAGCAGCATTCTGTTTTTTGATAAGGGTTAAAAGTGGCTGCAATTGGCCAAGATCCAAATTAATGATGGAGCAAGTTCAAAGGCTGAACATGCTAAACCTGTTCTTAATTGAGAAAAGACAAGCAGCTCTTGTACTGTCTGAAAATTTCAGATTGCATTGAGAAGTAGAGAATTCATCTGGCTAGAAAATTCACAAAACTTCTCCCATAAAAAGAGTTAGTCACGGAAACAGTCACCAACTATTTCTGCCAGCACATGAAGAGAAAAAATACCAGCATGTTTAGCCCACTGCAAATTCATAATGTTGTTCTGAGAGAATGTAATCAAAGCTTGAATCAACTTCAGAATTGCATTATTATTTTGTTAAGATCTTTATGTCTAACTCTCTTTACAATTATCTTTGAGTGATACTGCCAAATCGAGAACAATTTGTGGCCTCAGCATTTTTCAAACTGCTGCTGATGAAAGTAAACTGATTGAATTTACTTCCATGCAAATAAAACCTTCAATATCAGCCATAAACCCAAAGGAGGAGACTCAATGAACTTTGCAATTGTTTCCTGGCAATTTTTCAATTGGAGCCATCTTCAAACAGAAATTCAAATATCCATTTTAACAGCTGAAAAAAACAATATGTTAAGATTTCACTGTTGAAGACTTTTACTGTAACAAATGATGACAAAATACTCTTTTATTTTGGGAGAAACCTTACACATTAAGCTTCAGAAGAGATTCACCACATCTTCTGGTTTGAATGAAAATCCCCACTGCAGTTGTATGTAACATGCTATGGAGAGATTTACCACTTGGAGTGGGAAGGGTTGTGTGTCGAAACATAAGAGAACATTAGGATATAAGAGAAGCAGTTGAAATGAGCCATTTGGCCCTTTGAGCGTGCTCCATCATTTAATAAGATAATAACTGATCAACTACCTCAACTCCACCTTGTTACATTATCCCTAATTTTCCTGCATCTCCTTCTTAACCAAAAAATTACCAACTTTCATCTTGAATCTACTCAGTGACTTTAGTATCCACAACCTCCTGGGACAGAAAAGATTTGCAAACTTTCAATGAAGAAGTTTTTTTTCATCTCACGCCAAAGTAATCCACCTTGAGACTGCGCACTGCATGCTAAATCCCACAGCAACATTTTCTCACCATCTATTCTGTAATGTCCATTGAGAAATGGTTCAGACTCCATAGCTTTGGACAAAAAATTCCATCAAAGATGTTTCAAATGTTCTTAGGAGAGAACAACATAGCAAATACACCATTCAAAGTGGCTCAATCAATCATTGAAAATATTTCTTCCTGTGGCATCTCCGATGGTTAAACAGATGTGAGCAGTTATCTTAATGCATAGTCATTACTCCAGCATGAATAAAATTAGCTTGGTGGAAAGGAATACATGGATACTCAGCATGATAAATAAAACCCTTACCAACAAGAAAAAAACTGCATTTATGTTGCATCCCTGGATGTTATAAAGGCTCCCAGGGCACACTGCAGGAGCACAATCAGACCAACATTTTTAGGATTAATTTCCTGAGTTGTTCAAAGATCCCACAGTGTTGAATACAAAGGGGTTTGGGACTTAAATGAAACTGGAAATGACTATCATCTTGGTCCAGAGTTGGGAAGGATATCAGTATGCATTTTTGGTTAATACAGAAAAGAGACTCCCCATTTAGCCTCCAACATGACCAAAAATCTTCCTTTAACTGTCCACTGTCCATTGAGTGGACAATTCTCCAGAAACCAGCCTAAAATAATTTACACTTGCTTCCATTTCACTTTCCTAGTTGGCTAACCTCTGATCCCAAAACTAACTTTAATTATGAAGTTTACTCTGTAGATCCATACCCTTAGCTCCAAGTCCAGCAATTCTTCTAGCCTCCATTAAATCAGTCATAAGACCGAAACTTAGTCATTGCTCTGAGTACAAACTCTCACTGGCCTTCTGTATGGTGAATAATTGGGTCTGTACTTTCTCTGCTCATATACAGGCCTGCTGTGTTGTTTTAAGATATTGGTTCTGAGAGGGTTAATGTTGGAGAGTGCATTATGCTAATCCAATCATACAGTCTTGAGTGGTGCAATTGTGGGAATAGCTCCACATCTTGAAGAGGACAGATGTGTCATCTTTGTCTCCCAACAGTCTTAGTCACAATGTCTAATTAGCTAATGGAACCTGATTCTGATTTCTATTCTGCAAACAAACTACATCTTGTTCATACAAGAGGCCCAACTTCTGTAAACTTAATGGGTCTTTAGATCAAGTTCAGGAAAGAGGCACGGACACAGCATCTGTCAAAAACAATCAATAGCAGCTTCATGAGACTGTTAAATGTGAAATATAAATTCAGTAATCAAAGAATTTTAAATTCAACCAAATGCCATGGTGGTATTTGATCCCAAGTTCCCAAGGCATTAATTTGGATTTCTGAATCACTAGTCCACTGATATCACCGTATACCATCACCATTCCAGTCAATCAAAAGTCTGCCCAAACTTCTGTTGGCAACACATGGTCGGCTGTTGAAACTTCAATGACATTATGTCACTCTTTGCAGTATCCCCAATTCATAAAAGATTATTAAACACAATTTAAGTGCTTGTGACCTTTTCGATAAACAGAAACGGTACACATAAACCACCGAAGGCCTACTGCCAAAGATTAATGAACACTTTATGAGAAGCTCAGCAGATAACAAACCACATTCAATGACACATTGTAAACAAACTTGGCTGTTATTTCTCTGAAGTGCACAAGAGAATTGATGCACAAATTGCAATGTGCCCTTTAAAGTAATTTATGGTCACTTTTAAAACTCTATTACAAAAAAAGGTGCAATGGGCTTAAATCAGTCACGTTCAAGGCAGGTTTGACAGTGTTATATAGTCATAGAGTCGTAGAGATGTACAGCATGGAAACAGACCCTTCGGTCCAACCCGTCCATGCTGACCAGATATCCCAACCCAATCTAGTCCCACCTGCCAGCACCGGCCCATATCCCTCCAAACCCTTCCTATTCATATACCCACCTAAGTGCCTCTTAAATGTTGCAATTGTACCAGCCTCCACCACTTCCTCTGGCAGCTCATTCCATACCCGTACCACCCTCTGTGTGAAAATGTTGCCCCTTAGGTCTCTTTTATATCTTTCCCCTCTCACCCTAAACCTACGCCCTCGAGTTCTGGACTTCCCGACCCCAGGGAAAATGCCTGGTCTATTTATCCTATCCATGCCCCTCATAATTTTGTAAACCTATATATGGTCACCACTCAGCCTCCGATGTTCCAGGGAAAACAGCCCCAGCCTGTTCAACCTCTCCCTATAGCTCAAATCCTCCAATCCTTGCAATATCCTTGTAAGTCTTTTCTGAACCCTTTCAAGTTTCACAACATCTTTCCGATAGGAAGGAGACCAGAATTGCATGCAATA